>NC_092714.1:259873633-260473633 GCF_047496885.1 Scyliorhinus torazame | reverse complement strand
CACACCACTGAGTTCAAATTGTATCCGATTTTGCATGATCAAAAAGACATGAATTTAAAACACTTATCATGCCCCTCGGAGTGAACTGCAGAAATATGTTCTGCTCTCCTCACTGGGTGAGGCCAACACACTAACAGACCTGCCACATCAGGTGGTCTCAGGATTCATTTCCATTTGTACACAAACAAGGTTTTTTTTTAATGCATTCCTGCTTGCTCCAGGCAGGAGAAGGTGGTGGTGGGATTTTTAATGTAGCAGCGCTTTGCATAATCTGTACGACACTAAGAGTCAGCCAATGTTCTACACTGGGAGGCCAAATGGAGGTGGGGCCGATTGTTTTAGGGAACACCTCGGCTCTGTCCACAAGCATGACCCTCAGCTTCCCGTCATTTTAGTTCGCTGCCCCAGTCTGACCCCTCTGTCCCCATCTGTTTGGACAACAGCTGGTGGTGATGATTCTGCTATCCCCTTTCCTATTCTCACATAATTTACACCCCAGTTTTTCTTTACTTCTCCCATCACTGTCATAATATGCACTCATGCACATAATGAGGTAAAGACAGGCAATGACAGACACCCAGGTTAGCCAATCAACACACAGGACAGAACACAACCAATCACCAGACAGAACACCAGAGGGGGGCTTCCTACTATAAAACACACGAGGCATCAGCACTCTGCCTCTTTCCACTGGTGACAACTGTAGTGACAGTCAGGGTGTATATATCAGTTAGCACGTGGCTCAGAGCTAGTCTGGTCCAGTTAGTTAGAGTTAGTATACTTGGAGTAGTAGAGTGTCAACCCACAGCAAGCTGTGTGCACTGTTACAGAAGTTCAATAAATCATATTGAACCAACGTCTAAGTTTGGTGTCTGCTTTCCAGTACAACTGTATCCAGTTGCAGTCCGTGGTACCCCAGGGTGAATAACATGACAATCACCATCTCCGCCTTGCACCCACCACCCTTATTGTAATTTAATGTCTCCTGTCTTTCACACTATGACAGATCTTCTCTTTTCACGGCACAGTAGCACAGTGGGTAGCACTGGTTCTTTTTATTAGGGTAGCTAAGATCCCCTCCAATTTTTTTTTTTAAATTTAGAGTAGCCAATTATTTTTCTTTTTCCAATTAAGGGGCAATTTAGCGTGGCCAATCCACCTAACCTGCACATCTTTGGGTTGTGGGGGTGAAACCCACGCAGACATGGGGAGAAAGTGCAAACTCCACATGGACAGTGACCCAGGTCCGGGATTCAAACCCAGGTCCTCAGCGCCACAGTCCCAGTGCTAACCACTGCGCCACATGCTGCCCTGTGAGTAGCACTGTTGCTTCACAGCTCCAGGGTCCCAGGCTCGATTCCTGCTTGGGTCACTGTCTGTGTGGAGTCTGCACGTTCTCCCCGTGCCTGCTTGGGTTCCTCTGGGTGCTCTGGTTTCCTCCCACAAGTCCCAAAAGACGTGCTTGTTAGGCAATTTGGACATTCTGAATTCTCCCTCAATGTACCTGAACAGGAGCCGGAGTGTGGCGACGAGGGGATTTTCACAGTAACTTCATTGCGGTGTTAATGTAAGCCTACTTGTGACAATAATGAAGATTATTATTATTCTTTCTTTCCCCCTTTCCTTCAATCCACTGGCTCCACGCTTGCTTAAAGCCTATCCCCTCCCTAACTTCTTCTAGTTCTGATTAAAGGTCATTGATCCAAAACGGACGCGATTTGGGACCGGAAATTCCCATCCAAAGTCAACGGGCCTTTTACTGGTCCGTCAAGTTATCCGATCCTCCACGACGATTCCTGCAGTGGGTGGGACCAGGAAATGTAGGCCGTTAACTATGTTTCTCTCTCTCTGGAAGGACTGTACCGTGAGGCGGGCACGAACAACTCCATTTGACTTGATGCCGGGGACCCCCGAAGCCTCTGGGGAAATCCAGCACCGGAGCAGGGAAAGGCCAAAATGGTCTTTTAGTTAAACTTAAAAGCAAGGACATGCGTGTGGAGGAAATTGGAGCTACCGAAGGACTGAATGTGGCAAAGCATCCAACGTAATCTTGGTAATTACCATGAGCATATATTAGGGCTCATGAAATGAAAATGAAATGAAAATCGCTTATTGTCACAAGTGGGCTTCAATGAAGTTACTGTGAAAAGCCCCTAGTCGCCACATTCCGGCACCTGTTCGGGGAGGCTGTTGCGGGAATTGAACCGTGCTGCTCGCCTGCCTTGGCCTGCTTTCAAAGCCAGCGATTTAGCCCTGTGCTAAACATGTACGTATTAATTACACTTCAAGTGTTTAAATGCATTAATATTCCAAACAGGTCAGGTGGAGTCGCCAGCAGACGTTCTCTGAAGGGGCCAGTTGAGTTTTATACAACATCCTTTCTGGCTCCAGACCGCACATTGCAAAATGAAAATGTCACAAGTTGCCATGAACAGATTTAAACGCACAGCCTATTGGTTACTCGGCTACTTGTCATCGCCACTACACTACTGGAGCCAGAAACAGCAGTAAGATAATGAGCAGTAATCCGTTTATTGTCACTGGGGCTGGCTGAGGGATAAATATTAGCAGGAAACCAGGGAGAACTCTCCTGCTCATCTTTGAACTGCGCTGTGGGGTCTTTTATATCTGCTGGAGAAGGCAATCTGTTCAATATCTCATCTGATTTTTTGCAGAACTCCCTCAGTATCACATTGAATACAAATGACAACTGATGGCTGGAGAGTTACTTGAACAAAAGGCTTTCACATCACCATGAGTTCAAGATCATTTTCGGCTGTTCAATTTGTCTTAATCCAGGTAAATGCAGACACTGATAGAGTAAATTCAAATGCACTCAAAGGTGTGTGGCAGAAATTCAATACACAATCAAAGGGTAAATCCAGTATCTCAAAGCTTTACTTTATTTATATTTATATCGATTGACCAAAACTATTGAATGTAGAGTGACTGAGCCAAACTGCGCACTAAACAAATAGTGCTCCTTTAATCTGTATCGGCCTATTAATTTTTCTTTAAATTTTTTTTTAGAGTATCCAATTCTTTTTTTCCAATTAAGGGACAATTTAGCGTGACCAATCCACCTACTCTGCACATCCTTGGGTTGTGGGGGCGAAACCCACGCAGACACGGGGAGAATGTGCAAACTCCACACAGACAGTGACCCAGAGTCGTGATTTGAACCTAAAACCTTTGCGCCGTGAGACAGCAGTGCTAACCACTGCGCCACCGTGCTGCCCCAGACCTACTCATTTTAAGAATTTTGATGATTCTGTAACAGTCATTTGAGAATTTATTTATTTAGAATTTGCAAATGACAGCAGCAAAACTGGACGGTAAGTCCTACCACTGCGTTCCCAGCCTGGGTTACATGTCCCACTCCTGCTCTCACTAAAATGTGTCATGAAGATGTGCTTCATGCTAAATAATTATTTTGAATCCACCAGCTGGAAATATGAATTCAACTTTTAAAAAAGCAGACTTTTAAAAAACAGAGACGCCAAAGTGACTTGAACTCACAGTCCAAGACGGCTAACTCCAATTCACATTACTCTGCATTTCACATTCCAATTCACTGGAATGAGACAATCTGGGTGTGAAACCTATCAAATACAATGACTTCAGGGGAGTGTGAAGGACATGCATCTCATGTCTCGTTAGCAAGGTATCTGTGGCAATCACCGGAAACATTCAACTGTTGGAGAGCAGTCATTAAGACTAATCGCTTTGCCAATGAGACTCTTAATTAATTGCCAATCATGAGCTAATGAAGTCACCTGTGGAAGACATGGGCAATTTATTTTTGAAATCCCCCAGCGGGGATGGGCCACCATTGGCTGCCAGGCGGATCTTCCAGTCCAGTCAGAGTCAATGGCCATTTGCATTGCTCACCACAGTGAGGAGGGGGTGGGTGCCTTTGGCAAGGCCCCAAGTTCCCACCCTAAGAGTGCCAACTACCAGACATTGGAATAGCTGGAAGAACAGGAAATATGTCTGGTACGTCTGAGGTGAATCATTTTAAACAGGAGAGCGCATCAGAGTGTTGTTATTGCAGTCAGGAGGAGGGTCAGAGTGGGTCACATTGACTCCGGGCCTACAATCAACATCGGACAGACCAACACCGTTGGGGACTGTAAATGTTTTTCAGCCAAATTGGAGCGATATTGGTCTGAGGATTGTGTAAGGCTTTGGGAGAAAATGTAGGGTGGGATTCCCCCCCCCCCCCCCCCCCACCATTCCCCCCCCCCCCCCCCACCCACCCACCCCCACAATGTGTTCTGCCGAGGTGGAGGTGGCCCATTTGCCGACAGCAGGGCCTTCTTGTCCCGCCACTGTCAATGGGGTTTCCTGTCATTTATGTCCTCTGCCGCCAAGAACCTATGGCGGGGGAGGGGATTGTCGTCAGCTGGACTGGAAGATCCCGCCGATGGGAACGCCTGGAAAATCCCATCTGCGGTGATTTTTCCTGTATTCTGTAGGATCGAAACCAAATTGAGGTAACTTGGGTTTGGGGTTCACCGGGAACCGCGGTCAAATTGCGGAAGGGTTCATTCAGCTGGGAAGTGGGGTGTCAATTTCTGCACAGTCGCAGAAGGTTTTGTGCTGGGAATTGGTTGTTGTAATTTTGTGATTTCTGTATTATGTAACTAATCGTAGTATCTGTAACAGAGATATTAGCGGGTTCAGTAAAACAGCATGTTTATGGTTGAGCTAAACCTTGTCTTTGAGCAGTTTTGTCCTTTATAAATCCGAAAATCCAAGGACTGGTTGTAAAGAGGGAATGGGAGCCCCTTACCGTGTGTGCCAAAGTTGGTGCATGTCTTATTGCTTTCCTGACGTCGGTTTGAGTATGGTAAATGTAGTACCCTCAATAACGACACGAGAGTGTGGAATGGTAAATGAAGGCTTTCATAAGCAGAGAACTAGCCAGCTACAGAGACGTGTGCTTACTGAGTGCCGCCTACAGGGCGTCACCTTATATACGGCTTCCTGGTGGCCGGAGCCGGAAGCGGAGTCCCCCAGGGTTCCAAGCCCGGTCTTAAAGGGGCATCACCTACATGGTGTTAAGGGTACAGTAACCATTCATCACATTCACCCCCTGTTTAAAAAAAACGCAAATTCCGTCAGGGGGTGATGTGGAATTACATGTCTATTCTTTTCGGCGGCCTGATCGTCCTCGTCCACCTTCTCAGCTCGGGCGGTGGTGCGGCGGACACGGACGTCTTTGGTGAGGGTACATCCGTGAGCACGGTGGTCGGAGCTTTCGTCCGGGTCGGGGTAGGGGGTCGGGGGGCAGGGGCGATAGCTGGGGGAATAGCTGGGGCTGGGGTTAGCGGCGCCGGCGGGGAGTGTGGAGGGGGTGGCACTGGGGGGGAGGGGGGGGGGGAGACACGGTCTGTGTCTACCGACGGAGTGGGGGTCCAGGGGGGGGCATCAGTGGGGAAACCAGCGGGTGCCAGATCCCGGAGGGAAACCATGTCTTGCCTGCCGTCGGGGTGCGCGACGTAGGCGTATCGGGGGTTCGCATGTAGCAGTTGGACCCTCTCGACCAGGGGGTCCGTTTTATGGCTCCTCACGTGCCTCTGGAGAAGCACAGGTTCCGGAGTCATCAGCCAAGGTGGAAGCGAGACCCCAGAGGTGGACTTCCTGGGGAAGACAAACAAGCGGTTGTGAGGGGATTCATTCGTGGCCGTGCAGAGGAGCAACCTAATGGAGTGGAGGGCATCGGGGAGGACCTCCTGCCAGCGGGTGGTTGGGAGGCTTCTTGACCGTAGGGCCAGAAGGACAGCCTTCCGAACTGTCGCGTTCTCCATCTCCACCTGCCCATTTCCCCGCGGGTTATAACTGGTCGTTCTGCTCGAGGCGATGCCCTTGCTGAGCAGATACTGACGCAGTTCATCGCTCATGAACGATGTACCCCGGACGCTGTGGATGTAAGCGAACAGGGTGAAGATGCTGTGCAGTGCCTTTATCACGGTGGCCGAGGTCATGTCGGGACAGGGAACGGCGAATGGGAAGCGGGAGAACTCGTCGATGACGGTTTGGAAGTAGATATTGCGGTTGGTGGACAGGAGGGGACCTTTGAAGTCCACACTTAGTCGCTCAAAGTCCCGAGGCCTTTACAAGGCGAGCCTTGTCTGGCTGGTAGAAGTGCGGTTTGCACTCCGCGCAGATCTGGCAAGCCCTGGTCATGGCCTTGACCTCCTTGGTTGAGTAAGGTAGGTTGCGGGACTTGATAAAGTGGGCGAGCCGGGTAACCCCCGGGTAGCAGAGGTCATTGTGCATGGCCCGCAGGTGATCCTCCTGCGCGTTGGCGCACATGCCGCTGGACAGGGCATCTGGGGGCTCGTTGAGCTCCCCTGGACGATAGTTAATATCGTACGCGTAGGTGGAGAGTTCAATCCTCCACCTCAAGATTTTATCGTTTTTTATTTTGCCCCGTTGTGTGTTATCGAACATATAGGCGACCGACCGTTGGTCGGTGACGAGGGTAAACCTCCTACCGGCGAGGTAGTGCCTCCATTGCCGCACAGCCTCCACAATGGCTTGTACCTCCTTTTCGACTGCAGAGTGCCGAATCTCAGAGGCGGTGAGGGTCCGGAAGAAGAATGCTATTGGCCTGCCTGCCTGGTTGAGGGTAGCAGCCAGGGCGATGTCTGACGCATCGCCCTCTACCTGGAAAGTGATGGTTTTGTCCACCGCGTGCATGGCGGCCTTGATGATGTCGGCCTTGATGCGGCTGAAGGCCGACCGGGCCTCAGCCGTCAGGGGAAATGTTGTGGTCTTTATGAGTGGGCGGGCTTCGTCCGCATATCTGGGGACCCACTGGGCGTAATAGGAGAAAAGCCCCAAGCACCGTTGAGGGCCTTGAGGCTACGGGGGAGGGGGAGATCCTTAAGGGATGCATGTGGTCGGGGTCGGGACCTTGGACCCCGTTTTCCACGACGTAGCCGAGGATGGCTAGTCGGGTTGTGTGGAAAACGCATTTTTCCTTGTTGTAGGTCAGGTTGAGGGCCCGGGCGGTCTGGAGGAACCTTTCAATGTTCGCGTCATGGTCCTGCTGATCATGGCCGCAGATGGTGACAGTGTCCAAGTACAGGTAAGAATCCCGCAGGCCGTACTGGTCCACCATCTGGTCCATCGCCCTCTCGAAGACGGAGACCCCATTTGTGACGCCGAAGTGGAAAAGCCGGCCGGCTGCTTCGAAAGCAGTGTAGAGGTGGTCTTTCGGTCGGATAGGGAGCTGGTGGTAGGCGGACTATAGGTCGACAGTGGAGAATACACGGTATTGAGCGATCCGATTGACCATTTCTGCAATGCGAGGAAGTGGGTACGCATCGAGCTGCATGAAGCGGTTTATGGTCTGGCTGTAATCAACGACCATCCGTTTCTTTTCCCCAGACCGTACTACCACCACTTGTGCTCTCCAGGGGCTGTTGCTAGCCTCGATGACCCTTTCTCCCAGTAAACGCTGGACCTCTGACTTGATAAAAGTCATATCTTGGGCACTGTACCGCCGGCTCCTGGTGGCGACGGGCTTAAAGTCGGGGGTGAGGTTCGCGAATAGTGAGGGAGGTGCAACTTTCAGTGTTGCACGGCTGCATACTGTGAGGGGGGGGCAAGGGTCCGCCGAACTTCAGGGTCAGGCTTCGGTGGCTGCATTGGAAATCCAGACCGAGCAGCAGAGGTGAGGGACGATATAGAGCTTGAAACGAACGTATTCGGCGCCCTGGATCGCGAGATTCGCAATACAATACCCCTTGATTTGGACCGAGTGGGACCCGGAGGCGAGGGCTATGGTTTGGGAAGCGGGATAGGTGAGCAAGGAGCAGCGCCTTACCGTTTCTGGGTGGACAAAGCTCTCCGTGCTCCCGGAGTCGAAGAGGCAGGGGGTGTCGCGCCCCTTGATCTGGACCTGCATCATGGAGTTCCACATTGCTTTGGCCGCGATTGGTCGAGGGTGATCGCTCCCAGTTGCGGGTAGTCCGAGTCCTCAGCCGAGTCGGATTCACAAAATGGCCACCGCCGTCGGTCGCACGTGTCGGGTCTAGAAGGCCGCCGCCAAGATGGCTGCCGCCATGACTCGCACGAGGCCGATGACGCGTCAGAAAGGGGCGTGTCCGGCCGGTGCGCAGCCGCGTTGTAGGGCCTGCGGGCCTGTGAGCTCGATTTCCGGGCCTGGTGAGCTTCTTGCTTCTTGGCCTTGGGCCTGGCCAGGCAGACCCTCGCGAAAAGCCCCTTCTTTCCGCAGTCGCTGCAGATGGCGGAGCGGGCTGGGCAGCGTGGGCGTGGGTGCTGGCCCTGCCCACAGAAATAGCACGGTATGCCCCCGGTCTGGGCTGGTCGCCGCACGGCACAGGCCCGTAGCGTGGCCGAGTCCGGGGAAGTCCGAGGGGGGGCTCGCAGGGTCCGCGGGGTATGTGCCTAGGTTATGGCAGGCCACTTCCAGTGAGGTGGCGAGCGTTACCGTGTCCTGAAGGTCTTTAGCTCCATTTTCGAGGAGTCGCTGACTGAAATAGGTCGAATGGATGCCGGACATGAAGGCGTCTCGGATGTGCAGGTTCATGTGGGCTTCCCCCGTCACAGCCGGATGGTTGCAGTTCCTGGCGAGCGCAGTGAGCTTTTCCACCTACTCGTCCAGCGTTTCCCCTGAGCGCTGCCGGCAGGTAGAGAACAGGTGCCGTGCATGTACCTCATTTATGGGTTTGACGAAACGCTTTCGCAGGATCTCGATCGCCTCGTCGTAAGTGGTCGCCTTCCCGATCATGGCAGAGATTCTATGACGCACCCGGGCATGGAGTAGGCGCAGATTGCGAGGCCCTAGGACGGGAGCTTCCAAGGATTCCAGGTAGGCCAGCGGAGCCAGTTCTTAAAATTTCTTTGACCTCCGGTGTCCGTGCTTCCAGGTTGAGCTTTTCTGGCTTGAGACTGGCTTCCATCCTAACGTAGTCTGCTTATTAGATTGTAGTACTCTCAATAACGACACGAGAGTGTGGAATGGTAAATGAAGGCTTTAATAAGCAGAGAACTAGCCAGCTACAGAGACGTGTGCTTACTGAGTGCCGCCTACAGGGCGTCACCTTATATACGGCTCCCTGGTGGGCGGAACCGGAGGCGGAGTCCCCAGGGTTCCAAACCCGGTCTTAAAGGGGCAACACCTACATGGTGTTAAGGTTCCAGTAACCATTCATCACAGTAAAGCTAACCTCTTTCTGTGTTAATCCGAAGAAAACCTACTGCTTCTTTCAGTGTCACGGGGCATAATAAATGAAGTACTCACTGAATTGGCAAGTATATCCTTTTCAAACGAAATCAAATTTTGCAGTGAATCAAGGAGAGGGCAGAGAGGGGACTCTTCACCTGGTCATACCAATTGTTACCAGTGCAGAAATGCCAGGTAGATGGGTGGTTGCGACCACAAGTATTTAAGATGCTCGCTGCTTCTCGGCATTGCCCATAAGAGGGAGTTTCATGTTGCCTGATTGGGCAGATATCGCATCGGTTTGTAGAAAACACTTGGTTCTTGCAATCTCCTGATCTCCGGGATTATTTTTGATCACCTGAGTTAGTGGGAGAGGCAGTTTCCAGGATTTTCTTTTCCTTCATTGACCCTTTTTTTTTACTGTGGATTACACGGATAAAGACGGTGATAGTAGTTGGCCGGGCGGTGGGGACTTGAAACATACCTGAATGGGGACAGAGTCCCATAGAGCGATTAGCCAGGGCTTGCCAGTGCTTGGAACACCGAAAAACACCTCGGTATCTAACACCCATCCAGGTAGATCGGGGGCCTCAGGGGGGGGGGGGGGGGGGGGGAACAGTGGGAAAGGCACAGCCGAGGCTCCCATTTTCTGCATGGAGGAGCTCCGCTCACCGGAGCGAGCAGCGAGAGATCAGGATGCCAATTTTAAATAGCGTCCCGATCTCTCAAACCCCCAGCACAGCATAAGGAGTCCTCGGGTCCCCCCCCCCCCCCCCCACCTCCGCACCAGGCACCTCCCGGCCCAATCCCCGCCACGCAAAATACACCAGCCTGCCACCTTGGCAGTGCCACCTGGGCACCATGGCAGTGGCAGACTGACACCCAGGTGACACTGCCAGGTTACCAGGCACGTACCTGGGGGCCTCTGATCAGCTGGAGTGACCCCCCGTCTGGTCCCTCTTTGTGGAGACCAGTACCTACAGCGCTCGCCCGAGGTCTCCAAGGCCAAGGACGTAGATCCCACACATTGGTTAGATCTCGGGAACGCGTATTAGAGAAATATGCAGATTTGCCAGAAAGTGATCCCGCCCACAATGGGTGAAATTCACATGGCGACGTCTCGCGAGGTGTGGCAAGCTGGGTAGATCCCGGAATTGGGGTCTCCCGGCATCTACCCCTCGCACCGCACCGCTCTCCGGGCACAACCCAGCCGGCAGATCCCCCTCAATAACTCTGATTCTATCCCCACAGATGCTGCCAATCCTGCTGAATATTTCCCAACACTTTGTGTTTTTATATCCGAAACCTCCATACGGAAATGGTGAACATACAACCATTCGAATTCGGAGTAGGACGTGCGTTTCTCCATTGGGTGAACCAATCTACTGGACCCCATCTACTTTATTCACTTGCCGCTTCCGTTTTAATGCCCCGTGTGACAAAACAAATCTCGGCTGAGGGTGGGTAACTGGTACATGGTCTCCCCTTTCTGTCCCTTAGAAGCTGAGCAAGAGTCCCCAAAGGTGTAGGCCATCCTGTTGGTTTGCCTTGGAGTGCGACTCAAACCCACAATCCTTTGACTCTGAGGCCAGAGGCCACCGGCCGAGGCACCACCGACGCACACCATTAAAATCTACCCCAATGTCTTTTCACTGGGGATTACCTGTGAGTGTCCAGAAAGCCAAAGGCAAGATGTAAACGCGGATATGCCCCACGCTCTCACACCCCACCACCTCCCCTCTTTAGTTATCTATCATTGGCCTGGAACATTCGCAAAACCGGGGCCAGAATTCTATGCACCCTCACCCCCTGGCCTACATCCCGATCGCCACCATCACCTTCCCCCCCCCCCCCCCCCCCCAGCCCCTCTCGATCCCACGTCACACCCTACCCTTCCCAGGACCCCTGCTACTCACCTGAAGTGCGGACCAGGTTTTAGACTCAGGCACAGCCTTGCAGTACCTCTTCCGGCCACTACAGCACTGTGTCTGGAGGCCTGTAGGCCAATCAGATTGGCCAACAGGTCTCCAAGGTGGGACTTCCATCCAAATGCACATCCCCCATCCTGCAAATTCAGGCCCAGGATAACAAACATTCAGATTAAACCAAAACTATGATTAGAAAACAATTTAAAAACAAACAAATCCCGTACCAGCCTCCCTGAACAGGCGCCGGAATGTGGCGACTAGGGGCTTTTCACAGTAACTTAATTTGAAGCCTACTTGCGACAATAAGCGATTTTCATTTCATTTCACAATGGTTTCCCAAACTCTCAATATTTCATCCAAACCCACGCTGATTCAATCTTTGAACTTTTTATCGACGCCTGGTAAATATTGGAAAAGGGAGCGTGCTTTAGAATCAGGGCTGTTCATATCTGACAGGATCATATCTTAGAGTCTCATACTTTCCAATGCTGGCCTACAATGTTGTGCGTGCTGATAGTGTCTGGATGACTGTGTGCACTGCAGGATGAGTAAGTGTGAAGTATCAATGTCAGGCCAGGCCCACATCAACATCGGCACCACAAATCCTATCTACCCAGCAAAATTAATGAGCTCGATTTTTCTGAGGGGGAGTATTATGTGGCATGCCTGGCTAGTTAGACATGTTCATGCAAGTTTAACTGTTGCAGGTTTTTGCACACAAAATTGCTGAAAGTGCAAACTGAGAATGGGACAGGAAGGGTACCTGGGCATTTGGCACATCTGTGAAAAATGGGACAAAGTGTACCTCCTTAATCAATGAGATTAAAAGATTGCAAAATAATCAGAGGAGAGATTGAGGGGAGGGTGAACTGGAGTGTGTTAATTCAGTGACGTATCGAGTATAAAAATAAGGAAAGGATGGGGTGAGGGGGTAAAAGTGACAGAAAGGAAAAATAAGAAACAAATGCAAAAATTCAAAGAGCTGAATTCAGCAGGTGAGTTGAGACTGACTGTCCTTTGGCATCAAGGAAGCATTTGACCAAGTCTGGCACCAAAGACCCTTAACAAAATTGAAGTCAATGAGAAAAGTCCTCCACTAGTTGGAAACATGGGCCGGGATTTTCTGCTCCCGTTTTCGGCAGGTGGGTTCGGTGACGGGCGTGGAAAATCTCACGAAATGTCCAAATCGCGTTTCACGCCAACGTAAGGTGAGGTAATTGTCCCCTCCCCCACCAGTGGATGTATCACATTTCCCGACTTCCCGACATTCAACACCGGGGACAAAATGTCCATACATTAGCGTATCATTATCAGGCTTCACGCCAGAGTCATACTGTCATCGCCCCCCCCCCCCCCCCCCCCGCCCCCAACCTCGCGAAAGAAAGTCCGTTCACGTCGGCAAGAGGGCAGAACGCCGTGAATCGTGAATCACGGCAGGTCTTCCAAGGCATGCGCCTGGCAAGCAGACCATCCAGAGGAGCTCAGGTGAGTGCATCACTCAGTGGGGAGAGGATCATGCTTGGGCATTACCTGAGCAGTGCCCCCTGCCACTGCCTGGACACTTCCCTCTGGCATCGTCCCCTGGCACTGTCTGAGCACTGCCCCAGCACTGCCCATTAGCCATGTCCTCTGGCACTACCCAGGCACTGTCCGCTGGCATTGCCCCAGCATCGCACATTGGCACTGTCCCCTGCGGGGTGATTCCCGAGGGCAGTGCCCAGGCAGCATTGGGCAGTGTCCAGGCAAGGTGGGGGAGTGGTGGTGGTTAGATGAATTCCAAGTGAACGTTTGTGCACTGGGGCGGCCTTTAACGATGACACCCTGATCTTTGAAAAGCGAAGATGCTCTCCCCACCCCCTGCTGTTTTTTTTCTATGTCCCGGACAATACGGCGGAGAAAGCCACCATTGGTGCCGACGGCTCCAACCCGCTATTCACGCCAGCTATTGGCCTTTGCCGAATTTAGGGACAATTCTGCCCATATTTTTTGTGGTGTGTTACAGTTCACTCCACTAAATTACTAAATTGGATTTACATTTCTGATTCCGGCCTTGCCCAGTGTTTTTTGCTATTGCTGCAATGCAGGAAAAGCAGAGCCAATTTGTGTTTGGAAAAAGTTGTGAGCAACTGTAATAACTGGATTGTCTGTTCCGAAGGAAGAACCTTGACCTGAAATATTTACTCTCTAGCTTTTTTTTCATTTGTTCATGGGAGGTGGGCGTCGCAGGCTGGGCCAGCATTTATTGCCCATCCCTAATTGCCCTTGAGGGGGGCGGGGGGGGGGGGGGGGAGTTAAGCCACATATCTCCCTCTGCAGATGCTGCCAGACCTACTGGACATTTCCAACATTTTTTGTTTTTACACCTGTTTTTAATGGTGGATAAGGGATAAATTTTGGCCAAGACACCAGTGAAAAAGCTTGTTTCCAAAATGGGATATTTCCTTCCAATCCTGAGAGGGTACACAAGACCTTGAATTAAAACTCACCCACACCAAAGTCAGCATGGCTTTGTTAAGGGGAGGTCACGTCTGACCAACTTGATTGAATTTTTCGAAGAGGTGATTGGGTGTGTAGATGAGGGAAATGCATTTGACGTAGTTTACTTGGACTTCAGCAAGGCTTTTGATAAGGTGCCACATGGGAGGCTGTTGGCAAAGAACCCATGGGATCCAAGGAAATTTGGCAAATTGGATGTAAAATTGGCTGAATGGCAGGAATGAGAGGGTGATGGTCGAGGGGTGTTTTTCTGACTGGAAGACTGTCCAGTGGGGTCCTGCAGGGATCAGTGTTGGGGCCCTCGCTGTTTGTGGTTCATATAAATTATTTAGATCTGAATGCGGGAGTCTGTGTGGAGTTTGCACATTCTCCCCGTGTTTGCGTGGGTTTCACCCCAGCAACCCAAAGATGCGCAGGTTAGGTGGATTGGCCACGCTAAATTGCCCCTTAATTGGAAAAAATGAATTGGGTACTCTAAATTTTTTTTAAAAAGAATGCAGGAGGGTTGATCACTATCTTTGCGGATGATATGAAAATTGGTAAGGTGGTAAAGAGTGAGAAGGATAGCCTTTGGTTACAGGGGGATATGGACCGGCTGGTCAGATGGGCTGGTCATGGCAAATGGAATTCAATCCGGTTAAGTGTGAGGTGATGCACTTGGGCAGGACAAACAAGGCAAGGGGAATACATGATAAACGGCAGGACCCTGGGAAGCCCCGAGGATCAGAGGAATCTTGGTGTGAATGTACACCCGTCCCTGAAGATAGCAGAGCGTGAGGGCAGCACGGCGGCGCAGTGGTTAGCACTGCAATCTCATGACGCCAAGATCCCGGGTTCGATCCCGGCTCTGGGTCACTGTCGTGTGGAGTTTGCACATTCTCCCCGTGTTTGCGTGGGTTTCGCCCCCACAACCCAAAGATGTGCAGGGTAGGTGGATTGGCCACGCTAAATTGCCCCTTAATTGGAAAAATTGAATTGGGTACTCAAAATTTATATTTAAAAAAAGATAGCAGAACAGTGGTTAAGAAGCATATGGCACACTTGCGTTTATTAGCCGACGCATACAGTTTAAGAGCAGGGAGGTTATGCTGGAACTGTATAACATGTTGGTTAGGCCACAGCTAGAGTATTGTGTGCCGTTCTGGAATCCACAGTATAGGAGGGATGTGATAGCGCTGGAAAGGGTGCAGAGATTTACCAGGGTGTTGTCTGAAGAGTTTTAATTGTGAAGAGAGATTAGATAGACTTGGTTTGTTTTCCTTGGAGCAGAGGAGACTGAGGGGGGACATGATTGAGGTGTATAAAATTATGAGAGGCATAGATAGAGTAGACAGGAAGAAACCTTTCCCTTTGGTGGAGGGGTCAATGATCAGGGTTAAGGTAAGGGGCAGGAGGTTTAGAGGGGATGTGATGAAAAACAGTTTTACCCAGAGGGTGGTGGGAGTTTGGAACTCGCTGCCTGAAAGGGTGGTGGAGGCAGAGACCCTCATAACATTTAAGAAGCATTTAGATGTACACTTGCTATGCCAAGGCAGACACGGCTATGGGCCAAGTACTGGGAAATGGGATTAGAATGGTTAAGTTTTTGATGGGCGCAGAGGCGATGGACTGAAGGTCCTTTTGTGCACTGGATGACTGTGCTGTCTGAATCTATGACCACACTCTCCATACCAGCATTGGACTGTTGGCCTGGTTTGTATGCTCAAAGAAATGCAGAGACTGCAAAACTGTGGCACTTTATTATATGAAAGATTGAACAGGTCGGAGCTATTTTCTGTGGAGCAGAGGAGCTGTGACCTGACAGGGGCCTTAAAGCTTAAGTAAGTGATTGCTGAGGTAAAGACAGAGATGTTTTTGCTTGCGTGCGGGAGCAGAACTAAGGGCCATAAATATACGATAGTTATCCAGAAATCCAATAGGGGATGCAGGAGAAGCTTATTTACTGAGAGAGTGGTTAGAATGTGGAAGTTGCTGTCAGATGGAATAGTTCAGTCAAATAGCACAGATGCATTGAAGGGAAGCTAAACAAGCACTTGAGGGAGAAAGGAATAGAAGGATATTTTGATTGGGTTCTAGGAAGAGGGGTGGAAAGTGGTATATTTGGGGTGAAGGGTCTGTTTCTGCGCTGTAATACTTGGTAATAAGCCTGCAGTCAGTTGCAGTAATAAAATCTGGAAAGCCTTTTGACCCTATTTATCAGCCCCTCTGGTTAAATTCTATATCCTGGCTGCACGGTGGCGCAGTGGGTTAGCACTGCGGCCTCAAGGCGCCGTGTTCCCAGGTTCGATCCCGGCTCTGGGTCACTGTCCGTGTGGAGTTTGCACATTATCATAGAATTTACAGTGCAGAAGGAGGCCATTCGGCCCATCGAGTCTGCACCGGCTCTTTGAAAGAGCGCCCTACCCAAGTCCACATCGCCACCCTATCCCCATAACCCAGCAACCCCACCCAACACTAAGGGCAATTTTGAACACTAAGGGCAATTTAGCATGGCCAATCCACCTAACCTGCACATCTTTGGACTGTGGGAGGAAACCGTAGCACCCATAGCACACATTCTCCCCGTGTTTGCGTGGGTTTCGCCCCCAAAACCCAAAAGATGTGCAAGCTAGGTGGATTGGCCACAGAAAATTGCCCCTTAATTGGAAAAAAATGAATTGGGTACTCAAAATTTATCAAAAAATAAATAAAAATTCTATATCCTGATACACATTGGCAGACGTCCATTCGATCATTCTTTACCCAAAAGAAAAATGACTATAATGTGACTTCTGCTGCAACGAGCAACTTTTAAAAAATAAATTTAGAGTACCCAATAATTTTTTTTCCAATTAAGGGACAATTTAGCGTGGCCAATCCACCTAACCTTTTGGGTCCTGGGTCGTGGGGGTGAAACCCACGCAAACACGGGGAGAATGTGCAAATTCCGCACGGACAGCGGCACGAGCAGCTTAATGGACACATTGTGGCCCAGTGATCCTTGAGTAGCTAAACCATAATATGCGCACCTGAATCCTGAGACTCTACGGCCAACACAGACCAGGCACACATACAAAAAAGAAACAAAGACTTGGGTTTATATACAGCTCTTCACAACCATTAGATGTCTCAAATTAAGTACCTTTTTGTTTTAAATGTAGGAAATGCGGCAGCTAATTTCAGCACATCGAGCTCCCACTAACAGCTAAGTGATAAAGACCAGATAGTCTGTCATTGTGATGATGACGGAGGGTTAAATATTGGCCAGGACACCGGGGATAACTCCCCTACTCTTCTTTCAAATGGGATCTTTTACACCCACCCAAGCTTGGTTAAACACCTCACTGGAAGGCTTGGCCTCCAATCTACTCCCTCGGCTCTGCACTGGAGTGTCGGCCTTGAATTTTGGCGCGAGAGCCCTGGAATTGTGGGACTTGAACTTCGAACCTAGCGATTCAGAGTCATGCATTCTACCAACAGCCATAAACAGGAGTGTGAAGCTGAACTCATTGCAAAATTCTAAGGAAAATGCTCATTAAAATTCTGCCATGGCCAGTGAGAAAAATCGAAAACTAAATTCATGTCCAGTGGGCCCAGAGGAGGTTCACAAGAATGATCCCCGGAATGAAAGACTTGTCATAGGAGGAGCGGTTGAGATCTCTGGGTCTGTACTTGATGGACTTTAGAAGGATGAGGGGGGAATCTCATTGAAACTTACAGGATTCTGAGAGGCCTGGATAGAGTGAACGTGGGGAGGATGTTTCCACTGCTAGGAAAGACTAGAATCCAAGAGCACAACCTGAGACTGAAGGGACGATCCTTTAAAACAGAGATGAGGAGGAATTTCTTCAGCCAGAGGGTGGTGAATCTGTGGAACTCTTTGCCGCAGAAGGCTGTGGCGGCCAAATCACAGAGTGTCTTTAAGACAGAGATAGATAGGTTCTTGATTGTTAAGAAGTCAGGGGTTATGGGGAGAAGGCAGGAGATTAGAAACATATCAGCCATGATCGATAGACGGAGCAGGCTCGATGGGCCGCATGGCCTCACTATGCTCCTATATCTTATGGTCGTACGGTCCTGAAAATCTGCTGCTGGTGTAGGTCGAGAACAGAGGGACAGGAATAGACTGTTCAGCTCTTCAAACCTATTCTGCCGTTGAGATCATGGCTGATCTGTACCTGAATTCCATCTACCTGTCTCAGTTTCGTAACACTTACCTAGCAAAGATGCATCAATCTCAGGGAGGAATCTTTTGAAAAATAAATTTAGAGTATCCAATTCATTTTTTCCAATTAAGGGACAATTTAGCGCGGCCAATCCACCTAGCCTGCACATCTTTGGGTTGTGGGGGTGAAACCCACGCAGACACGGGGAGAATGTGCAAACTCCACACAGACAGTGACCCAGAGCCGGGATCAAACCCGGGTCCTCGGCGCCATGAGACTGCAGTGCTAACCACTGCACCACCGTGCTGCCCTCAGGGCGGAATCTTGAGCTCTGACGTCTACGTTCGGTGGTAGTTGCGGAAGTCGGGGTGCTTCCCGTTGTGTGGCAAGGCAACCTGTAGCCCCATAGCTTTTTGGGAGAGCGTGTTTCAGAGTTTGTAGATTCATAGAATCAGTACAGTGCAGAATGTGGCCATTCAACCCATCGAGTCTGCACCGACCTTCTGAAAGAACACCCCACCTGGACACATGACACCCACTCTATTGCTGTAACCCAGTAACCCCATTTTTTTTTTAATTTAGAGTACCCAATTTATTTATTTTTCCAATTAAGGGTCAATTTAGCGTGGCCAATCCACCTAACCTGCATATCTTTGGGTTGTGGGGGCGAAACCCACGCAAACACGGGGAGAATGTGCAAACTCCACACGGACAGTGACCCAGAGCCGGATCGAACCTGGGACCTCGGCACCGTGAGGCATCAGGGCTAACCCACTGCGCCACCGTGTTGCCCCCCCAGTAACCCCACTTAACCTTATGGACACTAAGGAGCAATTTAGCATGGCCAATCCACCTAACCTGCACATCTTTGGACTGTGGAAGGAAACCGGAGCACCCGGAGGAAACCCACGCACACATGGGGAGAACGTGCAGAGTCCGCACAGACAGTCATCCGACCCTAGAATTCCAGCGACACTTTGTGTGCAGGAGTGCTTCCTGATGTCACCTCTGAATTGGCGGGCTCTAATTTTAAGCACAAATTGGTTGATTTTAGGGAAGGGAAAGGAGGGAGGAATTGAGAGCGATTTTTAAAAGCGGGGCAGCACAAATAAGTTTTAAAAAATCAAGAGAGGCTCAGGGTTGAAATCTATTATTTACAGCATTTCAATTCACATTAAAAATACAAAGCAGAAGGATTAAAGTAGGGAGTCCATTTATCACAATGCAATAGTGTGTTTGTCTCTGTTGGCAGAGATCGGCACTTATAGTGATTAAAGCCAAAGCACTTTCGACATTTGTGGATTTGAATGCATATTCCTCGAAGGGTTCATCAAACTGAACATAAGACCGTGTGAGTCAATTCAAAGGAGACATGAGCAGGACCAAACTTAAGCGGGAGAATTCAGTAAGAAGGTTGTGCAGTGCTGGTCCGAGGAAACAGAAGAGCCCCCTACATGCCTGCTTGGAGTCAGTGGACTGGTCCATATTTAAGAACTCAGCGACCAACCTAAACGAGTATGCCACCACCATCACAGACAATATTTGCAAATGTGTAGACGACTCCGTGCCAAAGAAAGTAGTACGTATGTTCCCCAAGCAGAAACCATAGCTTAATCGGGAGATTGACTCCCTACTGAAGGCTAGGTCTGGAGCGTTCAAGTCAGGCGACCCTGACCTATACAAGAAATCCAGGTACGACCTCCGCAAAGCCATCTGAGAGGCCAAGAGAGAATATCAGATCAAGCTAGAGTCACAGACTAACGTTACAGACTCTCGTCGGTTGTGGCAAGGCTTGAACAACATATCGGGCTACAAAGCGAAGCCGAGCAGTATCTCCGGCAGCAGCGCACCTCTCCCCGATTAACTCAATGCATTCTATGCTTGGTTCGAGCAGGAAACTATCAGACCGCTGTCAACTACGTCAGCAGCCCAGGAAGCACTCACACCCACCGTCACAGCTTCCGAAGTCAGATCAGCCTTCTTCAAAGTGAACCCTCGGATGGCGACGGGCCTGGACGGGTTCCTAGTCGTGCACTAAGATCCGGCGCAGACCAGCTGGCAGATGTGTTCGCGGACATCTTCAACTTCTCCCTACTCCATTCTGAGGTACACAACTGCGTCAAGAAGACCATCATCATCGGTGCCAAGGAAGAACCAGGCAACATGCTTCAATGACTATCATCCGGCATCCTTGACATCGATCATAATGAAGTGCTTCGAGAGATTAGTCATGAGGCACATCAACTCCATACTCCCAGGATGCCTAGATCCACTGCAATTTGCATACCACCGCAACCGGTCCACAGCAGACTCCATCTCCCTGGCCATGCACTCATCCCTGGAGCATCTCGAGAACAAGGACTCCTTCACCAGACTCCTATTTATTGACTACAGCTCCGTATTCAACACCATAATCCCAGCCAAGCTCATGTCAAAGCTCCAAAACCTAGAACTTGGATCCTCCCTCTGCAACTAGATCCTTGACTTCCTGACCCACAGACCACAATCAGTAAAAATAAACAACACCCCCTCCACGATAGTCCTCAATGCCGGGGTCCTGCAAGGCTGCGTACTTAGCCCCCGACTATACTCCCTATACACACACGGCTGCATGGCAAAATTTGACTTCAACTCCATCGACAGGTTTGCTGGCGACGCGACCATAGTGGGTCAGATGGGGCAGCACGGTGGCGCAGTGGGTTAGCCCTGTAGTCTCACGGCGCCGAGGTCCCAGGTTCGATCCCGGCTCTGGGTCACTGTCCGTGTGGAGTTTGGACATTCTCCCCGTGTTTACGTGGGTTTCGCCCCAACAACCCAAAGATGTGCAGGCTAGGTGGATTGGCCACGCTAAATTGCCCCTTTAATTGGAAAAAAAAATGAATTGGATACACTAAATTTATTAAAAAATAAAAAAAACATAGTGGGTCAGATCTCGAATAACGACGAGTCAGAATACAGGAGGGAGATAGAGAACCTAGTGGAGTGGTGCAACGACAACAATCTCTCCCTCAATGTCAGCAAAACTAAAGAGCTGATCATTGACTTCAGGAAGCAAAGTACTGTACACACCCCTGTCTGTTTCAGTGGTGCTGAGGTGGAGATGGTTGACAGCTTCAAATTCCTAGGGGTGCACATCACCAACAATCTGTCCTGGTCCACATCGCCGCTACGACCAAGAAAGCACAACAGCGCCGATACTTCCTCAGGAAACTAAGGAAATTTGGAATGTCCACATTAACTCTTACCAACTTTTACAGATGCACCATAGAAAGCATCCTATCGGGCTGCATCACAGCCTGGTATGGCAACTGCTCGGCCCAAAACCAGAAGAAACTACAGAGAGCTGTGAACACCGCCCAGTCCAACACATGAACCCGCCTTCCAACCATTTACTCTGTCTACACCTCCCGCTGCCTGGGGAAAGCGGGCAGCATAATCAAAGATCCCTTCCACCCGGCTTACTCACTCTTCCAACTTCTTCCATCGGGCAGGAGATACAAAAATCGGAGAACACGCATGCACAGATTCAAAAACAGCTTCTTCCCCGCTGTTACCAGACTCCTAAACGACCCTCTTTTGGACTGATGGACCTATGGACTGATGTGATCTCTTCACCCATCTTCTCTACTGAGTCGTACTACACTCCTGTGTCTGTCTGAGCTGCACGAAGAACAATACTTTTCACTGTACCTCTGTATACGTGACAATAATCCAATCCAAATCAATCCATCATTACCTCTCTCTCACCAATGGACAACTCCAGGCAGTTGCCTGATCCAAAGCTATAGTAATCTGCTACCCTGTTTAACGACATACCACCGCGGAACACGAATAATGAAGCATTGGATAGTTACTCTGGGACTTCCTGCCTATTCCGCCACCTCTGCCGAGTCCCATATTTTGTTTTCTGCTGTCTAAGGCTCGGACAGACTGTTGGTCCTCTGACCCCCTCGGAGGAACAGGATGTCCCGTCTCGCATTGGCAGCGCCGAGAAGCATGGCCGGTTCGACATGCCCCAAGCGCGGAGCAGGTCTGCGCGCTGCCATGCTTGTGTGTTGACTGGAGTGAGCGGTGAGGGAGTGTTTAAAAGCAGATTCAACTTGTTAGTGGAGAGACGCTGGGACCCAAGTCTGGCAAATCAGACGGCAAGACAGCCATTAATGACGAGAATCTCGTGGGGGCTCATTTCCAGCACTCAGTGCCGCTAAATACAGGCCGCGATCTCGCCACCGCGGCCATCGAGAAACATCCCGCCAATCCCGCCCAAAATGACACTTGGGAATGTGTCCGTTAAATCGCGCCCTCTGATTTATATCTGTCTTCCACTTCTTTAATTTCTCTCACTGTCTCAGGCTATTGTCACATCTGCACTTTACCATATTTCCTTGTGTAAATGAAGAAGTATCTTGTTATCCAGCCCCCACAAACCTCCAATTCCCGCCTCCTGTACATCCCCAATCTTCATCGCGCCACAATTGGCAGGTGCAGCTTCAGCAGGTTCGGCCCCGGGTTCAAGAATCCCTTTTCTAATTATCTCTGCCTCCCTCTTTAAGACATTCCTTAAAACTATTCTGACGATTGAAATATTAACTTTGTTTCTCTCTCTCCATGGATGCTGGCAGACCTGCTGAGTATTTTCAGCATTTTCTGTTCCTATTTCAGATTTCGAGTCTCCGTATCCCTTTGCTTTTGGAATATATTTTGTTCAAGGTTTTGTTCACCTGCCGCACCATTCATCACATTTAAGACCAAATTGTATAAGCCTCTGAAAAATAACAGTATCAATGGGTAAGGGGGAATTAGAGCAGATAAGGACAGGGATGGAAGATAATCTATGGTTCGTCTGACTGGACACAGAATCAAAGGAGGAATGGGCTGGAATGCTGGGCTACAGGCGCGGACCACACAGACATAATGGGGAAAAAAAGCCTCCTCCTGTCTTGAAATTTCTATAATTTGGTGATGATGTCAATTGATGAAAAAAATCTCCAAAGTCTGAGTCTCACGACAGAATGGATAAATTTATACACAGAAGGAGAGGCTAAGATTACATGTGTTCTGCATCCATTTCTGGAGGAGCCAAATCAAGAGGAGATAAATAAAAGATATTCCAGAATTAATCCAATAAGAAATTGAGGAGGAGCATCTTTACACAGAGTATTGAAACAAAGTGGGTTTTTGCAATGAATGGCATTGATGCATTCAAGAGGAAGCTCGATAAATTAAAATAGGAGAAAGAAATAAAAGATATACTGATAGAGTGAGATGAAATAAGGAGAGGCTTATGTAGAGCAGAAACGTGGGGCTGGATTCTCCACCCCCACGCCGAAGTGGCCGCGCCGTCGAGGTTCACGACGGCGCGGAACGGCCCTGGTCCCGACCGATTCAGGCCCTGACAATGGGCCAGTATCGGGGCAGCGTCATCTACCCGCGCCAGGCCTTGTTGCCCGCGTAAAAGCGGCGCCGCATAGATGACGCAGCCGGCGCCGCATAACGGACATCATGCGCGGGTTGGCCGGCGCCAACCTGCGCATGCGTGGTTGCCGTCCTCTCTAAGTCCGCCCCGCAAGAAGATGGCGGACGATCTTGCGGGGCCGTGGAAGGAAGGAGGTCCTCCTTCAGAGAGGACGGCCCGAGGATCGGTGGGCACCGATCGCGAGCCACCCCACATTCCAGGTGAAGCCCGGTGCAGGATCCCCCCTCGCCCACCCGCAGGTCACCGCCCCCCCAGCGTTCACGCACCGCCCACGACTGCAGCGACCAGGTGTGGACGGCGCCGGGGGGAACCCGCCGTTTTAGCCTGGCCGCTCGGCCCATCCGGGCCTCAGAATAGCGGGGGTGCCAGAGAATCGCCATTTTGGGTGTCTCCGGCGATTCTCTGGCCTGCGGCCCGCGAAACTCGACCGGGCCGTTCCTGCCTCTTGGGAGAATCGCGGGAGGGCGTCGGACCGGCGTCCCCGGAAATTTTGGCGGCCCAGGCGATTCTCCCAACCAGTGTGGGAGTGGAGAATCGCGCCCAAGGTCTCCGAAAGCATTTTGGCTCAAAGACCTGTCTTTGTTTAATTAGACACTGACCGCAACATAATATTTGAATAGCAACCGAACGCTTGGCAAGTAGAAGCTTCTGCAAATTTTAAACAGAGACAGTCTGTTTGATATTTGATTGTTCATTAATCTGATTGCAACGTACCTTTTTGGTTTTGTCCATGGCCTTTAGTATGGAGATATTAAGTTGTTCCAGAGCAGACAGGACACTTTCATATTCCCCTAGATGTTCAGAAAAATACTCTAGAAAAAGAACAATAAAGAACAAGAATTTTTAAGGAGGCAATTCATGACTGTCAGCAAAAATATATCCCAGTAAGGAGGAAAGATACTAAGAGAGGGCTAAAACAACCATGGCGATTCAAGGATTAAGGAGAGTATTAAGTTGATAGAAAAAGCATACAAGGAAGCAAATGTCAGTGAGAGCCTCTAAGATTGGGATGAATTCAGAATCCAGCAAAGGAGGATTAAAAAGATAATAAAGAGAGAGAAAATAAACTACGAAGGCAAACTAGCGAGGAATAGAAAACCTTACAATAAGAGCTTCATTAAATATATAAAAAGGAAGAGAGAGGTCAAAGTGAACATGCGCCCCTTAGAAAATTAATCTGGGGAGGTAGTTCGGGGAACAACAAAATGGCACAGGAGTTAAACAGATATTTTGCATCAGTCTTTACAGTGGAAGATTCTTCAAAAATCCCATTAATACCAAAGAATAGGGGGGAGGAATTAAATACCATCACTAGAGGAGAAGTATTAGACAAACTTATGGAGCTGAAGGCAGATAAGTCCCCTGGCCCTGATGGTTTGGATCCTAGGATCCAAAAAGAAGTAACTGCAGAGGTAGTGGATATATTGGTTGTAATTTTCCAAAAATCCTTGGATTCTGGAGGATTGGAAAACTGCCAATGTGATGCCCATATTCATAAAGGGAAGGAGGCAAAAGCTATAACTATAAGTCAATTTCCACATCTATTGTGGAAAATGTTGGAGTCAATTATTAAGGAAGTAATAGCAGCACATTTGGAAAATCATAATCTAATCAAGTAGAGTCAGCATGGCTTCATGAAAGGAAAATCATGTCTGACTAATTTTGTTTTTCGAGGTAGTCTGAACCGGCGTGGATAGAGGGGAACCGGTAGATGTGTTGGGCTGGATTCGCTACTGTTGGGATTCTCCGTTTCACCGGCAGCCCGGGGATTTCCCGCTAGTGTGGGGCTGCCCCACAATGGGAAACCCCATTGGCCAGCTAGCGAGATGAAGAGTCCCGGGGGCGAGCCGCACCAGGGGGCTGGATTCTCCGCCCCGCCACATTTCTGTTCCATCCTGTCGGCAGGATGCTCCGTTACGCTGGCCGTTTCAATGGGGTTTCCCGTTGTGGAGCAGCCCCACACCGTCAGGAAACCCCCGGGCTGCCGGCAAAACGGAGAATCACGCTGGCGGAGAATCCCGCCCCATAAATCTGGTGCGGCGGGACAGAGAATCCCGCCTAATTAACTTCCAGGAGACGTTTGACAAGGTACCTCGCAAAAGGTTAAGTGATGAGATAAGAGCCTATGGTGTTGGAGGTAGTATATTGGCATGGATAGAGAATCGCCCAATGGGCAGGAAACAGCGAGTGGGGATAAGGGGTTCTTTTTCAGGTTGGCGTCCTGTAACCAGTGGGGTTCCACAGGGATCAGTGCTGGGACCTCAACTGTTTTAATGACTTGGAGAAAGGAAACAAATGTACTGGAGCCAAATTTGCAGACGGCACAAAAATAGGTGGGAAGGCAAGTTGTGAGAGGGGTACAAACAGTTTGCCAAGCGATACTGATACGTTAAGTAAGTGGACTAAAAGTTGACAAGTGGAGTATAATGTGGGAAAAGCGGGAAGGCTAATGAAATGTTGGCCCTTATTTCAAGGGGGTTGGAGTATAAAAGTTCGGAAGTCTTGCTGTAACTGTACAAGGTACTAGTGAGACCACATCTGGAGTACGGGGAGCAGTTTTGGTCCTTTTATTTAAGGAAAGATATTATTTCATTGGAGACGGTTCAGAGAAGGTCATTAGGATGATCCCCAGCATGGGGGGGGGGAATTGTCTTAAGGCAAAGGTTGAACAGGTTGGCACTATTTGGAATTTAGAAGAATGAGACGTGTTCTCATTGAAACATCGAGGATTCTTAAGGGGCTTGACAGGGTAAATGCTGAGAGGATGGGTCCTCTTTTGAGAGAGTTTAGGACCAGAGGGCATATATTTAAGGCTGAGATAGTCAGATTCTTGATCAGCAAGGGAATCAAGGGTTACAGGGAAAGGGCAGGAAAGTGGAAGTGAAGAATGTCGGATCCACCATGATACTATTGAATGGTGGAGCAGGCTCGAGGGGCCGAATGGCCTACTCCTAACCCTATTTCTGATGGTCTTATGGGTTCAGAGTGGAGAGGGTGTTTTATCACAGCCAGTCTGTGTGTTTAAAGGAACTTTGTGTTACTGAGACTATTATAGCTTAAGATATACTTTGTAATCCGTGTCAGCCTTAAAACCTGCATATATCAGTAAAGCTAAGGGGGGGAGTAAAAGAGTATTGTATCATCAGTAACCTTTTCATGTTTAACAAATTTTTTTTTCTTGTTGTTAAAAGTAATTAGTGGTCCTGCGACTCTGATCCTCCACGTTTTCTAAAAAAAGTAAAAGTAACAATTGGCCAGGGTGACCCCCCCCCCCCCCCCCCCCCCCTCCGCAAACAGGACTGGGGCAGTGTCCAGTCACGGATCGCCATTACCATGAGTGCACCAATGACCTGCGATATCCTGGTCACACACACACACACACACACACATGAAAGATTGAACAGAGAATCTCAATTTACTTTAACAAGAGACAGTGACCTCTACAGGGAACCGGCAAGGCGACAAGAACAGTGAAGAGCTGAGTCACTTTCTCTGACATTGTTTGCACTTTGCACCAGCGACAGCCTCCAGCCAATGGATGCACAACACATTGCCCAATGTGTCCCAGCAAAACAATAGCCGCTAGCTTTGTCTGTCTTTACAGAAGGATCAGATTTGACAGAAGCAGTGCAGGTGAACCAAGTACAGGGTAGTATCGCTTCAGAGGAAACCAGACGGAGTCTGAGGGTTGTTAAAGTGCATGCATACACAAGTTATTGCAGTCACAGCTCCCCCTGGATTTGCTCAGGCACGGATCACTGGAAAGGCTAAAGGACGTTCAACATTCAAAATAAATGGCTGGACAGAAAAAGGACAATAATATCGCTGACTTACCACACAATTCCTCTGTGTCCAAATTACTGTTTAAGGAGAAAGTGAAAATGGATTATAATGATGCCTTTAGCAATGGCTAATATTATTTAATTTTTTAAAAATCAAATAATCAATGTTAATCAAAAGTATTTCATACAATGGTATAAACTATTTGCCTTCAACTAGGCAGCACGGTGGCACAGTGGATAGCACTGCTGCCTCACAGCATCAGGGACCTGGGTTCAATTCCAGCCTCGGGTGACTGTCAGTGTGGAGTTTGCACCTTTGGGTGTTCCAGTTTTCTCGCGCAGTCCAAAGATATTTTCTTTCTTATTTTAAAAAAAATTTAGAGTACGCAATTCAATCTTTTTTTTTACCAATTAAGGGGCAATTTAGCGGGGCCAATCCACCTAACCTGCACATCTTTGCCGTGTGGGGGTGAGACCCACGCAAACACGGGGATAGGGGTGGGGGAATATTGACCGATCCAGAGGGCAATGAAATGTACCTAGAGTTAGTGCAATGAAGGACAAAATAAACCTCTCTGTACAATAAAGTAAATTAGCGCGGGCAAGAAAAATGTAATGTATATACGCAACAACTGTTTATAAATAAGAGAAAAGCCAATAAAAAGATTTCCAAAAAAAGAAAGACACGGGGATAGATAGGTTTTTAAGGAGATCAGGGGTTAAGGGGAGAAGGCAGGAGAATGGGGATGAGAAACATATCAGCCATGATTGAATGGCGGAGCAGACTCGATGGGCTGAGTGGCCTAATTCTGCTCCGATGTCTTATGATGGGGCGGGAGACTGGGCCTAAGTAGGGTGCTCTTTCAGAGAGTTGGTGCAGACTCGATGGGATGAATGGCCCCCTTCTACCGTGCAGGGACGCTATGAATTCTACACCATTTCAGCTTGATGTCTTCAGCCTGAATTTATCAGTTGTGGGTGATAGTGACTTTTGTCAGTCTTTGGTACAATCATTACGATAATGTAATGGTTGGGTTACTGGATTCACAATCTGATCCCAGAGCCCACCATTCTGAAGAGTAAAACCGTGATATTACGAACCCAGATCTGACCCCAACAATGGCCATGATACTGGACTAAAACCCCAATATTTTAGTCTATTTTAAAACTGGGCGGGAAGAATGATTCACTCCAGGAGTGATTGCAGGAAAAATAGGACTTTGGTATTTCTTTTTTTACATTTTTCCAATGAAGGGGCAATTTAGGGTGGCCAATCCACCTACCCTGCATATCTTTGGGTTGTTGGGGTAAGACCCAGGCGCGGGGAGAATGTGCAAACTCCACACGGACAGTGACCCGGGATCGAACCCAGGGCATCAACAGCATGAGGCGGCAGTGCTAACCACTGCGCTACTGACTTTGCTATTTCTAAAGCAGAACTTTATTATGAACACAATATTAAACTTTTAACTTCACACCCAAAAGGAACAGCTTACTATTACCCCTTAACACAACTCTACAATTTCCCATTAAACAACAAGAAAAGAAACATCCAGCTCTTAATCCAGTTTAAAATTAGCAGGGCATAGAATAATACTTGCTTTAGAAAACACATTTTGTTCCACTTGGAATATCTTCAGACTCTGGCTGAATGTCTTCAAATACCTGTTTCATCTAAAATGGCCGACCGCAAAGGATAATGGGAATTGTGGTCAGGTTGGGACACAAATGATACACAGCCCCTGTGTATTGTGCAGAGGAAACCAGACCTACACAGCAACTTGCACCTGCTAAAGGTCAATCACCGATTGGAAGTTAAGTAAAGGTCATTTAAGCTGTTAGGTATAGTTTAATGTGTAGCCGCATGTAGATTATTACACATAGAACCAAGCCTGTGTTTAATAATAAACAATAATTGAACTAATATGCTAGGTGCGTGGTCATTTGTCCAATACACAGAACGTACTCGCGTCTTGTGGTTCTTATTAATAGAGATAAAAGAGCAACAGTTGGTTCAGCCTCTTCCTTGTCTTCAGACAAGACTGCTCGGATTTAAAATATTATTACTCTTTTTTTTAACTATTCTATTTGGAACAAAATGTGGACTCAGAGTCAGGCAGATCAGAACCCAGCTCCTCTCACTCAAAGCTTCTCCGAATTCACTGCCTCTGCCTTTCTGAGCTCCACGCAGGGAACGGGGCTATGTGCGGTTTTGGCCGTGCATTCCCCGCTGAGGCCCCCCCATCTACCGGGATGGATCCGGGTAGATGGGGGGCCTCAGCGAGGAATGCATGACTGCGACCGCACTTAGCCCTGTTCCCTGCAGTGAGGAGCTCTGTTCACAGGAACTGTGGAAGAGTTTCAGATTTCTGGTCTCCTTGGTGCTTTCTGATATCTCGCTTGAACGTCCTGCTTCTAATTCCAAGGTTAAGCCTCCTTGTCCTGAGCTTGCCCACCAGATTTAATAGATGGCGGGCTGAGTGAGATCTGGCATCCAACTTGTGCATCTATAAGTGTAAAATCTACAGGGGTGAGATTGATTTTAAGCCAATAGAGCCTGGTAGCGAATGATCAGTCAGACTTTCACTGTGACCAATCGTCTATGCACGGAGGCTCGGAGAACAATAGTTCAAACTCTGAGGGAAGCACGGTGGCGCAGTGGTTAGCATTGCTGCCTCACGGCGCCGAGTTCCAAGGTTATATCCCGGCTCTGGGTCACTGTCAGTGTGGAGTTTGCACATTCTCCCCGTGTTTGCATGGGTTTCACCCCCAGAACCCAAAGATGTGCAGGTTAGGTGGATTGGCCACGCTAAATTGCCCCTTATTTGGAAAAAATTAATTGGGCACGCTAAATTTTTTTTAAAAATACTTCAAACTCTGGTGGCGGCAGAGACTAGCGCTCCTACATTTCCTTCCCTCAGTCGTGACAAGGTTTTTAAAAATAAATTTAGAATACCCAATTCATTTTTTCCAATTCAGGGGCAATTTAGCGTGGCCAGTCCACCTACCCTGCACATCTTTGGGTTGTGGGGGCGAAAGCCACGCAGACACGGGGAGAATGTGCAAACTCCACACGGACAGTGACCCAGAGCCGGGATTCGAACCTGGGACCTCAGCGCCGTGAGGCAACAGGGCTAACCCACTGCGCCACCGTGCTGCCCAGTCGTGACATGGTTAACATCTTCAGTGCAGTTACGCCCCAGACAAATAACCAACCCGACCCGGGCTGGCATTCTGAAGTCTCGTGGTTTCCTGACAGAACGATCTGACAACCTCCATACTCTTTTCACGCGGAGGATTCATTTTTTCCCAAGCCCTTCGCTTTTGGTGCCAGGCATCACCTTAACAACAACAACTTGAACTATTGTAGCACCTGCAGCACAGGAAAACTTCCCAGGCACTTCACAGGGGGGTTAGTAAACAATTTTTCTTTCAGTTTTTCCAATTAAGGGGCAATTTAGCTTGACCAATCCACCTACTCTGCACATCTTTGCGCTGTGGGGGTGAGACGTTAGTCAACAAAATTGGCCACCGAGCTATGTAAGGCGATTCTAGAACAGGTGCCCAAAAAGCTTGGTTAAAGAGGTAGGTTTTAAGGGGGGTCTCAAAGGAACAAAGTGAGGTAGAGAAACAGAGAAGTTTAAGGTGGGAATTCCAGACCTTAAAGCCCAAGCAGTCGAAAGTCGGGCATTATGAGACAACATACAACATTAGAACATATGGCAGCACAGTAACACCAGTGGATAGCACTGTGGCTTCACAGTGCCAGGGTTCCAGGTTCGATTCCCGGCTTGGGTCACTGTCTGTGCGGAGTCTGCACGTTCTCCCCGTGTGTGCGTGGGTTTCCTCCGGGTGCTCCGGTTTCCTCCCACAGTCCAAAGACGTGCAGGTTAGGTGGATTGGCCATGCTAAATTGCCCTTAGTGTCCAAAGGGGTAGGGTGGGGTTGCTGGGTTACAGGATAGGGTGGAGGTGTGGGCTTAAGTAGGGTGCTCTTGCCAAGGGCCGGTGCAGGGCCGGTGCAGACTTGATGGCCCGAATGCCCTCCTTCTGCCCTGTAAATTCTATGTCTATGTCTAATGCAGCAAGTGAAGGACCCAAAAATTCCTAAGAACGACACAGTAAAGAAACTGTGGTCTGATCTGAGAGAAGTATGCCTAACTGGAAGACCTCGAACACAAAGCTGTTGATCACCTAAGCAGCTCCAGTACAAGAATGGAGGTTGAAGAGCAGAAAAAAGATCCACTGTGCAGTGTAAAATGACTCCACCAGATCACATGGAGATCTATAGTGAGGCCTAATTGAAAGCAGAGTCAAAGGACCTAGCCAGAACGCAAACCGGTGAGCAAATTCCCCAAAAAGGCTGAAATAAGCTTTTCAATCTTACATAATAAAAAGACAGCACTGGCAAATGGATAGTTTAAATGAGCGTGCCTAGACGAAGGCTACAGTCCAGATCCGGTGTCAGCGCCATAACGGGAGGCAACTGCAAACGAATGGAAACGTTTTATTAAAGAGACGTCAGAGTAAATAAAACTCGGCTTCAATTCAACTCTCCAAGCTCAGAAAAGCAACAAGCGGGCCAAAAGTGATTTTATGCAGAATCGCTGAAGTTTAAAACAGCTCCATAACCACCACAGGAACCTGCCAAATCCCAACATGGGAAGGAAAAAAATGATTTCCATGGTGCCACTTAAAAATAAATTAAAGCTGCAATCTCCTGTGCTGAGAACAGCCGTGATTTGTGAATCAACAACGTCAGGCTAAGTAAGGCAGATGGAAGGACCAGAACATAATAATATTAATAATCTTTATTATTGTCACAAGTGGGCTTACATTAACACTGCAATGAAGTCACTGTGAAAAGCCCCCTAGTCGCCACACTGTGTGGCGGGTTCACCTGTTCGGGTACACAGAGGGAGAATTCAGAATGTCCAATTCACCTAACAGCACGTCTTTCGGGACTTGTGGAGGGAAACCGGAGCACCCGGAGGAAACCCACGCAGACACGGGGAGAACGTGCAGACTCCGCACAGACAGTGACCCAAGCCGGGAATCGAACCTGGGACCCTGGCGCTGTGAAGCAACAGTGCCAACCACTGTGCTACCATGTCGCCCACATGCACACATGTGCAAAATTGTGCGTTATGGAGAGGAATTTTAAGAATTATGAGGGAAACAGGCTTGTACGTATTCCAATGTAAAGAAAATCTAACTTTGGAAAAAGCCATCCAAATTGTCAGGCAATTGGAGGTCCATCAGCAAAAGTGATCAACTTTGTGTGGTGAAGTTAAACCGTGGTGTGGAACAATCCTAACAGTCTAGCTCACAAGGCAACAAAAGGGCAAGGAGACGTCAGGGGACGGAAAGCAATACCCAAGCAAAACACAAGATGGCGATTACCAGACTGATTCCAGGGATGGCGGGACTGTCATATGAGGAGAGATTGACTAGGTTGGGATTGTTCTCGCTGGAGTTCAGAAGAATGAGGGGGGGATCTCATAGACACTTATAAAATTCTAAGAGGACTAGACAGGGTAGAGGCAGGGAAGATGTTACCAATGATGTATGTGTCCAGAACCAGGGGTCACAGCCTGAGGATTCAGGGTAAACCATTTCGGACAGAGATAAGGAGACATTTCTTCACACAAAGAGTGGAGAGCCTGTGGAATTCATTACCACAGGAAGTAGTAACTTTGAATATATTCAAGAGGCGGCTGGATATAGCACTTGGGGAGATTGGGATCAAAGGCTACGGGGAGAAAGCAGGATTAGGCTATTGAGTTGAATGATCAGCCATGATGGTGATGAAAGGCGGAGCAGGCTCGAAGGGCCAAAAGGCCTCCTCCTGCTCCTATCTTCTATGTATCTATGTATGTAATCATGTCAGCGCTGTGTCACCAAAAGACCTCACAGGCACAAGAAACGTCCGCTGATTGCCGGGCAATGGCTTCACCGCAGCCCCCTGGGGCACTTTGGAAAGATGTGTAAGTCCTGAACCTCAAGATGTGCGGAGGATCCCAAACAAATCCATGAGAAAGATGAGCCACACCGAGCAGAAGCCCAACAATTCTTCTTGGGAGAAATTAAGGATCCCAGGTTCACATTTTTGGAATGCAGACTTATCTGTAAATGGTCACTTCACAAATTTCAGGAGCCAGTGTGATGGCCCTGTCAGATCAAGAACCCTGGCTAAAACACCTCTGCCTACGGACGACAGACACACCACTGTACGGTCCCGGAGGAAACCAACTATCGGCGATCAGCATGATTCAAGAGCCACTCCAATATAATAAACAAGCATATAATCATCTGCATGTCATCCACAATCAACCCATTTCTCTCCTGACCAGAGATTCCTGCGTTTCCCTCAACCTTCTCAAAATGGCAGAAGCCAAAACAAGCACTGCTGTCAACTACACCAAACAGGACACTCCCGAGACGTCCATCAGTGCTGGCGATCTTGACTGGGACATCAGTTCAGAATTTTTTAAAAATAGAATCCCTACGGTGCAGAAGGAGGACATTCGGCCCATCGAGTCTGCCCCGACCCTCTGAAAGAGCGCCCTACTTAGGGTCAGGCCTCACCCTATCCCCATAACCCCACCTAACCTTTTAGACCCTAAGGGGCAATTTACCATGGCCAATCCACCTAACCTGCACATCGTGGGACTGTGGGAAAACAGGTGCACCTGGAGGAATCCCACACACACACGGGGAGAAAGTGCAAACTCCACACAGACAGTCACCCGAGGCTGGAATTGAACCTGGGTCCATGGCACTGTGAGGCAGCAGTGCTAACCAATGTGCCATCATGCTGCCCGGATCATAGAATCATAGAATTTGCAGTGCAGAAGGAGGCCATTCAGCCCATCAAGTCTGCACTGGCCCTTGGAAAGAGCACCCTACATAAGCCCACACCTCCACCCTAACCCCGTAACCCAGTAACCCCACCTAACGTTTTGGACACTAAGGGGCAATGTAGCATGGCCAATACACCTAACCTGCACATCTTTGGGCTGTGGGAGGAAACCGGAGCTCCCGGAGGAAACCCACGCAGATACGGGGAGAAAGTGCAAACTCCACACAGACAGTCACCCGAGAATGGAATTGAACCCGGGACCCTGCTGCTGTGAGTTGGCAGTGCTAACCACTGTGCCACCGTGCCACCCTGTCTTTGCAAAGAGTGAGGATGTGACTAGTAAAATAGATAAGGGAGAACCAGTGGATGTGGTGTATTTGGACTTTCAGAAAGTTTTTGATAAGGCTCCTAATAAGAGGTCAGTGGGCAGAATTAAAGAACATGGGATAGGGAGAAATGTATTGGCATAGATCAAGAATTGGTTGACAGACAGGAAACAGAGAATGGGAATAAATGGATCTTTTTCCGTGCTTGGGCTTGGGCCCCAGCTGTTCACGATATACATGAATACACCAAGGTGTGAAAAATAGAAAGGATGAGTATTGTTTAAATGGTGATCTATTGGGAAGTGTAGGGTAGTTGGATTCCTCCGGGACCATACTGTGGTCTGTGGTCTGTTGTCTGTATGTGTGTCCTTGTACATCAGTCAATGAAAGTGGAGAGGCAGGTGCAGAAAGCAATTAGGAAGGCAAATGGTATGTTGACCTTCATTGCAAGAGGATTTGAGTTCAGAAGTAGTGATATTTTACTGCAGTTACACAGGGCCTTGGTGTGACCACACCTGGAGTATTGCGTTCAGTTTTGGCCTCCCTAGCTAGGAAAGGATATACTTGCCATAGATTGAGAGCAGCGGAGGTTCACTAGGCTGATACCATGGTTGGCAGGACTGTCCTGTGAGGCGAGATTGGTTTGACTGGACCTGTATTCAATAGAGTTTAGAAGGATGAGAGGAGATCTGATTGAAACCTATAAATTTCTCAGCGGGCTGGACAGGCTAGATGCAGGGAGGATGCTTTCCCTGGTTGGGGAATCTCGAACCCAGGAGACGCAGTCTCAGAATACGGGGTAGACCATTTAGGACTGAGATGGGGAAATACTTCTTCCCTCAAAGGGTAGTGAATCTGTGGAATTATCGACCACAGAAGGCTGTGGAGGCCACTGAATGTATCAAAGAAAGAGATAGTTTTAAAAAGATTTTAATGGTATCAAGGGGTATGGGGAGAAAGCGGGAACATGGCATTGAGACAGAGGATCAGTCATGATCATAGTGAATGGCGGAGCAGGCTCGAAGGGCCGAATGGCCTACTCCTGCTCTGAGTTTCTTTTTTGTTAAATAAATTTAGAGTACCCAATCATTTTTTTCCAATTAAGGAGCAATTTAGCGTGGCCAATCCACCTACCCTGCACATCTTTGGGTTGTGGGAATGAGACCCGCGCAGACACGGAGAGAATGTGCAAACTCCACACGGACAGTTAGCCGGGGCCGAGATCGAACCCGGGTCCTCGATGCCGTGATGCAGCAGTGCTAACCACTGCGCCACCGTGCCGCTCTCTGCTCCTAGTTTCTATGTAAGAATGAGCTGATGAGACTTTCCCAGCAGTTGCACCTTCAAGATCCGTATGGCTGGTTTCATTTATGAAACAAGTACAGGGGCGAAATTCTCCCCCAACGGCGCGATGTCTGCCGACTGGCGCCCAAAACGGCGCCAATCAGACGGGCATCGCGCCGGCCCAAAGGTGCGGAATGCTCCGCAACTTTGGGGGCCGAGCCCCAACATTGAGGGGCTAGGCCGGCGCCGGAGGGATTTCCGCCCCGCCAGCTGGCGGAAATGGCGTTTGTTGCCCCGCCAGCTGGCGGAAATGGCGTTTGTTGCCCCGCCAGCTGGTGCGGAAATGCGGCGCATGCACGGGAGCGTCAGCGGCCGCCGCCAGTTTCCCGCGCATGCGCAGTGGGGAGAGTCTCTTCCGCCTCCGCCATGGCGGAGGCCGTGGCGGAGGCGGAAGGGAAAGAGTGCCCCCACGGCACAGGCCCGCCCGCGGATCGGTGGGCCCCGATCGCGGGCCAGGCCACCGTGGGGCACCTCCCGCGGTCAGATCGCCCCGTGCCCCCCCCCCAGGACCCCGGAGCCCGCCCACGCCGCCTGGTCCCGCCGGTAAATACCAGCTTTGATTTACGCCGGCGGGACAGGCAATTTCTGGGTGGGACTTCGGCCCATCCGGGCCGGAGAATTGAGCGGGGGGTCCCGCCAACCGGCGCGGCCCGATTCCCGCCCCCGCCCAATCTCCGGTACCGGAGACTTCGGCGGGGGTGGGGGCGGGATTCACGGCGGCCAACGGCCATTCTCCGACCTGGCAGGGGGTCGGAAAATGACGCCCCCATACTTGTTACTTCACTCTGCTTCACAGTCTGTCAGCAGCATTTACAAGTGCAATGCCAATGCTGGAAGCTAACTGAAATAGAGTTAGTGTCTGAATTGACATTGGCTGTGTAGCCTCAGGCCAAGCACTGTAATGTCAAATTTTGCCCCCCCCTCCCTCCCCGCACCTCGGACTACAGTCCAGTTACAAATCAAAGGACAGGAGACTGGCAAGGTTGATTTGTGTTGGAGCAGGGAGATATCTCCAGGCTCCATGCCATGGGCAGCTTGTTATAGTTCCTCCTTTTCTTAGCCTCGCTTTGGAACAACCTGTGTTTTTGACTTGTCATGCCTGGAAGATTTTGAAGGCCATCTTAAAGATAGTCTCTGTCTCTTGCTGCTTTGTTGGTTTCCTACGACAAGTGTCAGGCAAGGCTCGTTCTGACGGTCAGTCCATCGACCAGCCTGTGTCTGAGACACTCTCAAACAGCTCACCCAGACGGGTGGACTCTGCTGGTGTATAATTCTCTCCCTGCGGCGATCAAATATGTAACTTTAAAAGGGAAAACCTCGCTGTCAGAGAGCACTTTCAGAATCCAGAATCGAGGAACATAGATACATAGATATAAAAGATAGGAGGAGGAGGCCTTTTGGCCCTTCGAGCCTGCTCCGCCATTCATCACCATCATGGCTGATCATCCAACTCAATAGCCTAATCCTGCTTTCTCCCCATAGCCTTTGATCCCATTCACCCCAAGTGCTATGTCTAGCCGCCTCTTGAATGTTTTAGCATCAACTACTGCCTGTGGTAATGAATTCCACAGGCTCACCACTCTTTGGGTGAAGAAATATCTCCTTATATCTGTCAGAAATAGTTTACCCTGAATCCTCAGACTGTGACCCTTGGTTCTGGAGACATCTTCCCTGCATCTACCCTGTCTAGTTCCATTAGAATTTTATAAATGTCTATGAGATCCCCCCTTAGTCTTCTGAACTCCAGCGAGAACAATCCCAACCTAGTCAATATCTCCTCATATGACAGTCCCGCCATCCCTGGAATCAGTCTGGGAAACCTTCGCTGCACTCCCTCGAGAGCAAGAACATCCTTCCTCAGAGAAGGAGACCAAAACTGCACACAATACTCCAGGTGTGGCCTCACCAAGGCCCTGTATAATTGCAGCAACACATCCCTGCTTCTATACTCAAAACCTCTCGCAATAAAGGCCATCATACCATTAGCCTTCTTTACCGCCTGCTGCACCTACATGCTTATCTTCAACGAATGGTGCACAAGGACACCCAGGTCCCACTGCACACTCCCCTCTCCCAATTTACAATCATTGAGGTAATAATCTGCCTTCCTGTTTTTGCTTCCAAAATGAATAACCTCACACTGATCCAAATTATACTGCATCTGCCATTGATTTGCCCACTCGCCCAACCTGTCCAGATCATGCTGTAGGATCTCTGCATCTTCGTCACATTTCACCCTCCCACCCAACTTGGTATCATCTGCAAACTTTGAGATCTTACATTTTGTTCCCTCATCCAAATCATTCATACATATTGTGAATAGCTGGGGTCCCAGCACCGATCCCTGTGGCACCCCACTAGTTACTGCCTGCCAATTTGAAAAGCACCCATTAATCCCTACTCTTTGTTTCCTCTCTGCCAACCAGTTTCCTATCCACCTCGATGCATTTTCCCCCAATCCCATTCGCTTTAATTTTGCACAATAATCTCTTATGCAGGACTTTGTCGGACGCCTTCTGAAAGTCCAAATATACCACATCGACTGGCTCCCCCTTGTCAACTGTACTAGTTACATCGTCAAAGAATTCCAACAGATTTGTCAAGCATGATTTCCCCTTCATAAGTCCATGCTGACTCTGACTGATCCAGACACTGCTTTCCGTGCTGCCCTAACGTCCACACGGACAGTGACCCAGAGCCGGGAACGAACCTGGGACCTTAGCGCTATCAGGTAGCAGTGCTAACCACTGCGCCACCGCACTGCCCTACTAATTGGCCACACTAAATTGCCCCTTAATTAAATAGAAAAGAATTTGATACTCTTAAAAAAAAATTTAAAAAGAAAGGCATTGGAAGGAAATGTGTCATCAGAGTCCCAGGACAGTCGATTAAAGTAACGGACAGCCATGGAAAAAGCCCAACGTCTACCCAGCTTCTTTGTCCACATGGAAGCCCTGACCAATCAGCACGCTGGAAGACTTGGTGTCGCAGATTCAACAAGTAGAGGGACAATTTAGGGTTAACTCAGAAGCCTCATGAAGAGCAGGTTAGCACACTGCTCTTTTCCATTGGCACCATTGCAGATGACATTTTAGTAATACATGGTGTGGACGTTGACACCGCAACCCATGAAGAGGTTATTAAGGCCTCATATTTCAATCTTTGGAAGAACATTCTTACCAACTGGGCATGGTTTAGCTAGCACTCTCAGGACTCCAGAGAAAATATGGATTTTTTTTTCAGCAATGACCTATTGTTTGGCTGATAGTTGCGAGTATGGAGATCAAAAGGATTAACTCATCCAAGACGGTATTGTGGTGGGCATCCTTGACGAAGGCTTATCTAACTTCCTGCAATGCAAGGAAGGTCTAACGTTACCCAAGGCAGTTCAATTAATACTCGGCAGAACCGAGTATTAATCTGGGGTGAGGGAGAATCATTGCAGAGTCAGGCCACTGGTTCAGTCTAGTTTGTGAGCAGTAGAGGTTCGACTGCACCAAAAGAATAGCCGACTCAGAAAGTAGAAAGGGCAGATACTGCCATGATCCATTGCTGCCATTGTGTTGTCAAAAAAAAAACCTCAAAGGCACAAAGAATGTCCCGTCATACATGCAGAGCTTCATGTCTGCCAGAGGTGGGGCCATGACCAAAAGCCTGCTACTAAAAATATCTAAAGGGGGCAGCACTGTCCATTCTATTTGATACAGTGCCGTGATGGAAACCTGAATTTCTCCAACCATCTACAAATCAACTCCATGGTCCCAGGGGAGCCCTACTCAAGGTGCAAGGGCAGATGACCACCACACTTCGAGGTGATGGCAGAGAATTTGCCGATATTCTTTACATTATCCGTGATCAAGGTTGCTCTTTAATAAACAGAGAAGTTTCTGTAGCTTTGCAGCTTCTTTCATAGGCAGTATCCGTGGGAAACCAAATTGACCTGAACGGCTGGTCCTAGTCTCCATACAAGAAGTTCCGAAGTTCCACAAGAAGCCGTTCTGGAACAGCATTACTCTTTGAAGGGAAGGCGGATGTAAATGGAGAGCAAACCTCCGCTGACCATTACTGATAATGGACAGTGCCCAGCCAGGAGGAAATTCTGGACCTCACATTACTTTTCGAAGTGAGAGTGGATGAGGACAATGACCAAGATACCACTGATGGGTGTGACCAATCTACCTGACGTTTCTGGTGAGGACACTGATGACACAGGACAACCTAATGCACCCATTGACTTTGCTGAGGGGGAAACCAGAATCAGAAACTCTGACAATGACCAGCGGGACAATTGCAGAACACAAAGCTAACTCCCTCAAGCCCTGATCTCAAGGCTGAAGAGGAAGTGTTTAAAACTGCCGATTTACTCACTACCGATTTCGCACACACCACAGACATACAAGGGAGTGTAACTTCTCTGAAAGGTGGTACTAAAACCAAATGCTTTCTTACTTTTCTGAGGAACAACACCCTCCCTTCCAAAGTCACCGGGCTCGCTCATCCCAATTAAACAGAAGTGGTACCTACTCTGTGCGGTGCTTATCAATTTTATGAAACAGCTCCTGTAACTCATCAGTGCTCAGAACTCCATCCGCAAAGTAGGCCTTGAACTCGTCAAACGATAATTTACCATCATCTGGAAGAAGAAGACAAGTCAGGCCCTCAAATTATGCAAGCATCAACAGTGCATTTCATAAAGTTTATAACAACTTGGGCCCTAATTTTAAAGTACAGGGGCCGGGGTGCAGGGATGGTAGTAGTTGGGGGTGGGAGGGGGAGGAGGAGGTCGTAGGGACGGGCAAATCACCACGCTGAGCGGACTACACCTCATTTCCGTGAGGCTTCCCAGATTCCCGCCCGAGCCCGAAGAGGTCCCTTACCCTGCAACACAAGGTGGCAGGCGAGGTGCCAAGCAGTCACCCATGGCAATGCTCTCCACTTAAAATAAAGAATGTGAAGATTAGGCCCTGCTTCCCTTGTGTGGCCGCAGCGCACTCGCCTGCTGAAAAGGGTAGGCTGAGAGATGGAGAGGTCAGAACTGTTTAGATTTAACTGAGTTTCCTGCCCAGTTTCCACCTGGTGGGAGAAACATTAAAACTATTGGTGACATAGTGGGAAAGTCACTGGGATAGTGATCTAGAAGGCCTGACTCTGAGGAAATGGGTTCAAATCCTATCATGGCATAAATTTGGGCAGGAATTCTCCTGCTCTTGGCTGGCGGTGGGAACCTCTGGTTCCTCCTGCGGGTTTTCCAGTGGCATGGGGTGGCTTCAACGGGAATTCCCATTGGCAAGAGGCGGGAGCAGAGAGTCCCGCCGCCAGCGAACAGCGCGTTGTCTCCCGCTGCCAAGGAACATGCGGCTGGCAGTCTGGAGAATCCCACCCCTGGTGTATAAAACTAGTCTCAGGAATGGCGACCATGATAACTATCATTGTCAATTGTTAAAAAACAACCAACACCCACCCACGGGAAACGGTGTTTATCTTTAAAGTTTTTATTTTAAATCTCCTTGTGGGCCAGGAGTTTAAGTGAGCTTCCGGGCCTTGCGAGGAATTCTCGGCCTCCCATTCCCAGATATCTCTCCCTCTACCCCACTGATCGCTTCCAGAGCCATGTTCCTTCCTTTCCTCAGGTGACGGATGGTGAGGGTTGCTATGGGTCACTGATGTCCTATCGCCGAGGAAATCTGCCATCCTTGCCTGATCTACAGACTCCAAACCCACGGCAATGTATTTGACTCTTAACTGCCATCTGAAATAGCCTTGCACTCAGTTCAAGGGTAATGTGGGAAGGGCAACAAATGCTGGGCCTTGTCAGCAATATCTACATCGCATGAAAGAATAACATGAATAAATAAAAGCAGCACCTCCAGTATTTGCCTTTTTGTTCTGATTACTGATTTAGAGTGTACACAGCTCCTCACAACTGTCCCTTCAAAATGCGACTCTTCACTGTCCGATGAAATGTCCTCACATGTCACTCAATTGAGGGCACTTGGGGATGGGTAATAATAATACTACTACTAATAATAATCTTTATTAGTGTCACAAGTAGGCTTACATTAACTCTGCAATGAAGTTACTGTGAAAAGCCCCGAGTCGCCACATTCCAGCGCCAGTTCGGGTACACAGAGGGAGAATTCAGCACGTCCAAATTACCTAACAGCACGTCTTTCGAGACTTGTGGGAGGAAACCGGAGCACCCGGAGGAAACCCACGCAGACACGGGGAGAACGTGCAGACTCCGCATGGACAGTGACCCAAGCCGGGAATCGAACCTGGGACCCTGGTGCTGTGAAGCAACAGTGCTAACCGCTGTCCTACAGTGCTGCCCTAATAAATGCTGGCCTTGCCAATTATGCTTACATCCCATGAATGAATAGAAAAGTAACACCAGACACACAGACAGAAGCTGTTAAAATACAATATATGGTTGACTCACCATTTTTGTCTGCTCTGCGAAAAATCTGAAAACAGAAAGATTAAAAAGCAAACATGAATTGAATCCCACGGTAATGGCTCTTTCGGAAGTTTGTAAAAAGCACAATATAATTTTTTGCTTATCATCAGATATCAATGCAGCTGCTCTGGGAGTACAATTGCACTCTGCTACATCACTCTCAAGTGCAAAATCATCACCAGCACATTTGCAATCAATTCTACTTTATTGGAAAAAAATAGAGCTGGCTAAATGCCTCATAAAGAACAATGCTAAAGAACATCTAAGCAGCATGGGAATTTCCCTTTAGGCCATTCAGCCCCTCAAGTTCAACCAATCAATTACATTAAGACCAGTTTGCAGCTTAATTAACACCCTCGGCCAGCCTTAATAATTAATTAATAATCTGTAATAATCTTTATTGTCACAAGCAGGCTTACATTAACACTGCAATGACGTTACTGTGAAAATCCACTAGTCGCCACATTCCGGCGCTTGTTCGGGTGCACTGAGGGAGAATTCAGAATGCCCAACTTACCTAACAGCACGTCTTTCGGGACTTGTGGGAGGAAACCGGAGGAACCCACGCAGGCACGGGGAGAAGATGCAGACTCCACCCAGACAGTGATCCAAGCCGGGAATCGAACCTGGGACCCTGGTGCTGTGAAGCAACAGTGCTAACCACTGTGCTGCCATTCATTGACCTTTAATATCCTGGCCTAGTAGAAGCATATATACGGATATGTTGTGGTTTAGAGCAGGCATTGTCAAACACAACGGGCGAGCGTCGGGAGGGTCGCGGAGCCGTCTATCGCGGCGCTCCCGATCTAGCAAATCTGCGCACAACAGGCGCAGCAGCTGGCTGTTAATAACACCGGCTGCAAGCGGCCTTCAAAATGTAAAAAAAATGCGGCCACACTGCGCATGTGCACCGATGATAGGGCATGCATGCGCAGTGCGGCCACTTTTTTTTTTTAAACGCCCGCAGGTTTTTGTTTTACAAGTTCGGGGCAGTTTTATTCATTTTATTCATTTTATTTTTTATTTTTTTTACAAGTTCATAGGGGTTTTATTTGATAAAATTTTATAGGGAAAAAATGCAGAAGTTTGGACAGATGGAGACTCCATTCTTTCCGACACCGGAAGGCTTCACCTTCATCCAACAGGTTCCATTGGAGGAGCGTGTACGAGGGCCAAAGGGACCCAATACCATTTCCTTCATTTTTGTCAGCAGCAAACAAGGTAAGAGAAAATGGTGGGTCGCGCAGGTCAGCCAGCGTGGGTTGCGAAGGTCGGCCGGTGTGGGTCACGAAGGTCGGCCGGGTTGGGTCCCGTAGGTTGGCCGGTTGGTAAAAATGGGTCCACGGAAAAAGAATTTGAAGAACACTGGTTTAGAGGGAAATGGGGCTTCAGTGTTTTCGGGACCCATGGAATGCCCCTATTGAATAAAGTCATAGCGCGATTGTGGCACCATCGATCACACACGAGTCGAGACGTAAAGAACTTCAATCGAGGCTTTATTGAGCAGACTTGTTCAGACTCGTTCCCCAGCAGCTCACTCACAGAATGCAGCTGCGGGGATTAACCCAGGTTCTTATACCCCTCCTATCTGGGTGGAGCCCAGTAGGTGGAGGATCCAATCGGGATCCAGCATCTGTCCTCCAATAGCTCCTCGGCATTCCTGGTGTACCGTATTACCCCTAATACATACCACCACAGCGATAATGTAGTTTGCAATGCTACACTGATACTCTGGTGTTCCTCCCATTACCTCTGTCAGTGGCTGAGGATTGAGGAAGTGGAGTCAGAGAAAAGATTTGCGAGGGATTATTATGGAATTTTGTTCTGTGGTTATTCACCCCCATTCAGGGACCAAATAAGAGGCCCTGAAGGGAAATTAGGCATGGTATGTTAAAATGAAAATGTTTTTCTCCTTACATGTTTTCTCTTTTCTCTTTTCTCAGGAGCATTGGAAGTCGCTTCAGCAACAGCGATAAAATTAACTGGAGGGAAAAGAAGCCTTGATCACTTGTTAGATGCTATTTTGTTTTTTTAATCACCATTTTGTTTTCAATGTTGAGCCAAAGGTTAGGAAGCAGCTCACACATAAATAAACAGAAGGTTAGTGCCAGTTGCTCGTGTTGCAGAGAATGCAGGCCCTAAAGGATAATGAGTCCAAGGCAATTGTGATGAATGGTTACTGTGTTACTGTACCCTTATCATCATGTAAGGTGATGTCCCCTTTAAGACCGGGCTTGGAACCCTGGGGGACTCCGCCTCCAGCTCCGCCCACCAAGGAGTCGTATATAAGGGACCGCTCTGTAGGCGGCACCCAGTAAACACCTGTCTCGCCATCAGGCTAGTTCTCAGCTTATTAAAGCCTTCTTTACCGTTCTACTCTCTTGCGTCATTATTGAGGGTACTACAGCAATAATTCATACTTCACAGTGTTAGCTATACAATCCCTGGTCAACATGCGAGTCCCATTCCAAAGATTTGAGAGTGAAATTCAGGCTGATACAATGCAATGCTGAGGAAGGGCAGCGGCAGGGTACACACCAGAAGAACACAACCACAGGCTGAGGCAGGTGCTGGCAAACTCCACACGGGCAGTGACCCAGAGCCGAGATCAAACCTGGGACCTCGGCGCCGTGAGGCAGCAGTGCTAACCACTGCGCCACCGTGCTGACCTTACTCAAAGAGTTTGAGATGCAACGCATCGTCCTGGAATAGAACACAGAACATACAGTGCAGGGGAGGCCATTCGGCCCATCGGGTCTGCACTGACCCACTTAAGCCGTCACTTCCACCCTATCCTCGTGACCCAATAACCCCTCCTAACCTTTTTGGTCACTAAGGGTAATTTATCATGGCCAATCCACCTAACTTGCACGTCTTTGGACTGTGGGAGGAAACTGGAGCACCCGGAGGAAACCCACACAGACACGGGGAGAACGCGCAGACTCCGCACAGACAGTGACCGAGCGGGGAATCGAACCTGGGACCCTAGCGCTGTGAAGCCACAGTGCTATCCACTTGTGCTACCGTGCTGAATGGGAACACAAATTGGGGAAATGGTGAATGTGTGTGCCAAAAGTACAGCAAATTACAATGAAAAGAACCACTTCAACCACACGGAGTTCCAGAGAGGCCCAGGTAGAAAATTGGTGCGGCCTCGTTCACACCTGACAACAGTGAGTACCTGCTAGCAGTAGATTATTACTCAGTTATTTGAGTCTGTGCTATTGAGAAAGAATAGGAGGAGCATCACTATAATAAATCATTTGAAATCAATTGTTGCTCATCATGGCACATGACAACGGTCCACAATTCTCAGGCACTGAGTTTTGCATATTTACACAGGACTGGGAGTTTGACATCCACAAACCAACAGAATGGCAGAACATACCGTGTGAACTTTAATACACCTGTTGAAGGTGGTGAAGGTGGACAGCCAAAGTCCCTATCTGACCCTGCTGAGTTTCAGGAGAACTCCATTAGGGAAGATTGGATCATTTCCAACACAGCTCCTGGGCCGGGAAGGGGGGACGACATTAAGAATTAAGCTTCAAACCTCGGCCCAAGTGCTATTTCCCAAGTTAGTGAGCCACAATGTGCTCAAACTGAGGCCGCAGAAGCAGAAAAAGCTCTTTGATCGTGGAGCCCGACTTCTGTCTGAACTGAACATGGGGGAGACAGTGAGGATTCAGCAGGAAGGGGGTCGGGGATCCTGGGGGGTCACAGGAATCACAGGAGAACTGAGGTCTTACACAGTGCGGACTCCAAGCGGACAACGGTACAGGAGAAACCGGAAATCTCTCGGAAAACAGATGCAGCACGGACCCTGCTCTGAACCAGAAGATGTAGCTGATAGTCAAGGACCAGATCCACCAATGAAGCAATAGATAACCAGACAATGCCTGTGAGTCCTGAAAACTATCTAAGGGGTGAAGCTGACACGGAGCTGAAGCAGGGCCCCTTGCCTTCAAAATCACCTCTGTCCCCAAACGGAACATCCAACGGAAGATTCGTGAAAAACGCAGTGATGCAAAAATGAGTAAAAGCAGATTGATCAAAACAGAGTGCTAAAGAACAGGTAAGAGACTTTGTGTACTCGAGTAGGCTATACTCACAGCCTATTTTGTTCAAACAGAAGCTGGTCTGAAGTTTTTTATTTTTAAAAATGGGAAATTTCCCGATAATAAGGCGATTGTGGTAATGGACTCCAGTATTAGATACAATACAGTACACTCTGCGCTTCATGGGGTCACCAGACCTGGGGGCTGGAAGGTCAGATAGCACATGTAAGGGAAGTTTGTAACCAGGCTGCAGATGCTTTGCAGTTGTGTGTCCATGAGTGAAAGTTTGTTAGTAACAAAGTTACTGTACTTTACAGGTGTCAATCATCGTGCAACAGAAAATCAAGAGCGTGACTACCCTGCAAAAGAGTACATCATGCTCCAAAACTTGATGACATAGAGTTGCAAAAGGTGCTGGTGAAATGCAAGTATTGTCTTACGATATATACTCATAAATCGGGTTCACACGTAGGTTTTCAGGAACTATTGCCATTTTGCTTATTGTGGAAACTTCCTAACTCAAATATAATGGATTCATCACACTTACACAGTGTTAGGCGTCAGGACAGTCCTGAAGGATCAGATGAAATTCCAAGACTGATGTTTTCCCTAAGAGCTTGTCTGGCTCATTCCCAACTACTGCTGAGTGCACTGATCCCAATTCAATCTGCACAGTGCAGCTGAATTCACTCAATACCAATTGTCTTTCACGGAGAAGCAATTTTGCCTCACAAAGCAGTTTTTAGATTGAATCAACTTCAAGGCATTAATTAAAAAAAAATACTTTCCATTGAAGAAAAATTGAATGGTAAAATTACATTACACACCGTAAAAAAAAATGGGGTTGTAAATTCTTGATGGCAACAACAGATAAACAACAGACCTGGGGTGAAAGAGTTGTCTAAGCAGGCCGAGCATTTTTGAAGAATGGAAGGTGATTTTATAGAAACATGTAATATTCTGAGGGAGCGTGACAGGGTTGATGAGGGGGTGGGGGAGGATGTTTCCTCTCATTGGGGTCTCTAAAAATAGGGAAAACAACGTAAAGCTAAGGACACTATGATTAATGATCTCATAGTTCGGGATCCTCTTGGAAGGAGCGACCACAATATGGTGGAATTTAAAATACAGTTGGAGGATGACAAGGTAAAATCAAACACTAGTGTTTTGTGCTTAAACAAAGGCGATTACAATGGGATGAGAGAAGAACTAGCTAAGGTAGACTGCGACCAAAGACTTCATGGTGAAGCAGTTGAGGTACAGTGGAGAACATTCCGAGCGATTTTTCAGTGTTCAGGAAAGGTTCATACCGACAAAAAAGAAAGACGGTAGAAAGGGGGAAAATCGACCATGGATATCTAAGGAGGTGAGGGAGAGTATCAAATTGAAGGAAAAAACATACAAAGTGGCAAAAATTAGTGGGAGACTAGAGGACTGGGAAGTCTTTAGGGGACAACAGAAAGCTACTAAAAAAGCCATAAAGAAGAGTAAGGTAGACTATGAAAGTAAACTGGCTCAGAACATAAAAGCAGATAGTAAAAGCTTCTACAAATATATAAGACAAAACAGAGTGGCTAAGGTAAATATTGGTCCTTTGGAAGATGAGAAGGGAGATTTAATAATAGGAGACGGGGAAATGGCTGAGGAGCTGAACAGGTTTTTTGGGTCAGTCTTCACAGTGGAAGACACAAATAACATGCCAGTGACTGATGGAAATAAGGATATGATAGGTGAGGACCTTGAGATGATTGTAATCACTAAGGAGGCAGTATTGGGCAAGCTAATGGGGCTAAAGGTAGACAAGTCTCCTGGCCCTGATGGGATGCATCCCAGAGTGTTAAAAGAGATGGCTAGGGAAATTGTAAATGCACTAGTGATAATTTATCAAAATTCACTAGACTCTGGGGTGGTCCCAGAGGATTGGAAAGTAGCAAACGTGACACCACTGTTTAAAAAAGGTCGGCAGAAAGCGGGTAATTATAGGCCGGTAAGCTTAACTTCGGTTGTAGGGAAAATGCTGGAATCTATCATTAAGGAGGAAATAGCGGGGCACCTGGAGGGAAATTGTCCCATTGAGCAGACGCAGCATGGGTTCACAAAGGGTAGGTCGTGTCTGACTAATTTGGTAGAATTTTTTGAGGACGTTACCAGTGCAGTAGATAACGGGGAGCCAATGGATGTGGTATATCTGGATTTCCAGAAAGCTTTTGACAAGGTGCCACACAAAAGGTTGCTGCATAAACTAAAGATGCATGGCATTGAGGGTAAAGTGGTAGCATGGGTAGAGGATTGGTTAACTAACAGAAAGCAGAGAGTGGGGATAAATGGGTGTTTCTCTGGTTGGCAACCTGTAACTAGTGGGGTCCCTCAAGGATCAGTGTTGGGCCCGCAGTTGTTCACAATTTACATAGACGATTTGGAGTTGGGGACCAAGTGCAATGTGTCAAAGTTTGCAGACGACACTAAGATGAGTGGTAAAGCAAAAAGTGCAGAGGATACCGGAAGTCTGCAGAAGGATTTGGATAGGTTAGGTGAATGGGCTAGGGTCTGGCAGATGGAATTCAATGTTGCCAAGTGTGAGGCTATCCATTTTGGGAGGAATAACAGCAGAATGGATTATTATTTAAACGGTAAGATGTTAAAACATGCTGCTGTGCAGAGTGACCTGGGTGTGCTGGTGCACGAGTTGCAAAATGTTGGTGTGCAGGTACAACAGGTGATTAAGAAGGCTAATCGAGTTTTGTCTTTCATTGGGCAGCATGGTAGCATTGTGGGTAGCACAATTGCTTCACAGCTCCAGGGTCCCAGGTTCGATTCCGGCTTGGGTCACTGTCTGTGCGGAGTCTGCACATCCTCCCCGTGTGTGCGTGGGTTTCCTCCGGGTGCTCCGGTTTCCTCCCACAGTCCAAAGATGTGCAGGTTAGGTGGATTGGCCATGATAAATTGCCCTTAGTGTCCAAAATTGCCTTTAGTGTTGGGTGGGGTTGCTGGGTTGTGGGGACAGGGTGGAGGTATTGACATTGGGTGGGGTGCTCTTTCCAAGAGCCGGTGCAGACTCGATGGGCCGAATGGCCTCCTTCTGCACTATGATAATCTATGATTAATCTAGGAAAAAGGTTTGGCACAACATTGTGGGCCGAAGGGCCTGTTCTGTGCTGTATTTTTCTATGTTCTATTGCTAGAGGGATGGAGTTCAAGACTAGTGAGGTTATGCTGCAATTGTATAGGGTGTTGGTGAGGCCGCATCTGGAGTATTGTGTTCAGTTTTGGTCTCCTTACCTGAGAAAGGACATATTGGCACTGGAGGGAGTGCAGAGGAGATTCACTAGGTTGATCCCAGAGTTGAGGGGATTAGATTATGACGAGAGGTTGAGTAGACTGGGACTGTACTCATTGGAGTTTAGAAGGATGCGGGGGGATCTTTTTGAGACATATAAAATTATGAAGGGAATAGATAGGATAGATGCGGGCAGGTTGTTTCCACTGGTCGGGGAAAGCAGAACTAGGGGGCATAGCCTCAAAATAAGGGGAGGTAGATTTAGGACGGAGTGTAGGAGGAACTTCTTCACCCAAAGGGTTGTGAATCCCTGGAATTCCTTGCCCAGTGAAGCCATTGAGGCTCCTTGTTTAAACGTTTTTAATAAAAAGATAGATGCCTTTCTAAAGAATAAAGGGATTCGGGGATATAGTGTACGGGCCGGAGAGTGGAGCTGAGTCCACAAAGATCAGCCATGATCTCATTAAATGGCGGAGCAGGCTCAAGGGGCCAGATGGCCTACTCCTGTTCCTAGTTCTTATGTTCTTATGTTCTTATGACACTCCCATTTAACTTGGCGACGAGAACAAATTTCTTCTCTCAAAGGGTTGTTAACCTTCAGAATTTTCTTTTCCAGAGAGCAGTGGAGGTTGGATCGCCGAATATATGCAAGGGCGCGTTGGACAGATTCTTGATTGACAAGGGAGTCAAGGGTTATGAGAGGCGGGCAAGAAAGTACTGAGTGCTGCCTCCTGTTGCTCAGAACTTTGCACCACCTGGCCCTGTGCCAACATGCGATGGGCCCTCCTTCCCTTCATCTGAACCAATACCGAGACAGGGTTGCCTGTAGCCTGCGTCAACAATGCATCAGCGAATGAATTGAAGTGATAAATTTCATGAGCATGGCCTTAGATTTCCTTCCATCTCAAAGCCAGCAGGCCAATGCCAAGTCCTTTGCCTGGTCTCTTGGACATTTAATTCTACCCCTTCCCTTCCAGGTAAAGGCTACCCTAGCAGACCAGAGGTGTTCCTCCCTTTCATACATGAATGCACATGGAGACATTGCCCTTTAACCAGGGTAATGGGAGCCATGTGTAAGAACCCTCCCTTTGGCATGATTCCACTTGTCTCCAGTACTCTCAAGACTCTGCAGAGAGACCTTTGCCTTGGCAGCATAGGAAGACGAACCACACGATCCCTTATCCGCCAAGACCACTCACCCAGGAGGCTGGAGATTTGGAGTCATGAGAGGGCTGCAGTCGATCAGCCGTACCCTTTGGGGGCATCCACCTCCCTCCCTCCCTCCCGGGCCCTGTCTGCAGGCGATGGCAAACGGTATAGAATGGACGGCTGCTCCACACCTTGCCGGGATCTCGATGTTATGAGACCCATTAGAGAGAACAGATCTGCTGTAATGAGGGCTTAGCCAAAGAAAGGTGAACACACCCTTTGACATCAGGGCGCATCATAATTATTGATGTTTCCATTCAGTCGGTCACTTGTGCTGACCATGAACTCCACCCAACCGTAAATCCCTCCTCAAGGAATGTCACTGACTGACTAACATAGAACATACAGTGCAGAAGGAGGCCATTCGGCCCATCGAGTCTGCACCGACCCTCATCGAAGTATGGAATGTGCCCTCACTTCCACCCTATCCCCGTAACCCAGTAACCCCTCCTAACCTTTTTTGGTCACTAAGGGTAATTTATCGTGGCCAATCCACCTAATCTGCACATCTTTGGACTGTGCAGTCAAGGTCAGCTTGGAAAAACGGTGCACGTCATGTTCCACTAGCTCGCTGTTACGGTACACGACTAGGTCCTTTTTATATTAGGAAACCAGACGAGAAGCCCAACAATCTTTTAATATGTAAACTGGGAGGAAAGCACACTCTTCCCTCCCAGGAGTGATTCCACTAACAAATATGGATTTTATTGTATTAAAACAAACTTTATTATTATAACAGGATTTACCCCATTAGTATCCAAAGAAAAAAATAGTTTTCAATTAACAGTTAAGCAGTTCTTAAAAAATAAAGGAAGGCCTTTGAGCTTATTTTCTCATGTACTTCTAAAGTTTCAATTCAGCAAATTCCACATAGAGGTCAAATGCCACTTATTATTAAAGTTAGCACTTAGTAAGCACAGTAGCGCAGTGGGTTAGCCCTGTTGCCTCACAGCGCCGAGGTCGCAGGTTCGATCCCGGCTCTGGGTCACTGTCGGTGTGGAGTTTGCACATTCTCCCCATGTTTGCGTGGGTTTTGCCCCCACAACCCAAAGATGTACAGGGTAGGTGGATTGGCCATGCTAAATTGCTCCTTAATTGGAAAAAATGAATTGGGTACTCAAATTTTTTTTTTTAAGTTAGCACTTAATGGCTTACAGATTTAATCACAAAGTCCTTGGGCGAGAAGCTTTCAGAAGTCAGTCCGAGAAACACAATTCCTTCCTCAGAACCCAAAGCCAGAACTCTAAAAACAAAAGAACAAAACGAAACATAACAGACACAGGGCAGGGCTGAAAACGAAACTAAAAGAAACAGGTTCAGCCTTCCCGTGAATGACATCACAGCCTTCCTAGCTGTTAACCCCTTAATCGCAGCTTTAGCAGACACATGGGGCATAATGGCCATGCTGCGCCCGAAAAGCAGCTCACCGGGATGCAGCATGGCCACTAAAAGCCGGGAGACCCCGCTCCCAGGATCGACCCAACTCGCAACGATCTCGCGAGACATTGTGATGTAAATCCCTTCCATTGTGGGCAGGATCTCTTTTTAGCAAATCTGCATATGAAGGCGAGACAGCGAGAACGCAGGATCCTGAGTTACCCCGAGATGTGGGATCACGCTGCCTTGCCTCGGAAAACTCGGGGGAGTGTTGTTCAGTACTGGTCTCCAGAAATGGGGACCAGACAGAATGGCATTTGTGGGGGTCGCCCAGGAACATGCACTTTGGACACTGACACCCTGGCAGTACCACCTGGGTTCCAGCCTGGAACTTCCAGCTGGCAGGGGCACTGCCAAGTTGGCACTGCCAAGGTGGCATTTTTTCTTTGGGTGTGATTGGGCTGGGGTGCCCTGTGTGGGTGTTTTGGAAGGGGTGCCAGGGACCCTCCCATCATGCTTTGGGGTTTGAGGAGTTCGGGGGTCGCTGAGGGGGCCTCAGAGTTCTGGATGCCATTTAAAAAGTCTCAAGATCTGATAAGTAAGACACCCCAGTCAACACAAGAACGCAACATGGTGACCAACTTTGGTACACAACCCTTGCTAACTGAACGTTCTCAATTCTCAGTGGCAGGGAACGTAATTGGAAGGGCGAACCTAAGCGCTGTGAGTGCCCTTTCAATTAATATGCATGAGATGCCAGTGAACGCAAATGGAGTTCCTGTCATTGTTCGTAGGGAAACTCGATCTGCCACAATTCCTGATGCTGGTGGGAATGGAAAATTCCCCCCACCGCATAAATGTAAGTACTTGTTGTGGTTGCAGTATGTCCAATCGAAAGGAAGCACAATGGCAATTCAGTAAGGTTACATCAACCACCCACTGCAGACGCCACCACAATGCAAATGAAAGCAGCAATGTTTTGGGGGCAATAACATTTCTGGGTTCCCCTCCAAATCGCACCTCAGCGCAGCATCGGGCACATATGGCCGCCCCTTCATCATTGGCGGGACAATACGTTGTATTTCTCCCATTGTGAGAAGCTCAGCAGGTGATGGGTTTGAGAAGGCCCAAAGCCACTTTCTTGTAGCAACTGGGGGAGAAAGTGTGGCTGTACAAGCTTCACATAGACCTTCAGAGCACATATCTACTGATGCTGACAACACAATTTCAGCCCTACAGCCGTTAAATTCACGGTGCTTCAGCCATCTCTTATTGCTCAAACCTCCTGCGAAATCAGTTCCCTCATACATTGACAACAACAGGAATTCACTCCGTGACACCAATTATTACAATAGACATTCTCCGGCAAGCATCATTCCAAAGGTGTCTTGCAGAGCCCGTTGCCAGGACAACCATGATGGCTTAAAATTGTTCTTGCTGTGTTTATCATTTTACCCTATAATTGTTGTCATTCTCTGTGCTTTCCAGTCCCATTCACCCATCACCCCTGTGCTTCTTGGCCTACTTTAGCACCCAGTTAAACAATGTCTCGATTTCATAAGTTTTATTCTTGTTTTGAAATTTCTTCAAGGCTTTCCACTCCTTGCCTCTCAACATAGCTCTTCAGCCCTCCGAGACCTCATAGCTTTTACCAATTCTGGCCACTTGAGCATCCTTAATTTCAATCACTCCATCATTGGTGGCCAAGCCTCCCGCTGCCTCGCTGAGCTCTGGGTATCCATCCCTAAACCTTGCCTTCTTTCCCTTCCTTTTGTAAAAACGTTGCTTAGAAGCTACCTCTTTTTTTGGGCGGCAAGGTGGCGCAGTGGTTAGCCCTGCTGCCTCACGGCGCCGAGGACCCGGGTTCCATCCCGGCCCCGAATCACTGTCCATGTGGAGTTTGCATATTCTCCCCATGTTTCCGTGGGTTTCGCCCCCACAACCCAAAGATGTGCAGGGTAGGTGGATTGGCCACGCTAAAATTGCCCCTTAATTGGAAAAAATGAATTGGGTACTCTAAATTTATTTATTTTTTAAAATCTTTATATAAAAAAATAATCCTGGAAATCCCTCCCTAACAGCACAGTAGGGGTACCTACACCACTAGGACTGCAGTGGTTCAAGAAGGCAGCTCACCACCACCCTCTCAAGGGCAATTAGGGGTGTGCAGTAAATGCCGGCCTCGCCAGGGAAGATCCCATGAGCGAATGAAAAGAACCATTTTCCAATATTTCCATTGTGATAAACCAATACAGCTCCCGAACTCGACAAAGAAAAACAGCATCACTTGTTCCTAAGCTGCTTCCAATAATCTAATTCACTCAGGAATCTTCATTAAACCGCGTCACCATCAGAGTTGTTAATCAATTTTGCATCGGATTTTATTGCCTCTGTCAGACATAAAAGGAAATGTTAATTTGCAATATAAAATGAGTTGGTAAATTTGGTTGATGCAGTATGATTTATTGCAAGTGTTACCTTTGGACCCTGCCATTTATTCCAATATGTGTTGTGAGTCCATTGGCGTCAGAATTTCATTACTGCATCCTGCTGCGCACTTTGAAACATTTTTGCAGAGCTCGTCATTTACTGTGTTTTCCCTGGTACAAGTCAAGCCACCAGCAGCATAATTCCATGAATGAAATCACAGCACAAAGAGAGGATAGATCAGAAAATGGTGGGCAATGCAACCGAGACTGTGAGAGATGGGCCAGGGAATGCTGAAAAGCTGATTGGCAAGCTGGGCCACTTCAAAGTCACATGTGGGCCAGAGTCACGTGTGGGCCAGAGGCACATGTGGGGCAGAGTCACGTGTGGGCCAGAGCCATGTGTGGGCCTGTGGTAGTCACCACTGTTGTATTATATTGTATATATGGGTATTACGGTAAGGCTCCTGTACTACAGGTACGGGGGTAGATCCCTGCCTGCTGGCTCCGCCCAGGAGGCGGAGTATAAATGTGTGTGCTCTCCGAACAGCAGCCATTTTGTCAGCTGCTGTAGGAGGCCACACATCTCCATGTAATAAAGCCTCGATTACATTCTACTCTCTTCTCGTCGTAATTGATAGTGCTTCAGGGCCACAGTCACGTGTGGGCCAGAGTCACGTGTGTGTCATGTTGGATGTTCTGATGTTCAAACGATCCAACACGGCTGGAGATGGTGTAACTCAATTTTATTAACTACTCAACTGTAACAGCACACTGCTAACTTGGGTACGTGCATTACCAGCTAATCTGTGGACCCTGTCCTATTACTATCTGGGTGAGGCACTCAGCACATGGTGAATGTCTGAGTGGCTGGCTCTGAGCTCGGTGCTCTGAGCTGGTTGCTGCTGGAATGAGCGGGAACTGTAGTGTCCCCTGTCTTTATAGTGCGTGTGCTCTCACTTGTGATTGGCTGCGATGTTGTGTATGCTGGTTGGTCCTACTGTATGTCCATCAGTGTGTCAGTGTGTGTGTGATTCCACCATGATATGCTGATGTATATCATGACAGATTTGATCACTGACAGTCTGTGTGATGAAGATAGATTTGATCTCTGACAGTCTGTGTGATGAAGGTAGATTTGATCACTAACTAGTTAGACGCAGGCCCTGGTCCCCTATCCGTTTAAAGACGCGCTGGAGGCGACTGATGTTCTCCTGCGGTGTGGTGGACCAAATAATGATGTCGTCTACATAGACGCGCACCCCTTCGATGCCCTCCATCATCTGTTCTATGATGCGATGGAACACTTCAGAGGCCTATATGATGCCAAATGGCATCCTATTGTAGCAGTATCTGCCAAATGGAGTGTTGAAAGTGCACAGCTTCCTGCTGGACTGATCCAATTGAATCTGCCAGAAGCCCTTTGAGGCATCAAGCTTGGTGAATATTTTTGCCCAGGCCATCTCGCACGTGATCTTCTCACGTTTGGGTATGGGGTAGTGTTCCCTCATTATGTTGCGATTTAAGTCTTTCGGATCTATGCAGATCCGGAGCTCGCCGGAAGGCTTCTTGACGCACACCATGGAGCTGACCCATGGAGTCGGCTCCGTTACCCGGGAAAGCACACCTTGGTCCTGAGGGTCCTGCAGCTGCTGCTTGAGGCGGTCCTTGAGGGCTGCTGGGACCCTGCGAGGTGCGTGAACTACCGGGGAGGCATCCTGTTTAAGCCAGATTTTGTACGTGTAGGGCAGTGTGCCCATGCCCTCGAAAACATCCTGGTTGTGCGTGAGGATTGAGTTGAGCTGCGCCCTAAAGTCTGCATCTGGGAAATCGGACGTGCCTTCTGGAGAGAGAGAGTGTACACGCCGAACGAGGTGGAGGATTTTGCACGCCTGTGCGCCTAGCAGAGAGTCCTTTGAGGAGCGCACGATTTGGAATGGTAGTGTGGCTTTACGTGAGTTGTGTGTCACTTCGAGCTGGCACGGCCCCGCGGCGGGGATGACGTTGCCATTATAGTCAACGAGTTGACAGCTGGATGGCAGAATAGGTGGTTTAACCTTCAGGGTCTGGAATGCTGACCATGCGAGGAGATTGGCAGAGGCACCAGTGTCCAGGCGGAAGCTGATCTGGGATCGGTTGACCGTCAGGGTGGCACACCACTTGTCGTCCGGATCAATGCTGTGCACTGACAGCGGCTGGTGCGTTCGACTCGGGGACAGCTTGTTCTTGTTGATGACAGCAACGCGGAAGGGCTCCCTGTCCTCAGTGGCACTGGTCTGTGTGACGTTGGAATCGGACTCGGTGAACATGGGTTGAATTGCCCGAATGTTTCTGCGAGGCTGGTTAAACGGTACGAGTTGGCAGGCTGAGCTGCTCGACAGCAAGCAGCATAGTGGCCCAACCTGCCACAGCGTAGGCATTGTCGCGCTTTGGCAAGACATTGCCGCTTTAAATGGGCGGAGCCACAGTTGCCGCACGTCGTGACGTCAATGCGTTCGTTGCGCCACCGCGCATGCGCGGTGCGGTCTTGCGTAGTGCGCGCCTGCGCATCACGTTCCTCTGCGTCAGCATCCCCTCTTTTGGCACGTACAAGCGTGGGAGGCCTCGGAAAGCGCGCGAAATGGCCGACCTCCTCCAGGCCGCGGCCCGGGAGGTACTCGGTCGTCTGGACCCGCTCCACCTCGTGGGGCCCGTGCCGCGCCATTTTGGCCGCCTGGATGTGTGAGTACCGGCTGTTGCCGTTCTCATGCAGGACGCAGGTCTCGACGGCAGTCGCCAGGGTGAGTTGCTTGACCCGAAGGAACTGCCGGCGCAGGGTGTCCGACATGACCCCCGAAAACTATCTGGTCGGGTATCATGGAGTCAGAGGTGGTCCCATAGCCGCAGGACTGCGCGAGGATGCGGAGGTGTGGAATGTAAGACTGGAAAGGTTCGTCCTTACCCTGCAGGCGCTGCTGGAACAGGTACCTCTCGAAGCTCTCATTTACTTCAACGCTGAAGGGCTCGTTGAACTTCAGGACCAAATACCGTCTTGTATTTGGTTTTGTCCTCGCCGTCCGTAAATGTAAGGGAGTTAATGATGTGGATGGCGTGTTGCCCGCCGTGGAGAGAAGAAGGGCAATCTTCCTGGTGTCCGATGCATTCTCCCTGTCTGTGGCCTCGAGGAAGAGCTGGAAGCGCTGCTTGAACAGTTTCCAATTGACCCCGAGATTGCCAGCGATTCGGAGCGGCGGCGGCGGGTTGATGTTCTCCATGGTGCAGGACGGCGGATTGCTGTTACGTTGCAGGTAGGTCTCACAGGCGCTGGTTTGCATCCACTTCTGGTATCATGTTGTGTTGGGTGTTCTGATGTACAAACGATCCAACACGGCTGGAGATGGTGTAACTCAATTTTATTAACTACTCATCTGTAATAACATACTGTAAGGTTGGGTACGTGCATTACCAGCTAATCTGTGGACCCTGACCTATCACTATCTGGGGGAGGCACTCAGCACATGGTGACTGTCTGAGTGGTTGGCTCTGAGCTCGGTGCTCTGAGCTGGCTGCTGCTGGAATGAGCGGGAACTGTAGTGTCCCCTGTTTTTATAGTGCGTGTGCTCTCACTGGTCCTACTGCATGTCCATCAGTGTGTGTTTGATTGCACCATGATATGCTGATCTAACTATCATGACAGTGTGGGCCAGAGACACGTGTGGGCCAGAGTCACGTGTGAGCCAGAGTCACAGTCACATGTGAGCCAGTGACATGTGAGCCAGAGTCACAGTCGTGTGTGGGCCAGAGTAACGTGTGGTCCAGAGTCACATGTGAGCCCAAAGGTGTGGCCCAGAGCAAGAAGGAATGGTCCCCTTTCTTGCAGAATATCAGTGATCCAGTTGGGAATTTTTTTTACAACAATCTGGTACTTTCCACGAAAAGTGTATCTCCTAAGAACTGGTGTAACTTTGTGGAAAGGCGTGGGAGAATCTCCACTGGTGCCATAAATGCAATTCTGCCGATTTTACGGTAGGAGTTGAGAGCAGCACCAAGTAAATTGTCAGCGTTTGAGGTACACCTGTGAACTCTAGGTTGTTACTCCAGTACTGTATCCTAAAGAAAGAACTTGCATTCATTTAGCACCTTTTGGTACCTCAGACCTCCCAAAGCTTGTCGCAGCCAATGAAATATCATCACTGCTGTCACATACAAACACATCACAGCAAAGCCCACAGAAAGACACGAGCGAATGACCACACAATTTGTTTCAGCGAAATTGATTGAGGGCTGAATATTGGCCAGGGCATGGGGTAAAATCTCCCCCACACTTCTTCAAAGTAAGGATCCTTGACTGAGAATGTGGACAGGGTATCAATTTAATGTCTACTCTGTAAGACATTACCTCCGACAATCCGAGTGGTACTCCGATACGGGTACTGGAGCTCCAGCCTAGGTTTTGTCCTCAAGACGGTGATGGACTAGGACCTCACACTGTTCGTTTTTATAAAATATATTCAGCTTGCGTGAAGGGATACCTCACTGGACTTTGATTCTAGACTCTGAAACCACTGAGAACCAATATTTATTTTCTCTCGGTCCCTGTACTGTGAACCCCCCCCCTCCCCCCTCTTTGCCGTCTGAGTATGGAAGTGGTGTTGTGAACCCTCCCAGCCGCATTTTGTGTGTGCAAATAAACCAGCCGTTTTTAGTTCAACCTGTCTCGAGTTTGCTGTGGGGTTATTAATATAAAATTGGGCGGCACGGTGGTTAGCACTGCTGCCTCACAGCGCCAGGGACCCGGGTTCGATTCCCACCTTGGGTGACCGTCTGTTCGGAGTCTGCACGTTCTCCCCGTGTCTGCGTGGGTTTCCTCCGGGTGCTCCGGTTTCCCCCCACAGTCCAAAGATGTGCAGGTTAGGTGGATTGGCCGTGGGAGGGGGTGGGCCTGAGTGGGGTCCTCTTTCAGAGGGTCGGGGCTGCATGGCCTCCGACTGCACTGTAACGATGGATCACACAAAAACTGAGGAATTGGGGGATCTACGGCATGAAGCGGGAAGCAAATCAAAACACCATTTTGTTTTCAGATGGATGACGAGAGAAATTTGCGCTGTTCAAATGAACCCCCCCTCCCTCCTGTCTACCAAAATCCCTCAGGGGGGTGCTTGAACCCAGCACATTCAGAACAGACAGTATGTGCTCCCCACTGAACCTTTCCTTGCAAACCCATCTATAAAACTGATGCACTGTTATATAAATCACCATTATCCAGCTCTCCCCAAGTGCAAATATAATGTTGATGATTGTTGATTTCAATTCTGGTCCGGAGCTCATTCAAGCGGTCTTCTGCACAAGCTTACAGCAGCGGCAAAGGCTTTGTTGAGATTCACAGTATTGTTGCTGAAGCTGTGAATGAAATGAAAGAACACCCTTGGCTTTGACCTCCCAGCCGCTTGGCTATTTACACACAGATAGCACTCCTTTTGTGAAAGACATATCACCCTCCCAGTGGCTCAAAGCTGCTATTCTGAAGACAGGCAGGAGTATAGATCCCCACTCCCCTTTTTGGAATTGACTTCAGGTTCAGTGCCTGATAGGTATGGTTTGAGTTTAAAAATGTTATGTCTATTAAGATGCGGTGTGTTATTCCTGGGGATCAGCTGGAACCCGGCAAGCTGTACCATCTTGTATACAAGATGCATACAAATTAGCAAGAAAAAGCAATAGGCCTGAGGATTGGGGGCAGTTTAAAATTCAGCAAAGGCGAACCAAGGGATTGATTAAGAAGGGGAAAATGCAATATGAAAGTACGCCAGAGGGGAACATAAAAACTGACTGTAAAAGTTTCTATAGGCATGTGAAGAGAAAAAAGATTAATAAAAACGAATGTAAGCCCCTTACAGTCAGCAAGGGGAGAATTCATAACCGGGAACAAAGAAATGGCTGAGGAACTAAATTCGTACTTTGCTTCTGTCTTCACAAAGGAAGACATGAAAAATGTACCGGAACTTCTGAGAAACACAAGTTTCAGGGACGAGCTGGAGGAAGTTAGAATTAGTAAATAAATGGCTTTGGGGAAATTAATGGGATTGAAGAATCATAGAATCATAGAATTTACAGTGCGGAAGTAGGCCATTCGGCCAATTGAGTCTGCGCCAGCCCTTGGAAAGAGCACTCTGCCCAAGCCCACACCTCCACCCTATCCCCATGGAGACAAATCTCCAGGGCCTGCTAATCTTCATCCCAGAGTATTTAAGGAAACAGCTGTGGAAATAGAAGATCCATTGGTGGTATTTTCCAAAATTCTTTGGCCTCTGGAATGGTTCCTATAGATTGGAGGATAGCTAATATAACCCAGCTCTTCGAAAATGGGGATAGAGAGAAAACAGGGAACGATAGACCAGTGAGCCTAACGTCGTTAGTAGGGAAATTTATAGAGTCCATTATCAAGGATTTCATAGCACAGCATTTGGAAACCAGTGGTATAATCTGGCAAAGTCAGCATGGATTTATGAAATAGAGATCATGCTTGACAAACCTTCTACAATTCTTTGAAGATGTAACTAGTAGAGTTGATCAGGGAGAACCAGTGGATGTGGTTTATTTAGACTTTCAGAAGGCTTTCGACAAGGTCTCACATAGCAGATTAATATGTAAAGTTAAAGTGCATGGGATTACAGGTAGTGTCTTGAGATGGATAGAAAGGTGGTTAGCAGACAGGAAGCAAAAAGATGGAATAAATGGATCTTTTTCCGATTGGCAGACAGTGACTCATGGGGTACTGTAGGGATCTGTGGTCGGACTCCAACTGTTCACATTATATATTAATGATTTGGACGAGGGAACTAATGATCTCCTCATTTGCAGATAATACAAAGTTGGGAGGGTGAGCTGTGAGGAGGATGCAGAGATGCCTCACCAGGATTTGGACAGGCTGGGTGAGTGGGCATATGCATGGCAGATGCAGTATAATGTGGATAAATGTGAGGTTATCAGGCAGCACGGTGGCGTGGTGAGTTAGCCCTGCTGCCTCATGGCACCGAGGCCCCAGGTTCAATCCCGGCTCTGGGTCACTGTCCGTGTGGAGTTTGCACATTCTCCCCGTGTTTGCGTGCGTTTCGCCCCCACAACCCAAAGATGTGCAGGCTAGGTGGATTGGCCACGCTAAATTACCCCTTAATTGGAAAAAATTAATTGGTAATCTAAATTTTTTTTAAAAAGTGAGGTTATCCACTTCAGTACCAAAAATAGGAAGGCGGATTATCATTTGAATGGGTGTAAATTGGGAGAGGTGGATACTCAGCGAGACCTTGGTGTCCTCGTGCATCCGTCACTGAAAATAGGCGTACAGGTACAGCAGGCAGTAAAGGAGGCAAATGGCGTGTTGGCCTTCATAGCGAGAGGATTTGAGTATAGGAATAAGGATGTTTCACTGCAGTTGTATAAGGCATTGGTGTGGCCACACCTGGAATATTGTGTGTAGTTTTGGTGTCCTCATCTGAAGATTTTCTTGCTGTGGAGGTCGGGCAGCGAAGATCCAGACTGATTCCTGGGATGGCGGGACTGTCATATGAGGAGAAACTAAATCGATTAGGATTATATTTATTGGAGTTTAGAAGAATGAGAGGGATCTCATAGAAACTTACAAAACTCTAACAGGATGAAACAGGGTAGACTCAGAAAGAATGTTCCCGATGGTGGGGGAGTCCAGAACTTGGGGTTATAGTTTGAGGATAAGGGGTAAATCTTTGAGGACTGAGGTGAGGAGAAATTTCTTCAACCAGAGAGTGGTGAATCTGTGGAATTCACTACCACAGAAAGTAGCTGAGGCCAAAGCATTGTGTAAATTCAAAAAGGAATTAGATATAGCTCTTGGGGCTAAAGAGGTCAAGGGATATGGGAGGAAGGTGAGATCAGGGTATCGAACATGATGATCATCCATGATCTTAATGAATGGTGGAGCAGACTCGAAGGGCTCCAAGTTTCTATCTATCGATGTATCTTTGAGAGTGAGGAAGAATGATTAAGAATAGGTACAGTACCATTGTGCATATGCAGCATCTCGGATTATAGGCCACACCTTTGTAAAAATTAATTCATCGGATGTCACTGTCAATTTCCAGCACTTATTGCCCGGCCCTAACTGCCCTTGTTCAGAGGGCATTTAAGTGTCAACGTTTAAGAATCAACCACATTGCTCTGGGTCCAGAGTCAGATAAAAGAACAAAGAACAAAGAAAGTACAGCACAGGAACAGGCCCTTCGGCCCTCCAAGCCTGTGCCGACCATGCTGCCCGTCTAAACTAAAATGTTTTGCATTTCCGGGGTCCGTATCCCTCTATTCCCATCCTATTCATGTATTTGTCAAGATGCCCCTTAAACGTCACTATCGTCCCTGCTTCCACCACCTCCTCCGGCAGCGAGTTCAGGGCAACCACTATCCTCTGTGTAAAAAACATGCCTCGTACATCTCCTCTAAACCTTGCCCCTCGCACCTTAAACCTATGCCCTCTAGTAATTGACCCCTCTGCCCTGGGAAAAAGCCTCTGACTGTCTACTCTGTCTATGCCCCTCATAATTCTTTAGACCTCTATCAGGTCACCCCTCAACCTCCGTTGTTCCAGTGAGAACAAACCAAGTTTATTCAACCGCTCCTCATAGCTAATGCCCTCCATACCAGGCAGCATCCTGGTAAATCTCTTCTGCATCCTCTCTAAAGCCTCCACATCCTTCTGGTAGTGTGGCGACCAGAATTGAACACTATACTCCAAGTGTGGCCTAACTAAGGTTCTATACAGCTGCAATATGACTTGCCAATTTTTATACTCAATGCCCCGACCAATGAAGGCAAGCATGCCGTATGCCTTCTTGACTACCTTCTCCACCTGTGTTGCCCCTTTCAGTGAATATGTTGGCCAGATCGGGTAAGAACAACAGATTTCCCTCCCGAAGGGGACATTAGTGAACCTGATGGGTTTTTACAACAATCGACTCTGGTTTCATGGTCACCATTAGGCTTTTAAATCCAGAATTTTATTGAATTCAAATTCCACCACCTGCTGCGGTGGGATTCAGGCCCAGGCCCCCAGTGCATTAACCTGGGTCTCGAGAATATCAGTCAGTTCAGTGACAATACCACTCTGCTGCTCCAACACCCATGTGCCGTTCTGGAGGGAAAGCATTTTCCCTAAATTTCCATGGAGTTGTCCTGCAAATTTTCTGCCTAATTTTCAGTGGGAGATTGGGGAAACTCCACTTCTTGGCCCAACACTGTTCAAAATGAAACACATTTGTTCAAATTTAGAATGGTGCTGCCTTGTTTAATTACGTCGATCCACGCACGTGGTTAGAGAATCATAGAATTTACAGGGCAGAAGGAGGCCATTAGGCCCATCGGGCCTGCACCAGCCCTTGGAAAGAGCACCCGACTTAAGCCCACGCCTCCACCCTATCCTCGTAACCCAGTAACCCCACTTACCTTTTTTGGACACTAAGGGGAAATTTTATCATGGCCGATCCACCTAACCTGCACATCTTTGGACTGTGGGAGGAATCCGGAGCACCTGGAGGAAACCCACGCATACGCGGGCGAAAGCGCAAACCCCACACAGACAGTCACCCGAGGCTGGAATTGAACCCGGGACCCTGGAACTGTGAAGCCAGTTTTACTCATCTAACTTGTATATTAGATTACCTTAACACACTCGTCACAACACTTAGCCTGGGTGAGAAGGAGCATCCAAAATCAACAATTCAAATACAAATATCTTTTGGGAATTTGTTCAAATATGTGTTTATTAGTTGTTATTTAAATTGACTTGATCCCATTTTTCAGAATAATTTATCAACGTGTCTTGTGCAAAATGAGTGAATCTGTCTCAAAGCTTTGAGAAAGATTTTACAGTCCCATGAGCTTCCAGAGACAGGGAAAAAGGAAATGAGTATCATTTTTATCCTCGTTTAGCGTCACAACCTCTGTTACCTTTGAGGAGGAGCTAAGCTCAGCAATAAATGCAAACATATATGCTGTGTAACTGATACTATTTTCTTTCGCTGCTTAACAAATTTGTTTAACAGTTAGGTAGTGTCACGCCATTTTCTAAAAACAAGCAAACAAAGACCTGAATGTGTTGCATTTATATAGCGGCTTTCACACCTCAGGAAAATGTTCCCTCCAGCTCTAAGCTGTGCGACTGAACGGCTGTGCAGTAATCACGATAGTGCTGTGCAGTGAACAAACGGGCCTCTTACAAGCAGCGATCTCTTGAAGATGAATATATGCGCAGCCGGATCATATGATAAATCTGGCAGAAATGAACTCATAATGGAACAACTCCCATGTTTAATCTGTATGTTTCAGGTTCTTCATCTGAATTCCTCCCCACTTTGTCCACTGGAGCCATGACTTGTTTTTTTTAATGTGATACACTCTGGCTGGCATGGCAACATGCCTGGGCATGGCCCTTACTATTGCACTGCAAGCAAATAAACTCTCTGCACTGGCACGCTTCTTGGGCGTGCTCTTCCCCCACATCAGTAGCAATCTTCTTGATCTCTGGGCTGACAGCCCATTTTCTTCCCTGACTGTTGACTATGATCCTGTTCCTGGAATCGTGGCTTTACTTCCTCTGTACTCCTTGCAACCATACTGTCCTCGCTGGTTCACCTCGCCCTCTTTCATGCTTTGAAGCTCTCGGTGCATTTGGTTGCCTGAGCTATTTCGATGGCCTTGTCTAGGGCAATCTTTGTTTCAGCCAGAAGCTTCTTTTGCACACTCATGTTGTTAATACCGCAGACTAACCGGTCACGCAACATGTCGCTGGGCGCTGGGCCAAACTCACACTGCTCGGCCATTTGGCGGAGTCTGGCAACATAGGCAGAGATCATCTCTCCTGCGTCCCTGACAGCCAAATTAAAATTGTATCGCTGTAGAATGATTGAGGGTCTGGGTTTGAAGTGCTCCTTCACAAACGTCACCCACTGGTCAAACAATTTTGTGTCGAGAGCCTCCGGAAACGTCAAATTCTTTATGAGGTTGAAGGTCTGGGGCCCACAAACTGTTAATAGTTTGATAAACCTTTCTGATAAACCTTCTGTTTATCTTCCCATGTTATTTCATTTGATGTAAAAAAGTAATGGAGTTGTTCAATACACTGGCTCCAGTCTTCGGCCCCTGGTTGAATGGGTCAAGTTTCCCAATTATAGGCTTCTTTCACTCACTGTTTTGTGATGCCGTTGACGTTTTTCGACTTCTATGTTCATTTTGGAATCTTCCCCTTTCCCTTCGAATTCTAAACCACTGAGTACTTGGTCTCGACCCAGTTTACACTCATCGCCAGTGCGGTGGCTCGAGGCAAAACTAGGAAGACTTCCGGTATAACTGGACAACGGGGTTATTGGTAACAAGTAAAGGTAACCTATACACAGGCGCAGAGTCACTAAACAGGTCTTCACACTCTGGCTTCCAAGTCCACTCTTCCCAGGCCTCCAGCTCCCAGAACCCTGTGCTTTTCCCCATTGGTCAGCGTTCATGCGCTCCCGCCTGATAGGCCCTGAGCCGGTCAGATGGACCACGAGGGCCCGTCCCCTTAACGGGGTGGTGCTACAATATTTTGTCTGCTGGGCATGGTCAGCTGTTGCACCTCTATGGTCAACATCTGGCTGTACATACATGCATCTTTAAGAGAAAGCATAAAAGCAGAATTTGAAAAACACCAAAGTACAGTGAGTGGGGGGTAATTCCAAATTACATGAGTTAAATTCAATCCCAGTGATTTACTGACTGCAGTGAGTGCAATTTACAAGCGGGATTAATGGGGGACTTGCCCATGATCATTCTGGCTGCCACACGTGGGGCAGAGTAGAGGAGGGCTGGTGTGAAAATTGCGCCCACAAGCTGGCATGCCATATTGCTGACTCCGTCCCACTCCCAAGCTTGACTGAGGGCAGAAGGGCTACCTGTACGCAAGCGGTGTGTCACCAATTAGGAAAAACTAATGGCCGCTTACGGCCAATTATCAGCAGCCGACTGTAATGTTGCAGGCAGGCTTCAAGGCCTTCCCAGCTGCCTGAAGGTCACAGCTGCAGCCACAGGCCTCCTCTGGGAAGTGGTCCCCTCTCCACATTGGTCTGTTAAGAATTGGGGGAAATTACATAAAATTGGGGTAAAAGGAAATAAAACAGTGACATGTCTGAAGCGATGTTGAGATGTGAATGAGAACATCGATGAGAAAAACAAGTGTTTACCTCGGTGACTAGAGGAAAACAACAGGGGTATAGAAAATGCAACTTCAAAATGGAGAGATAAGGAAATTGACATGTATATGCACAGGGTGGATAACATCAAAGGGATAAAATGGTATGTGCATAGCACAATGACTGGGGGGGGGGAAAGGAGACAGAGACAAAAACTAGCACAGCTACTGTCAGCCACACCCAGCTCCAGAAACAGTCTCCTGAATTTAAATTATTGCTAAACAGGCAGTTGGTTGAGATCAAAAATCGATCCAACAGATTTTGCCTTCGCTGAAACTGAAGACGATTTTCCCAAACATTTTTTAAAATATAAATTTAGAGTACCCAATTAATTTTTTCCAATTAAGGGGCAATTTTAGCGTGGCCAATCCACCTACCCTGCACATCTTTTGGTTTGTGGGGGCGAAACCCACGCAAACACAGGGAGAATGTGCAAACTCCACACGGACAGTGACCCAGAGCCAGGATCGAACCTGGGACCTCGGCGCCATGAGGCAGCAGTGCTAACCACTGTGCCACCGTGCTGCCCGGTTTTCCCAAACATGGCCACATAGGCTGTTGGTAAATAATAGTAATTTATCTGGTAGGGTTGTACAATATTGGATGTTGTTTGGAAACAAAGGGACGCCGCAGAGGTAGGTAGTTGGAATAAAGGGGTTACCGATCGGTCCTCCAGCTTTGACAGTACGAACACCATCCTTTTTTTCTAAATTTAGAGTACCCAATTCATTTTTTCCAATTATGGGGCAATTTTAGCGTGGCCAATCTACCTAACCTGCACATCTTTGGGTTGTGGGGGCGAAACCCACGCAAACACGGGGAGAACGTGCAAACTCCACACAGACAGTGACCCAGAGCCGGAATTGAACCTGAGACCTCGGCATCGTGAGGCAGCAGCACTAACCCACTGCGCCACCGTGCTGCCCTACGAACACCATCCTTAATCGGACAGCTGTAAGGTTTTCGGGCAATTCGGCCCTTTTTGGACTGCCCAAGGATAAAACCCAGAGACTGTAAACTGGACACTTTTCAGCCAAGGGAACGTAACCAAATTTCCCAGCAGGCTTGGTCCGCTGAGCCGAGTAGGGGCATAGGTATTTACAACCCCCCCCCCCCCCAGGAGCTACAAGGAAGAAGGAGCCAGACAACTAGATAAGATTAAACACAGAGACAAAGGGGCATGGTAATGCTGTAAGGGGCCTGCCTGCAAGCAGGACAATGGGATGGTCATAGCCCCATGCAGATGTAAATGACTTTGCCTCCACCAGAGCAGAATCCAATCAACACCCCATCAACATAGCAGCGATCTCCAGAGCAGATGGAAGACTTTGAAAATCTTCACAAGGGAGCTCAACCTCGTTATCTCGAAAAGCAGACTGGAGGCGGACCTAGGGGGGGTACTCCCATCTTGACAGGTCTGACCGGCTCAAAGGGGGCAGGACCAGCGGGAACTTTAAACCTTATGGATTCAATGCAAAAGGGGCTGGCCGAACACAGGAAAAAGCCTGGTAAAACGGATATAAAAGGGGCTGTGTTTCGATTGAGGGTCTCTTGGCTTGACCTCTCCACCTTTGACTTGACCTCCTGCAGCCTGTGACTGTAAGTACCCTGCAGCAGCTTGCGAAACTCCCTTGACCTTGATAGTGGTTGAGGCTTTGGGGAAGGGGACTTGATTTGTGTTCTGTGTCATTGCTAAAACTGTGTAACAATAAGATTTTACGTTGTGTCCGTTATAGTACTTTCTGAATAGACTTAGTTTGTGTTAGAGTTTAAGATTTTATTATAATTTCTTCTGTTTGATGATTTTGACCTGGGTTTTGCAATAAACCTTGATTTGCTGATAATTGGAGTCGTTTAAATTCTTCAATCTCTCAGCAGCGATCTCTGACCAAGTCATTGTTAAGATATTCCTCACCTTAATTCCGGGGTCGAGAATCTAGGGTCATCTTGAACAATTCACTCAGGACAGGCTGCTGGTTAGGTAATAAACAGCAGTGTCCTATTCTCTCTCTTGGGAAAGCTACTCCAGCGAAGTAGGAACCGGGTGGGTGTTGCACGACCGGCAAGAGAGAGAATCACCTGGGCATTGGTGGGGGTCTGGAGATCTGTGTGATATAAGCCTCAGGCTGCCGGTTAGGGATAAACGGCAGGCTTGATTCAGTGCTCTCTCCCGCGGAGGTGTCCCAGTGCGGCATCCCCTGGCCTCTGAAGTTTCAGTGCCAGCTGGAGAGAGACACACACAGATACTCAAACCCCAGATATCGGCCCAGTAGTGGAGTAGCAGAGATGGCACCCTCTACACAGCAAACCCATCCTCTGGCCACTAATTTGCCATCGGGATAAATTTCCCCGTTAGGTGTTTGTTTCCCACACTGAGGGGCCAGGGCTCCAATTCTACCCCCATATCGGTGTCCTGCCTCCAAGTCCAAAATCCTGCCCGTGGGTGTGACTTTGTACAGCCTAAAAAGACTCCTCTAATTTTCTCCACATCCCAATAATATCCAAGTCAGCAAACATTCCCAACCGCCATCAAGCCAAGTCCGTCCTCCAAACTGCTGCATCGCTGACAACGTGAAACAGCAGATACTGGAAGACGAACAGAAACATTGTTATTCAGTGCTGAAAATAGCTGAGTGAATTCAAATCCTTTCAATGTATTTTGGAAGCTATTTATAGAGTGCAATAAATGCAAACTGCGGATAATTTCAACTTTAGAATTTCTGAACCTCGTTGCTGTTGAAAGTGTTAAATCCCAGTCTCATCCTGCCATATTAATCATTCATATTGCCTCAAGGATACAAAGAGAATTGAATACCTTGCACATATACCTCTTGTTCTCAGTCAATTACAAAACTGAGCTGGTAATTAACCCCCATGTCCAACATATGGACTGGAACAAAAGATTTTGGTAACCTATATTTGGGTTCCTGCAATTTACAATTGGCCCTTGAGCAGTAGCCATCATTTAGAGCTCATGAAATAAACATGAGCTCCACATTCTGTGTAGGTAAGTGTTATCTGTAGCATTAAGTGATCCATCATTCGGATCCACTCCGAAATTAGGCATTTTCCTCCAAATGTACAGGACAGGAGAGCTCGTTGCAAGTGCGGAGATTCAGGAGCGGGACTCCCCGTGATGGTTGCTCCTTCCTGGACAGCATGCTGGTTTAGCACAGGGCTAAATCGCTGGCTTTGAAAGCAGACCAAGGCAGGCCAGCAGCACGGTTCAATTCCTGTACCAGCCTCCCCGAGCAGGCGATGGAATGTGGCGACGAGGGGCTTTTCACAGTCACTTCATTTGAAGCCGACTTGTGACAATAAGCGATTTTCATTTCATTCATTCATTCATTTCCCGGAATTGAACCCCTCCGGTGGACTCTGGGCATCCTCAGCACGCACCCTCAGTGTCTTCCCCACCACTCAGCTGAATACCACACTCACAATTGAAAATTCGCTCCGTCTAGATGTTGCTGGTTGGTAAGAAGAGATGGTGAAATTCTTCCCACACCAAAAAGGAGAAGCAACGAAACGAACCACACCATGCTGGTGGATTTGAAATGATTTCAACCCTTCTTTTGGAATTCAGCCACGCTTTTTTTTCTTTATTCTCTCATGAGCTGTGGGTGCTAGTGACGAGGCCAGCATTGGTCGCCCATCCCAAATTGTCCCTCAACAATCTGCTCAGCTATTTCACGGGGCAGCTAAGAGTCAACCTCGTTGCTGTGGGTCTGGTGACACATGTAGGCCAGACCGGGTAATGACAGCACATTTCCTTTCCTGAAGTGAACCAGATGAGTTTGTAATCACAAATCAGTGACAGGTTTCCCGGTCACCATTACTGAGACTATCTATCAATTCCAGATTTATTAATTGAATTTATGTTCCACCAAACGCCCAGCTGGGATTTGAACCCTTGCTCCCCTCTCAGGACTGTGCTGATATGCCTATGGGCTATATCATAGATGGATGGTGTGCGACCTCCAACCAGCACGTGATGGTACAGACACGCCATGCGGTCTCTAGACCAATGTCATGTGACCTGTGACTCCACTATAAGGGGAAACACACCTGGCCATGTTCAGAAGAAGACTGAGAGGGTAATAAGACATACAAGTGACTGGTCAGTGCTAGTGCAGATTCCAGAGGAGTGATAAGCAGACTCCATGATAACATGCTCTGTATCAGATTGCTATTTTACCACACGAGACTCAATAAAAGATTCTGGTTTGGACAAGTCAACGTCTTTGGTGGATTCCTTCGTAAAGGACCAAACACACAAGGACCACCTGGGCCTCTGGATTATTAGCCCAGTGTCATCACCACTAGACCACCATCTCCCCATCCGCTGCGGGTAGAGTAGAATGTTTCTCGATGTATATATTGCCATGACCTGTATGTAGGTAGTGTGGAATTTTTCACCAGTGTGGCTATAGTCATGCTGTGTAAGAGCTGCTGAAGATCTCATGGTAAACCATGTAAGTTGTCGCCCCCCCCACCCCACCCTTTCCTGGGCGGCACGGTGATGCAGTGGTTAGCACTGCTGCCTCACGGTGCTGAGGACCCAGTTTCAATCGTGGCCTTGAGTCACTGTGTGTGTGGAGTTTGCACATTCGCCCCATGTCTGCGTGGGGCTCACCCCCACAACCCAAAGATGTGCATGGTAGGTGGATTGGTCACGCTAAATTACCCCTTAATAGGAAAAAAAAATTGGGGTACTCTAACTTAAAAGAAAAGTTGTCGCCCTTTGTCATCATTCCTACACAACCCAGCAACTTTACACGGTGACAGGAGTTGGCTGAGATGGCACAAGGACTTTGACGCATCAACAAGCTCACGTATAGTGTGTGGAATACACAGCGATGCTGTGCGCAAGCAGTTACTCCATGAAAACACCTCATGTTAGAATCCGCCATTGGAATCTGCATGCTGAATGAGCAGTGCGAGTGGAGCACCGAGGTATTAAGGAAAGAAATGGGAAGTTTTCTCGGTACAGAACACATCTTGCACGAACTGCAGCGACCAGCACCCATAAAATAGAAGCACGTGCTCCGTATTTAATAAGCGTTGCAACAACTGTGGCAAATGGAATCATTCGCAGGTGTTGCAGGTGAAAAACACAAACAGCTGCCACGCCCACATCGCCCATTGCAGCCGGCTGCCCCTCCGAGGTTCAGGACATGAACAAAGTATCGAACCCCTTGAAACATTCCACTGTGACAGTGTCGACTTTATCCTGGGAAAAGGTGGAGCATTCGCAAAGTTAAACATTACTCACCGCAATGCCAAATTTAAAGTCAAAATCGACGCGGAGGCAAATCCCAATGTATTGTCGAAGCCGCTTCTGCAGGAAATTGAGCCCCAGGTTCCACCAAAAAAGTAAATCTCAATGTCTAAGGTGGGCAAACCATCTGCACAGAAAAGTATAGACACCCTGCGCTGCCTGCAGGACAAGCACCAGTTCCATGTCGTCAATCAGGATGTCAAACTGCTGCTGGGTCTCCAGATCAGCATTGCAGGAGTAAATCGACCTTGGGCTGGATGTACACACCCTATCGCCCAAGTCACAGAGATGCTACAACACAAAGACCTGTTCAACTGTGGTATAATTGGGAGGATGCCCATCATATATCACATGAGGCTGGACCACTCAGTACCACCCGCTGTCTGTGCTCCAAGACGAATACTTCTTGCCGTGAAACAGAAAGTAGTCGATGGATTTGTTATGTTGTAGGTGTAACATAAGCGGCTTCCTTGTGGTGCACTTGACAAAGGAAGGTTCAGACGTGGAGATAACTTCAACACGTTTATTAAACTATTTACACTTCTATTACTCGGGTTCGACACTACTGCTAATCCTACTATAGCTACCCAGACTGACTAACCAGTTGCTGCAATCCACGTGGTGGGTGTAATATTGAATCAACCCTGTGTCTCTACTCACTGACTGTCTCCACTGGAAAGAGGCAGCTCATGTATGTGGTGTCCTTTATATATGGGTTGGTGTAATGCCCTCCTGTGGTCGTGTCACCTCTGTGTGTATCGTGATTGTCCATTGGTCGTGTCCTATCTAACTGATCTATTGGTTGAGTGTGTGTGTGTGATGTTTCTGGTGCTCCCTCTAGTGTCTAGCTAGCCTACATGCATTTACATTGATGCACATCACCACATCCCCCCTTTTTTATCTGTTCATATTTTCTCTACACTTTAAGAAAATTGAACAAAGAACAGGTAGATAAGGTAAGGAATATACAAGTCATGGGAACAGTGATCAAACAATCAGTCCAAATCATTTGTGTGAGGTCAAAAACCATCAATCATCATGGTCAAATGTCTCTCTTGGTTATGAACGCCATCAGTGTCCCTGCGCCACAGGAACCAAGAAGTGGTCAAATCACTTTGCTGTCTGATTTGGAGTCCCTTTCTTTTTTCGATGTTTGTGATGGTGCTGTCGGATGGCATCTTGTAGCTGATAAGGTGTTGACGTTGAAGAGGTACCATCAACAGTATCATTCGAGGTCATGGATGTGCCATATGTTGAAGTTGGATAAGACTGTACATACTGGTTCTGGCCACGTGCTCTGCTGGAAGGTTGATCCTACTGAGAACCGTTGAAGTTTGTCGAATTGGAAACAGAATTGCTGCTCGCATAAATACCTGGTGATGGTGTGAAACTAGAACCTTGCATCTGATAGGAATATGCTGTCTGGCCAGGCTGGGGTGCAGCAAATCCTGGGCTGGAACTAAGGAATCCAGTCTGTAGTGCAGATTGTGCTGACGGTAGTCCTCCTTCGGTCTTGATTCCATTAATGGGCAATCCGTAGTGCTGGCCTGTTTGAGAATATGCTGCATAGACTGCTGGGTGCTGCATGCCCGAATACTGGGGTTGTCCAGCATGAGCTGTCATTGGCTGCACTGCTGGTGTGGAAAAAATGTGTGGATATAGCTGTGGTGAATATTGGTGTATTCCTCTTGGCCTGTAGCCACTGCTGATCCAGTGTAATTGTTAAGTGATCCATCTCCTGTCATTGTGGCATCTGCTGTCACCCTGAGCATGCCATCACTGAGGTTGCGGCACTCCCTGTCTGGAGTAAAGTCCGGCTTACGTAAATGCGTGGACCACGGTCTGTGTGGCAGCAGGCCGCTCTCTATGGGCTTGTACCACTCTCTGTCTCTTGGTTTCAGGCTGCAGCATCATCCTGAACTCACGAGTTGGGATGTCATATTTGCTGGGCTGAAGATCCTCAAATCCGAAGAACGAATCTGCGCCTGCGTCGGATTCAGTACGGGGGTCGCCATTTCTAATGAAAAAACCTTTGTCCGAATCGTAGTCTTCTAGGACCATGTCATCGCTGTTTGCGTCGGAGCTGTCATTGGGCTCGCGAGGTCCAGAGAAAATGTAAAGGTCGGTATCGAAGTACTCAAGGTCGGAATCATCAGTTTGGGCGTAGGTAACTGCTTGTTGCAGGGTTCTTTGGAGGTTTATTTTATTTCCTGGTTCAATTTGAGGCATTGTGCTGTCATTCCAGGTGAAGGAAGGTTGTTTTACGGCTTTAAAAGATTTTTTCTTTGGTTTGGGTCGTTTCCCCTTTAAATGGGCATGGTCCAGGGCCTCTGATGCCATGACGCGTGTGACGTAGCACGTAGGAAGCGTTTGCACATGCGCAGATAATTGGGAGGATGCCCAACATATATCACATGAGGCTGGACCACTCAGTACCACCCGCTGTCTGTGCTCCAAGACGAAGACTTCTTGCCATGAAACAGAAAGTAGCCGATGAATTGGATCGAATCGCAAAACTGGGTGTCACGGCTCCATAGATGAGGCTGCAGAGTGGGCTCCTAAATCAAGCACCTGTGAGACCCCACCATTCAGTGAAGATGGCTGAACGTGGGCGGCATAGTGGCGGAGGGGTTAGCACTGTTGCCTCTCGGCACCAAGGACCAGTTTCGATCCCGGCCCCGAGTCACTGCCCGTGTGGAGTTTGCACATTCTCCCCGTGTCTGCGTGGGTCTCGCCCCCTCAACCCAAAAGATGTGCAGGGTAGATCGATTGGCCACGCTAAATTGCCCCTCAATTGGAAAAGAAAAAGAATTGGGCACTTTGAATTTAAAAAAAAGAAGGTGGCTGATCAGGTCATAGCCAATGATATGAGGCACGGGTTGGCTATGATGGATTGGGGAACATTTGTGCAGGGATAACGGTGGATAGGCAATGGCAAACATTGAAACAACGCACAGGTGAAAGCAACAATTGTTCATTCCTGTCTGGCACAAAAATAAAATGGGAAAGGTGGTCAAACCATGGTTACAAGGGAAATTAGAGATAGTATTAGATCCCAAGAAGAGCCACACAAATTGACCAGCAAAATCAGCAGACCTGAGGATTGGGAGCAATTTTGACTTCAGCAAAGGAGGACAAAGGTAGATTAAGAATGGCAAAATAGAGTACGAGAGTAATCCTGCGGGGAACATAAAACTAACTATAAAAGCTTCTAAAGGTATGTGAAGAGAAAAAAATGTAGGTCCCTTACAGTCAGAAACAGGAGAATTTATAATGGGGGACAAAGAACTGGCTGAGGAGCTAAATATATATTTTGGTCTGACCTGAGTGCTGTATTGTTGCCTCAGGGTGCAGCTGGAATTTGGTGAAACAGGAAGCTATCTGAAAGAGGGAGAGATGATCAATCCCTTCTTTTCTCTGACTGGTGAGTACTACTGCTCTTTACAATGAAAGTAAGTTCTTGGGGAAGTTGGAGCACAGGTGGAAAGAGTAACTCTTACACTACAGAGCACCGGAGGTCAGAGAGAGAGAGAGATTCTGACTGGCAGCAGCTGAGCGGAGCAGCGGGAAAATGTTAAAAAGAGCAGCCCAGTGTACCTTCACTCAGTCCAGTGGAGCAGCCCAGTGTACCTTCACTCAATCCAGAGTAGCAGCCCAGTGTACCTTCACTCAATCCAGAGGAGCAGCCCAGTGTACCTTCACTCAATCCAGAGGAGCAGCATAGTGTACCTTCACTCAATCCAGAGGAGCAGCCCAGTGTACCTTCACTCAGTCCAGAGGAGCAGCCCAGTGTACCTTCACTCAATCCAGAGGAGCAGCCCAGTGTACCTTCACTCAGTCCAGAGGAGCAGCCCAGTGTACCTTCACTCAATCCAGAGGAGCAGCCCAGTGTACCTTCACTCAATCCAGAGGAGCAGCCCAGTGTACCTTCACTCAATCCAGAGGAGCAGCCCAGTGTACCTTCACTCAATCCAGAGGAGCAGCCCAGTGTAGCTTCACTCAATCCAGAGGAGCATCCCAGTGTACCTTCACTCAATCCAGAGGAGCAGCCCAGTGTACCTTCACTCAATCCAGAGGAGCAGCCCAGTGTACCTTCACTCAATCCAGAGGAGCAGCCCAGTGTACCTTCACTCAATCCAGAGGAGCTGCCCAGTGTACCATCACTCAATCCAGAGGAACAGCCCAGAGTCCCTTCACTCAATCCAGAGGAGCAGCCCAAAGTCCCTTTACTCAATCCAGAGCAGCAGTCCAGTGTACGTTCACTCAATCCAGAGGAGCAGGCCACTGTACCTTCACTCAATTCAGCGGAGCATCCAGCATACCTTTACTCAATCCAGAGGAGCAGCCCAGTGTACTTTCACTCAATCCAGAGGAGCAGCCCAACATACCTTCACTCAATTCAGAGGAGCATCCAGCATACCTTTACTCAATCCAGAGGAGCAGCCCAGTGTACCTTCACTCAGTCCAGAGGAGCAGCCCAGTGTATCTTCACTCAGTCCAGAGGAGCAGCCCAGTGTACCTTCACTCAATCCAGAGGAGCAGCCCAGCGTACCTTCACTCAATCCAGAGGAGCAGCCCAGTGTACCTTCACTCAATCCAGAGAAGCAGCCCAATGTACCTTCCCTCAATCCAGAGGAGCAGCCCAGTGTCCCTTCACTCAATCCAGGGGGGCAGCGCAGTGTACCTTCACCCAATCCAGAGGAGCAGCCCTGTGTACCTTCACTTAATCCAGAGGAGCAGCCCAGTGTACTTTCACTCGATCCAGAGGAGCAGCCCAGTGTTCCTTCACTCAATCCAGAGGAGCAGCCCAATATACCTTCACTCAATTCAGAGGAGTCGGCCAGTGTACCCTCACTCAATCCAGAGGAGCATCCAGCATACCTTTACTCAATCCAGAGGAGCAGCCCAGTGTTCCTTCACTCAATCCAGAGGAGCAGCCCAATATACCTTCACTCAATTCAGAGGAGTAGGCCAGTGTACCTTCACTCAATCCAGAGGAGCATCCAGCATACCTTTAGTCAATCCAGTGGAGCAGCCCAGTGTACTTTCACTCAATCCAGAGGAGCAGCCCAGTGTACTTTCACTCAATCCAGAGCAGCCGTCCAGTGTACCTTCACTCAATCCAGAGGAGCAGCCCAGTGTACCTTCACTCAATCCAGAGGAGCAGCCCAGAGTCCCTTCACTCGGTCCAGAGGAGAAGCCCAGTATACCTTCACTCAATCCAGAGGACCAGCCCAGTGTACCTTCACTCGATCCAGAGGAGCAACCCAATATACCTTCACTCAATTCAGAGGAGTAGGCCAGTGTACCTTCACTCAATCCAGAGGAGCATCCAGCATACCTTTACTCAATCCAGAGGAGCAGCCCAGTGTACTTTTACTCAATCCAGAGGAGCAGCCCAGTGTACTTTCACTCAATCCAGAGCAGCAGCCTAGTGTACTTTCACTCAATCCAGAGCAGCCGTCCAGTGTACTTTCACTCAACCCAGAGCAGCAGTCCAGTGTACGTTCACTCAATCTAGAGGAGCAGGCCAGTGTACCTTCACTCAATCCAGAGGAGCAGACCAGTGTACCTTTGCTCAGGCCAGAGGAGCAGTCCAGTGTACCTTCACTCAGGCCAGAGGAGCAGCCCAGTGTACCTTCACTCAATCCAGAGGAGCAGCCCAGAGTCCCTTCACTCAGACCAGAAGAGCAGCCCAGTGTACCTTCACTCAATCCAGAGGAGCAGCCCAGCGTACCTTCACTCAATCCAGAGGAGCAGCCCAGTGTACCTTCACTCAATCCAGAGGAGCAGCCCAGTGTACCTTCACTCAATCCAGAGGAACAGCCCAGAGTCCCTTCACTCAATCCAGAGGAGCAGCCCAGAGTCCCTTCACTCAATCCAGAGGCGCAGTCCAGTGTGCTTTCACTCAACCCAGAGGAACAGCCCAGTGTGCCTTCACTCAATCCAGAGGAGCACCCAGCATAACTTTACTCAATCCAGAGGAGCAGCCCAGTGTACTTTCACTCAATCCAGAGGAGCAGCCCAGTGTACTTTCACTCAATTCAGAGGAGCAGCCCAACATACCATCACTCAATCCAGAGGAGCATCCAGCATACCTTTACTCAGTCCAGAGGAGCAGCCCAGTGTACTTTCACTCAATCCAGAGCAGCAGTCCAGTGTATGTTCACTCAATCCAGAGGAGCAGCCCAGTGTACCTACACTCAATTCAGAGGAGCATCCAGCATACCTTTACTCAATCCAGAGGAGCAGCCCACTGTACTTTCACTCAATCCAGAGGAGCAACCCAACATGCCTTCACTCAATCCACAGGAGCATCCAGCATACCTTTACTCAATCCAGAGGAGCAGCCCAGTGTACCTTCACTCAGTCCAGAGGAGCAGCCCAGTGTATCTTCACTCAGTCCAGAGGAGCAGCCCAGTGTACCTTCACTCAATCCAGAGGAGCAGCCCAGTGTACCTTCACTCAATCCAGAGGAGCAGCCCAGTGTACCTTCACTTAATCCAGAGGAGCAGCCCAGTGTACCTTCACTCGATCCAGAGGAGCAGCCCAGTGTACCTTCACTCAATCCAGAGGAGCGGCCCAATATACCTTCACTGAATTCAGAGGAGTCGGCCAGTGTACCTTCACTCAATCCAGAGGAGCATCCAGCATACCTTTACTCAATCCAGAGGAGCAGCCCAGTGTTCCTTCACTCAATCCAGAGGAGCAGCCCAATATACCTTCACTCAATTCAGAGGAGTAGGCCAGTGTATCTTCACTCAATCCAGAGGAGCATCCAGCATACCTTTAGTCAATCCAGTGGAGCAGCCCAGTGTACTTTCACTCAATCCAGAGGAGCAGCCCAGTGTACTTTCACTCAATCCAGAGCAGCCATCCAGTGTACCTTCACTCAATCCAGAGGAGCAGCCCAGTGTACCTTCACTCAATCCAGAGGAGCAGCCCAATGTACCTTCCCTCAATCTAGAGGAGCAGCCCAGTGTACCTTCACTCAATCCAGGGGAGCAGCCCAGTGTACCTTCACTCAATCCAGAGGAGCTGCCCAGTGTACCTTCACTCAATCCAGAGGAGCAGCCCAGTGTATCTTCACTCAATCCAGAGGAGCAGCCCAGTGTACCTTCACTCGATCCAGAGGAGCAGCCCGGTGTACCGCCACTCGATCCAGAGGAGCAGCCCAATATACCTTCACTCAATTCAGAGGAGTAGGCCAGTGTACCTTCACTCAATCCAGAGGAGCATCCAGCATACCTTTACTCAACCCAGAGGAGCAGCCCAGTGTACCTTCACTCAATCCAGAGGAGCAGCCCAATGTACCTTCCCTCAATCTAGAGGAGCAGCCCAGTGTACCTTCACTCAATCCAGGGGAGCAGCCCAGTGTACCTTCACTCAATCCAGAGGAGCTGCCCAGTGTACCTTCACTCAATCCAGAGGAGCAGCCCAGTGTATCTTCACTCAATCCAGAGGAGCAGCCCAGTGTACCTTCACTCGATCCAGAGGAGCAGCCCGGTGTACCTCCACTCGATCCAGAGGAGCAGCCCAATATACCTTCACTCAATTCAGAGGAGTAGGCCAGTGTACCTTCACTCAATCCAGAGGAGCATCCAGCATACCTTTACTCAACCCAGAGGAGCAGCCCAGTGTACTTTTACTCAATCCAGAGGAGCAGCCCAGTGTACTTTCACTCAATCCAGAGCAGCAGCCCAGTGTACTTTCACTCAATCCAGAGCAGCCGTCCAGTGTACTTTCACTCAATCCAGAGCAGCAGTCCAGTGTACGTTCACTCAATCCAGAGGAGCAGGCCAGTGTATCTTCACTCAATCCAGAGGAGCAGACCAGTGTACATTTGCTCAGGCCAGAGGAGCAGTCCAGTGTACCTTCACGCAGGCCAGAGGAGCAGCCCAGTGTACCTTCACTCAATCCAGAGGAGCAGCCCAGTGTCCCTTCACTCAGTCCAGAGGAGCAGCCCAGTGAACCTTCACCCAATCCAGAGGTGCAGCCCAGTGTACCTTCACTCAATCCAGAGGAGCAGCCCAGTGTACCTTCGCTCAGTCCAGAGGAGCAGCCCAGTGTACCTTCACTCAGTCGAGTGGAGCAGCCCAGTGTACCTTCACTCAGTCCAGAGGAGCAGCCCAGTGTACCTTCACTCAGTCCAGAGGAGCATCCCAGTGTACCTTCACTCAGTCCAGAGGAGCAGCCCAATGCACCTTCAACGTGGGCAGGTTCCTCCACATGCCCTAAAGGATCTCACCGGCAGTGAGGTTTTCCAATTGTCTATTGACCAACTTTTTTGCAGGGCAACCTAGTGAAATCATCATCGATGACACCCTCGGCTGGGGTTGTTCTATGCAAGAACATGATACACATCCGTGCTTGGTCCTCAACAGAATCAGGACCATAGAATTGAAGCTGAACCCTGCTGAATGCAAATAGCGGTTCAGCTAGGTCCCTACAATGATGCAAAGCCAGATTCGGACAAGACGACGGCTATACGGAAAATATCCACACTGAGGACAAGCATTTCCTGCAGCGCTTCCTCGGTACAATGAATTACTTATCAAAATTGATTCCCTGTGACAGTGAGGTAACCGGACCCATCTGTCAGCTTGTCCACCGCGATGTAGAATGGTGTTGGTAGGAGCTCCACAATGCTGCATTCAACAAACCCAAACATCTGCTGTCAGCCCCACCAGTGTTAAAAATCTTCGGCATCCGAGCCCCTGTTCCCTTAGCAGCAGATACCTCTCAGCATAGAATCGGAGCAGTGAGCATTCAGAATAGCAAACTGTGGCCTTTGTGTCACTGACAGGAAACTTTCTATGCCCAGATTGAGAAGGAACTCCATGTCCTTGTCCCCATATATCAGAAATTCCATGATTTGGGGGGCAGCACGGTAGCACAGTGGTTAGCACAGTTGCTTCACAACTCCAGGGTCCCAGGTTCAATTCCCGATTGGGTCACTGTCTCTGCGGAGTTTGCACGTTCTCCCCGTGTGTGCGTGGGTTTCTCCGGGTGCTCCGGTTTCCTTCCACAGTCCAAAGATGTGCACATTAGATGGATTGGCCATGATAAATTGCGCGTAGTGTCCAAAAGGGTTGGGTGGGGTTACTGGGTTATGGTGTTACAGGGATAGGGTGGAGGTGTGGGCTTAAGTGGGATGCTGTTTCCAAGGGCTGGTGAACTTTCCAAGGGCTGGTGCAGACTCGATGGGCCGAATGGCCTCCTTCTGCACTGCAAATTTCATGACTCTATGATTCTATGTGCAGGGTAGGTGGATTGGCCATGCTAAATTGCCCCTTAATTGGAGAAAATGAATTGGATACTCAAAAATTTAAACAAAAAAGAAATTGCATGGTTTTATGTATGGCGGCCCTGACAACGTTGAATCTGATCACCCAGTCACTCATCACCATCATTAGAAATTCCCTCCATACCACAGTGGACGATCATCAAGTTCCAACGCTACAAACTCTGATCTGCAAGCGCGGTGAGGAGCTACGCCTCGCTGATGCCCTCTCCCGAGTTTACCTACCCTGTGGGGTGGAAGCAAGAAAGTGCAGGGCAAAGAAAACCTTGCACAGGCCCTCAATGTATGGTGACATAGAGAGGGAAGTGTCCAGATGTGCTCCAGGCAACGCACTCAAGCCTCATCCAACCAAGGAACCACTGCACTTCCATCAGGGCCCAGACCTTCCACGGTCACTCACCATGGCAGACACATCTGAGCGGAATGGGACACAACATCTGGTCCTTATTGATTCATTCTCAGGGTGGTATGAAGTGATCCATCAAGAAGGTCACCACAGTAATTGGAGAGCTGAAGAGACATCTTGTTGCACATGGCTATTGACGAACAACACCCCACAATTTGTCTCCAGGGTGTTCAAGGACTTTGAACATATTACAAGCAGACAGCACATTCAGCAAAGCACCTCCTCAAAAAATGCCTCTGTGACAACATACTTGTACGGCTCACTACTCAGTCTGTAAAATCTGCTGAGAGGGACTGCTCCAGACACAACAGAACCGTGATCCCTAGCGCCAAGGACCTATTGCAACCCAAAGTGGAATTGAACATGAGAGAAGGCCTCATGAAATGGTGACAAAAAGGGAAAAGATATTATGACCGTAATATCTCCAGACTCTGTACTCTGGAGCCAGGCCAGACAGTCAGAATGCAAACCACACGCGGCTATGACAAACTCGCAGTGATCCACAGCCGTGCCCCCCAACCAGACAGTTGCGTGGTCACCACCACCAGGATCTGTAAAGACTTAATTATCTGCAAAGACTTGCATTCAAAGTATCATCTTGCATCATTGCCTTTGTCTTTATATGCTTTGTTTGTGTAACCTACCTCTTCACTCACCTGATGAAGGAGCTGCTGTCTGAACGCTAGTGATTCCAAATAAACCTGTTGGACTTTAACCTGGTGTAGTAAGACTTCTTACTGTGCCCACCCCAGCCCAACACAGGCATCTTCACATTGTGGTCACCACAGATGGTGCCCTGTATGTCAGAAACCAACGTCATCTGTTACAGGTACCTGAACCAGCGGCGCCAAAAGCCACAGAGGTTGACATACCAAGTCCACAATCTGTGTACCCCACATTGGTGGAGATAGAGCCCGCTCCTGCTACCAATCCAATTGTTCACGCTCCAGGCACGCCTGATGCCATCCGCTATGTGGACTATAACCCGGGTGCGCCCCAAGCACAGCCAACTGGTGTCATTACACCTTCGGGGTGGCTGAAGAGACCATACCCCAAGCTCAAGGACTATGTACTGACTTAGGTATATATATGCGCCTTTTTTTTAAAACAGAGCGGGGGAAGAGACATGCTTGGGCCTTGTGCTAGGTTTTGAGGCCCAAGTTTATGCTCTGAGAAATTTAAATATTCAATGTTCTGTTACTGCATTCACCATTGTTCTTTGCCTGTGAGTGTGGATTATCCCAACTAAAATGGGGAAGATGTACAATGTGTATTCATGTATATACTGCCATGAGCTGTACACGGGAAGTGACGTGTCGGTAGCGCGGGAGTTCTCCCTAGTGTAACTACCGCCATGGCGTGTAAGAGCTGCTGATGGTGTCATGGTAAACTGTTACAGTTGTGGTCTTTTGTCATCATTCCTGCACAACCCAGCAACTTTACAAGTAGCACTCTCGCCTCTGGGTCACCAAGGTTGTGGGTTAATGACCCACTCTAGAGAATTGAGACGGGTGCTGGAGCACTGCGCAGTCAGAAAGTCAGGCTTCCTGATGGTCTGTGCATCTGCCTATTGTGTGGACATAAATAATCCCAAGGCATTATTTCAAAGTGGGGCACCTTGGTATCCTGGCCAAAGTTCATCCTTCAATCAACACGGTGTTGATGTTTTGGGAGCTCGCACACGCAAATTGGCTGCAGCAATCTCTGCTTTAAAACCGTAACCGTATAATTACATTCGAGTCATTGGCTTTAAAATGCTGTGGGGAATCAGGAGGTGATGAAAAACGACAAGGAAAAAATCAACTTCTTTCGCTCTAATCCTTGGATTTAAAACTCAAAAATATTTTCATAACGTTCAGGTAAATGTGCAAACTCAATTAAATATAGCTTATCTTTGACAATGAAAGCTGTCAAGCAATTTGTGTAAACTCCTCACCCTCCACCCCAGACAATCTTGAATTCTGATCCAGAAGTAGCCTGTAGATAAGTGTCACAGGAAAGCTTTTAGCAGCTCTGCCTCTCCTGAGGTTTAACAGCAGATGCAGATTCCCAAGCAAGCAGAATGTCCCATTTTCCCTGGATATCTATTCAGACCCAAGGCTCGAGCAGCAGAGCAGAGATAGTGGTGAATGTGCAGCATGGGGCTCATCTCATTTTAATCTTTTAACTGTGATCCAGTCCTGCTGGAAATTGGATGGTGCCAGGCATGCTGTGAAGATGATGGAGATCACATTTAAATAATTGAATTCTTTGCTGCTGGAAGTGCGCAAGGTTTACTGGAGGCTTTTCAATCATATTTTCCTTCCTGTCGGCAGAATCTCAGAAAGTGAGCCTGACCAAGTCTGCCTCTTGAGCAACAGCAAAGCGTTTCTCAGCTGTCCCCAACCGGCCGTCCCCCCGTGTGTTCTTACAGCAGTTGTAGCATCGTAGCTGAGAGTGGGACTGAGATCCACAAGGAAAGTGAAATCCACTGTGAGAAAATAGAACATACAGTGCAGAAGGAGGCCATTCGGCCCATTGAGTCTGCACCAACCCACTTAAGCCCTCACTTCCACCCTATCCTCGTAACCCAATAACCCCTCCTTACCTTTTTTTTTGACACTAGGGAATTCCCGTTGCTCCCGGCACAGGGGATTCAGGACAGGGTGATTTTGGGTGTATGGGTCAGAGAGGGCAAGGTGTCGACGATATATCAGGAGATGAAAGAATAGGGGGAGGCTTTGGTAGAGGAGCTGAAGGGCAAATGGGAGGAGTTGGGGGAGGAGATTGAAGAGGGTCTGTGAGCTGATGCCCTAAGTAGGGTTAATTCCTCTTCCTCGTGTGCCAGGCTTAGCCTGATACAGTTTAAGGTTATTCACAGAGCGCATATGACAGGGGCGAGGCTGAGTAGGTTCTTTGGGGTGGAGGACAGATGTGGGAGGTGCTCAGGCAGCCCGGCGAATCAAGCCCATATGTTCTGGTCGTGCCTGGCACTGGATGGGTTCTGGAGGGGTGTTGCGAGGACTATGTCCAAGGTGGTGAAAGTCCAGGTCAAGCCAAGTTGGGGGCTAGCACTATTTGGAGTAACGGACGAGCCGGGAGTGCAGGTGGTGAAAGAGGCCGGTATCCTGGCCTTTGCGTCCCTGGTAGCCCAGCGGAGGATCTTGCTATTGTGGAAAGACGCGAAGCCCCCCAGTGTGTAAGCCTGGATAAATGACATGGCTGGGTTCATCAACCTGGAGAGGATAAAGTTTGCCTTGAGAGGGTCTGCGCAGGGGTTCTTCAGGCGGTGGCAACCGTTCCTAGACTGTCTTGCGGGGCGTTAGATGGAGGTCGGTCATCAGCAGCAACCCCGGGAGGGAGGGGGGGGGGCGTCTCTTTCGGGGGGGGGGGTATAAGGGTGGGCGGGGAAAGGGATTTTTCCTAGGGGCACTTGAGAAAGGAAAAACATAAACATATGGGAAAGTCAATATGTGCGGGAGGAACCCATTGTACAAGTTCTGTATTATGTTGGATTGATATGTTTATGTCTTGTTCTGTTACTTTTCTTTTCTTTTTTGTTACGGGGCGGGGGGGGGGGGGGGGGGGTGGGGGGGGGGGGGGGTTGAATGGTTGAAAATTTTTGTTGAAAAATTTTGAATAAACATTTTTTTTTAAACTTCTATAGGTTTAGGTATGTGAAGAGAAAAAGTCTGGTGAAGACAAATGTAAGTCCCTTACATTCAGAAACAGAGTCAACATGGATTTACAAAAGGGAAATCATGCTTGACAAATCTACTGGAATTCTTTGAGGATGTAACTAGTAGAGTTGGTGAAGGGAAGCCAGTGAATGTGGTTTATTTGGACTTTCAGAAGGCTTTCAACAAAGTCCCACATAAGAGATTAGCGTGTAAAATTAAAGTGTATGGGATTGGGGTTAATGTATTGAGATGGATACAAAACTGGCTGGCAGACGGAAAACACAGAGCAGTAATGAACGGGACTTTTTTCCAAATGGCAGACAGTGACTAGTGGGGTACCGCAGGGGTCAGTGCCAGGACCCTAGCTGTTCACAATATATATATTCATGATATTGATGAGGGAACTGAATGTAATAGAACCATAGTACCATAGAATCCCTACAATGCAGAAGGAGGCCATTCAGCCCATCATGCCTGCACCAACCTACCAATAAACCCAGGTCTATTCCCCCATCCTATACCCGTAACCCCACCCAACCTACAAATCCTTGGACACCAAGGGATAATTTAGCATAGCCAATCCACCTAACCTGCTCATCTTTGGACTAAGGGAAGGGCAGCACAGTGATGCTGTGGTTAGCACTGCAGTCTCACGGCACCGAGGTCCCAGGTTCGATCCCGGCTCTGGGTCACTGTCCGTGTGGAGTTGGCACATTCTCCCCGTGTTTGCGTGGGTTTCGCCCCCACAACCCAAAGATGTGCAGGCTAGGTGGATTGGCCACGCTAAATTGCCCCTTAATTGGAAAAATGAATTGGGTACTCTAAATTATTATTTTTTTTAAATCTTTGGACTGAGGGAAGAAACCGGAATATCTCCAAATTTACAGACAACACAAAGCTGAGTGGGAGGGTGGACTGTGAGGAGGATGCAGAGGTGATTCAGTGTGATTTGGACAGGCTGAGTGAGTGGGCAAGTGCATGGCAGATGCAGTGTAATGTGGATAAATGTGAGGTTATTCACTTTGATAGCAAAAATAGGAAGGCAGATTATTATCTGAACAGCGATAGATGTGCAATGAGACGCGGGTGTTCTTGAAGACCAATTGCTGAAAGTAAGCATGCAGGTGAAGTAGAAAATATCAGAGAGTAGTGAGGGCGTGGAATGCCCTGCCTGCAACAGTAGTGGACTCGCCAACACTAAGGGCATTCAAATGGTCATTGGATAGACATATGGACGATAAGGGAATAGTGTAGATGGGCTTTAGAGTGGTTTCACAGGTCGGCGCAAAATCGAGGGCCGAAGGGCCTGTACTGCGCTGTAATGTTCTATGTTCTATGTTCTAAAAGGCAAATGATATGCTGGCCTTCATAGCGAGAAGGAGCAGGGATGTCCTGCTGCAATTATACCTGGCCTTGGTGAAACGACACCTGGATTATTGTGTGCAGTTTTGGTCTCCTTATCTGAAGAAGGATGTTCTTGCTCTGGAGGGAGTGCAGCGAAGGTTTACCAGACTGATTCCTGAGATGGTGGGACTGACGTATGAGGAGAGAATGAGTCAGTTAAGATTATAATCTTTTTTATAAAATTTAAAGTACCCAATTAATTTTTTCCAATTAAGGAGCAATTTAGCATGGCCAATCCACCCACCCTGCACATCTTTGGGTTGTGGGGGGGAAACTAGCAGTCATTTCTTTGTCAGTTCACAAACATGCCGGGACAGAGAATCCCGCTCTCTGGTTTCAAGAAGGAATTAGATATAACTCTTGGGGCTAAAGGGATCAAAGAATACGGGAGGAAAGCAGGAAAAGGTGACTGAGTTGGATGATCAGCCTTGCTGATAATGAATGGCGGAGCAGGCTCGAAGGGCCGAATGGCCTCCTCCTACTCTTATTTTCTATGTTTGTATGTTTCTTTCAAGGCCCTCTCCTTTTAAATGTTGTTAAAGCCATTATGAAAGAATGCTACGTGAAGGTTTGCAAGCTCTATTCTTGAAGCCTGTCACTGCTATTGAGCTGAGAAAGGCCACGCAGTTTGTTAATCAGAATTCAACAAAGTATTATCCACCACGGAGGAAGACACCAGTGCAGTCGGCTTTGAACTCTGAAGGTCAGGTACTGAAATTGTTGATGACTCACCTACCCCAACTCAGAGGCAGATAAAAGCCAGGTTCTAAGTGTTTCAGAGCTCTGACGACCCACCAATTTGTCACATAGCACAACCACAATGCTTGCTCTGGAGGCGTTAATAGAATTGAGAACAATTCATGGAGAATCGAGTGAATGCATGCGATCCGCACACTGAAGCTCTTCTTTGCATGGCATCTTGTAGCACAGAAAGAGACCATTCAGCCCACTGGGCTTGTGCTGTCTCTTTGAAAGAGCACTCCAATTAGTCAGCTACCCTGCACTTTCCCCACAGCCCTGCAATCTGTCTCCTCTTCAAGTATATATCCAATTACTCTCTGAAGATGATGATTGACTCTGGTCCTACTACATTTTCAGCAGTGCATTGTAATAACCTTCTATTGCTGACTTACCAGGATTGTGTACACAAATGTACGATATCTAATTTACAGAGTGGACCGCTCAGAATGCCTCATGCGTCAAGTTACTATAGCAACAATTGTCAGCTGGAATGGCCCCTTTTAATATTTAACATATGTATTTACTCTCCCCAAAACAAATTAGCCTCTTATTATAAAAAATGTTCTAGTTGAGTCGAGTGTCAATTTTAGTCCTCTTCATGGCGACACGGTGGTGCAGTGGTTAGCACTGCTGCCTGATGACACCGAGGACCAGGTTTGATCCCAGCCCCGGGTCACTGTCTATGTGGAGATTGCACATTCTCCCCATGTCTGCGTGGACCTGACACCCACAACCCAAAAGATGTGCAGGGTAGGTGGATTGGCCACACTAAATTGCCCCTTAATTGGAAATAAAAATACTTGAGTACTCTAAATTTATTTTAAAAAACGAAAGAAAATGTTAGCCCTCTTCATTCGCTACTTTTTAGCACTTTACTGTGTTTCGGGTTGAGTATTTCCAGCTTTTATTCTTTGCCAATCAAATTAAATAAAAGCCCGCGAAGCTTTCCTGCAATTCTTCCAGCTGTCGGGATCCTAAGCTCTGGAATTCCCTCCACAAACCTCCCAGCCTCTCCAACTCTCTCTCCTCTTTTAAGATACTCCTTAAGCTCACTGTTATGTATGTGGGTAACTGTAGTTTGGTGCAATGTCTCTTTACGAAATGAGTCACGTGCCTTCGGCTACTTCGCGAACTGTTCAAAAAACCTCTGTTAATGTTGCTTTCAACCCACATGTATCTGCAAGCAATTAGTCTCAAGATGCAACAGTTCACAAAAAGAAAACTTGATCAGCAACTGTGTCTTGTTGCCTTTAGCTCTTCATTTAGCCTCGTTGGGTCCTTTGCTGCCCTCTTTCTAGGTTCTTGAGTGCCTTCCTTTTTTTAAAATAAATTTAGAGTACCCAATTAATTTTTTCCAATGAAGGGGCAATTTAGCGCGGTCAATCCACCTTGGCTGCACATCTTTGGGTTGTGGGGGCGAAACCCACGCAAACACGGGGAGAATGTGCAAACTCCACACGGACAGTGACCCAGAGCCAGGATCGAACCTGGGACCTTGGCGCCGTGAGGCAGCAGTGCTAACCACTGCACCACCGTGCTGCCCTGCAGTCATTTTAAAATATTTTTTTTAATAAATATTTTTATTCTCCTCCTTTTTCACATTTTCTCCCGCATTTACACTCATCAACAATAAACAATAATCAGCAAGATATGTCAATCCCCATAATAACAACGATCCCATCCGCCCACCAACCCCCAAACATCAGCCCGCATGTTTACATAAACAAATGACAAAAAGGAATCAGGGATTACCCATAGTCACCCTTAATCTACACAGCCCCCCTCCCCCCCCCCCCCCCCACCCCCCAACTAATGTTCGATGTTATCCAGTTCTTGAAAGTGCATAATAAATAGTGCCCATGACTTGTAGAACCCCTCCGAGCTTCCCCTCAGTTCGAACTTAACCTTCTCAAGGGTCAAGTATTCCAACAGGTCCCCCCGCCACGCCAGGGCACTGGGTGGAGAGGCTGCTCTCCATCCCAGCAGGATCCGCCTTCGGGCGATCAACGAGGCGAAGGCTATGATATCTGCCTCCGCTCCCGTTTCCAACCCTGGCTGGTCCGACACCCCGAATGTTGCCTCCTGGGGACCCGGGTCCAGTTTCACACGCACCACCTTGGAAATTAACCTAAACACCTCCTTCCAGTACTCCCCTAGCTTTGGACAGGGCCAAAACATATGAACGTGATTCGCAGCCCCCCCCCCCCGCAACGCTCACACACATCCTCTACTCCTTCAAAAAATCAGCTCATCCTCGCCCTCATGAGGTGCGCTCTATATACCACCTTCAGCTGTATCAGCCCCAACCTCGCACATGAGGTGGAGGCATTCACTCTCCCACTCTCCGGAGCACCTCACACCAGACCCCCACCTCTATAACCTCTCCCAGCTCTTCCTCCCACTTTGCTTTGATCCCTTCCAGTGGTGCCTTATCCTCTTCCAAAATAGCTCCGTACACCGCTGACACTGCCCCCTTCTCCAGTCCCCTTGTCGTCAACACCTCCTCCAGCAATGTGGAGGCCGGTTCTTCTGGGAAGCTCTATATCTCCTTCCTGGCAAAATCCCGAACCTCCATGTACCTAAACACTTCTCCCTGCTCTAGCCCATACTTCGCTTCCAGCTCCCTCAATCCTGCAAACCGACCCCGAAGAAACAAATCTTTTAGCGTCTTAATCCCCTTCTCTTCCCATTTCCGAAAACTTCCATCCCACCTCTCTGGCTCAAATCTGTGGTTCCCCCGAATCGGCATTTCCCTTGACCTTAAACCCAACCCGAAGTGTTGGCGAAACTGCCTCCAGATTTTCAATGAAGCTATTATTACCGGACTCCCTGAATATTTCCCCGGAGCTATCGGGAGCGGCGCTGTTGCAAGTGCCTTCAGCCCCGACCCCCTGCACAAACTCTCCTCCATTCTGACCCACTGGGAATCAACCCCTCTGTCCCAGCTCCACACTTTCTGCACGTTCGCCGCCCAGTAGTAGTACAACAGGTTCGGGAGACCCAAACCCCCTGCCTGCCTTCCCCTCTGTAGCAGCACCACCTTTCTCACTCTGGCCACCTTCCCTCCCCATATGAACGAGGTAATCCTTCCCTCAGTCTCCCTGAAAAAAGACTTTGGCAGGAAAATCGGTAGGCATTGAAAAATAAACAGGAATCGCGACAACACATTCTGGGGCCCTGGCGCTGTGAAGCAATGGTGCTAGATATGATTTCACGTGGCCATTGCATGTTGATGTATTCTGCATGGAATTAAAAGAAGCTGCTAGCTGGGGGGAACAAAGCACTGCTGCCTCACAACTCCAGCGTCCCGGGTTCAATACCAGCCTCCGGTGACTGTCTGTGTGGAGTTTGTACTTTCTCCCCGTGTCTGCGTGGGTTTCCTCCGTGTGCTCCGGTTTTCTCCCACAGCCCAAAGGTGTGCAGGTTAGATGGATTGATCATGCTAAACTGCACCTTAGTGTCCAAAAAAGGTCAGGTGGGGTAATGGGGATGGGGCGGGGCATGAGCCTAGGTGAGGTGTTCTTTCAGAGGGTAGGTGCAGACTCGATGGGCCGAATTGCCTCCTTCTGCACTCTGGGGATTCTATGACTCTATGATTCTAATCATGATAATGTTTTTTTACTGTTCACAGATCGAGAATGCAGGAAAACACCCTGAATTAAACTCTACATTTCCTGGAGACTCAAATTAACAGCACATGGCGGAATTCTGCTGTAGAGGGTGAGAGTAATTATTCCTCCCAATTTTGACAAAGCATTTTGGAACAATTACATGAAGGACACCCAGGTGTAGTTCGAATGAAGGAACTAGCACAAAGCTACTTCCGGTGGCCCGGAATTGATGCCCAGATTGAAGAAAATGCCGGACTGTGCCAGTCCTGTGCGCGAGTAAGGACTGCACTGCCGTTTTCCCATTGCATCTGTGGAAGTGGTCTGAAAAGCCATGGCAACGTCTGCACGTTGACTTTGCTGGTCCCTTCGAGGGACGCATGGTGATGGTTGTGGACATGCAGTCAAAGTGGCCTGAGGTGGTTTTTAATGAAAGCAACCACTGCGGAACAAACCATTGAAGCTCGACAAGATCTTTGTGAGATTCGGAAAACCAGAGCAGATCGTGAGCGAGAATGGGCCAGAGTTTACAGCCCAAGAGTTTGAAGATAACTTTGTGTGGAGTTCAACATACACACCTGAGGCTGGATTCTCCGATCTCCAACGCCAAAATCGCGTTCGGTGAAATGGCGGAGAATCTCCGATGACGCCGAAATCGGGGGGCAGCGCCACTTTCGCAATGCTCCACCCCCTGAATAGCGGCGTATTCTAGGGGTACGCTGCGCGCCGTATCCACGCCCTCCTTACGTTGGCTAAGGCCTGCCCTGCGATGCTCCGTCCCCGAGTTCCGGGTGGCGTGGGTCACGTGTGGTCACACCCGTCGGGAACTCAGCATGGCGGCTGCGGACTCAGTGTAGCGCCACCACAGTTGGGAGAGGGCATTAATCGGGGCTGGAGGCACTGTGGGGGGTGGGGGGGCGGGGGGGGGGGTGGTCCGGGTCGCCCAAGCCGGCCGAAGGGGGGGGGGGGACTATTTTTGCAGGCCAGGTCCGCGAGCAGCATCCGTCATGAAGAACGGCGCGGCCGCTGCAGGCCACTAACACGGCAATTCTGCAGGCCGTATCGGCAGCTAGAACTGGGAGCTCTACACTACCTGGCTGCTAGCCCCCCACCCCACCGGAGCAGGGAATCGGTGGCCGTTTTGCGACCGTTTTCCACCGTTTTTATATCGTCGTCGGGACTTAGTCTCCCAAATGGAGAATCCAGCCCATGAATTCTGCGGCAGTTCACTGGCGGCGGGATTCTCTGCTCTGCTGGCAGCGTACCCCCACCTGGGGGTTTCCTGGAGACGTAGGGCGGCTTCGATGGTAATTCCCACTGACAGCGGTGGGAGCAAATAATCTTTGTTTAAAATAATATTTTATTGAGGTATTTGAAAAATTTTATAACAGTAACATAAACAATGACATCAACATGGTAAAATAAACATTTCCCCCCCCCCAGCCCAATCTTCACGCACCTCAACCATAGAACAACAATCCACCCCCCCCGCCCCCGGAATACTACATCTGCTGACATTTTAATTTTCCCCGAGAAAGTCGACGAAAGGCTGCCACCTCCGGGTGAACCCGACCATTGACCCTCTTAGGGCGAACTTTGTTTTCTCGAGACTGAGAAACCCAGCCATGTTACTAACCCAGGTCTCTACACCCGTGGACTTCGGGTCCCTCCACATTAACAAGATCCGTCACCGGGCTACCAGGGAGGCAAAGACCAGGACGTCAGCCTCTTTCGCCCCCTGAACTCCCGGATCGTCCGACGCTAAATAGCTGGCTTGTAATTCAGAACAAGGCAGCAGCGCGGGCTCAATTCCCGTACTGGCCTCCCCGAACAGGCGCCGGAAGGTGGCGACTAGGGGCTTTTCAAGAGCAGGTCACCTGCGTAGAGCAAGACCCCGTGCTCCACCCCCCTGAACCAGTCCTTTCCAGTTCCGAGGGGCTCTTAACGCCATGGCCAATGGCTCTATGGCCAGGGCAAAGACTAACGGGGAGAGAGGGCATCCTTGCCTCGTCCCTCGGTGTAGTTTAAAATACCCCGACCTCAGCCGGTTCGTACGCACACTCGCTACTGGTGCCTGATAGAGTAACCGTACCCAGTCAATAAAGCCCTCACCAAACCCAAACCTTTCCAGCGCCCCCCACAGGTAATTCCACTCCACCCGATCAAAGGCCTTCTCCACATCCATTGCTACCACCACCTCCGCCTCCTCTCCTTCTGAGGGCATCATAATAACATTTAGAAGCCTTCGAACATTGGCCTTGAGTTGCCTGCCCTTAACAAATCCCGTCTGGTCTTCCCCTATCACCCCCGGGAAACAGTCCTCTATCCTTGTGGCCAGTATCATAGCCAGCAGTTTGGCATCCACATTCAGGAGAGAAATCGACCTTGTAGCCATGTAAAATGGCTGACTCCCGATTAGAATGGCCAAACCCCGATTTAAAATGGCGAACGGAAGAGGCTGATGGGAAAATCAGCCAACAGGACTCAAGCTGCAGGTAAAACAGTGTATTCGATTCTGGAGAAGCCGGACCAAACCAATACCTGCAGCCATCAACATCACAACACCCCAGCCATCTGCATATTAAGCAGCAATCCCCGGGAATAATTGATACAAGATAGACACACAAAGCCGGCCCAGACCTTTCGGCGCCAGCAGGAGCTGACACAAAGAAAGGTAAACGACCGCCCCTCGATCAAGGAATCGCTCCAGTATTGGAGAATATCGAACCAAGTGATTCGGACCAAGTCCATTCACTTGGAACCAGGTACATGGTCCGCCCCGAGAGGCGGGAAGCCCCTGGGGACTATAAGAATAGGGGCCAAGTTCAAATCGACCCTTCTTCTCCTCTCCGCACCCTTTGAGACCCTTCTGCAAGAGAATGGAAGTTTTACTCCAATGATCGCTACGAGATAGGCACTCCTGACTATCAACCTGTACCAGCTTTTGAATCCCGCAGGCTCAGAACCCATTCGAAAGGCCATTTGTTTCCCTGACCTGGTGGGACATTTCCAAAGTTAAGTATTGGCCTGTTAGTTGTAGGTAGTAGTTTAGAAGTAGAATTATTGTATAAGTATTAATTGCTGTATATAATAAATGAGCGTTGATTTAACTCTTACTAAGCGGTGTGTTGGATTATTAATCATTACTCGGACTTGAACCACGTGGCGGTATCAGAAAGATACCTGGCGACTCAAGAGCAAAGGTGACAGAATTAGAGCAAATAAACTCAGGCTAAAACGAGCAACAGCCTGTATGGCCCTCATTGCTCCGGATCCTTCTCCCGTTTCAGGATCAATTAAATCAAGACCTGTGACATTGTTGGGGGGAGGACTCCCTTCTCTCTTGCTTCGTTAAATGTCCTCACCAGCAGTGGGCTCAGTATCTCTGAAAAAGTCTTATAGAATTCCATCGGTTAGCTGTCAGGCCCCGGAGCCTTGCCCGACTGCATGCCCTCCAGCCCCTTGATTATTTCCTCAATCTCAATTGGGGCTCCCAGCCCCTCCACCAGGTCCTCCTCCACCCTAGGGAACCTCAACTGATCCAGAAATTGCCTCATCCCCTCCACACCAGCCGGGGGTTCCGACTCATATAATTTACTGTAAAAGTCCTTAAACACCTCGTTCACCCCCGCTGGGTCCAGGACAGTATTCCTGTCTCTACTCTTTACCTATCTCCCTGGCCGCCTCCCTTTACCTGAGCTGGTGCGCCAACATTCTGCTTGCCTTTTCCCCATACTCATAGATCGCCCCCCCCGGCCTTCCTCAACTGTTCCACTGCTTTCCCTGTGGTCAACAGCCTAAACCCCACCTGTAACCTCCGCCGCTCCCTCAGTAGCCCCGCGTCTGGGGCCTCCGAGTATCTCCTGTCCACCTGGAGTATCTCCTCCACTAATCTATCGCTCTCAGCCCATTCCACCTTTTCTCTGTGGGCCCGTATCGAGATTAGTTCCCCTTTAACTACTGTTTTCAAAGCTTCCTAGACCGTCACTGCGGAGACCTCCCCCATATCATTTGTTTCCAGGTAGTTCTGGATGGACTTGTTAACCAGCCCACAGATCGCTTTGTCCGCTAGCAACCCCGCATCCAGTCTCCACAGTGGGCGTTGCCTCTCTCCACACTAACCCGTAGATCCACCCAGTACAGGGCATGATCCGACACTGCAATTGCTGAATACTCAGTATCCACCACCTTCGGTATTAGCGCCCTGCTCAGAACAAAAAGTGGATGCGAGAGTATACCTTGTGGACATGTGAGAAAAAGGAAAACTCCTTTGCCCTTGGCCGTGCAAACCTCCATGGGTCTACTCCCCCCATCTGTTCCATAAAACCCTTCAATTCCTTTGCCGCAGCCGGCCTCCTCCCTGTCCTGGATTTTGACCGGACCAATTCCGGATTAATGACTGTGTTGAAGTCCCCTTCCATGATCAGGTTAGGTGAGTCTAAGTCTGGGATCTTACCTAACACCCGCCTCATAAATTCCACATTGTCCCAATTCTGAGCATATATGTTCAAGAGTACCACTCGCGCCACCTCCAGCTTCCCACTCACCATTATGTACCTCCCCCCCTTGTCTGACACAATTCCCCCTGCCTCGAATGCCACTCGTTTGCTGATCAAGATCGCTACCGCCCCTGGTCTTTGAGTCCAGAGACCCGAGTGGAACACTTGGCTAACCCACCCCTTCCTCAATCTCGTCTGGTCTGCAACCTTCAGGTGTGACTCTTGTAGCATTGCCACGTCCGCCTTCAGTTCCCTCAAATGCTCGAACACGTGAGTCCTCTTGATCGGCCCATTCAGTCCTCCCATGTTCCATGTGATCAGCCTGGACGGGTGGCTTCCAACGCCCCCCCCCCGGCCGACTAGCCTGCCTCGAGGAGAGCAGATAATCTTGCCAACAGCAATTAGTGCACCGCCTCCCACTGCCAAGAAACATGTGGCTGGGAGATCAGAGAATCCTGCCCATAACGTCCTTACCACCCACCCACGCAGGTTTAGTCAGAAGGTTTGTTCAGACTTTGAAGCATTCACTGAAAGTTTCCAAGGACCAAGATTAGAATCACGGGCAGCACGGTGGTACAGGGGTTAGCACTGCTGCCTCACGGCGGCGAGGACCCGGGTTCGATCCCGGCCCCGGGTCACTGTCCGTGTGGAGTTTGCACATTCTTCCTATATCTGCGTATCCGTATCTTGCCGTATCATTCCCACAACCCAAAAAGATATGCAGGGAGGTGGATTGGCCATGCTAAATTGCCCCTTAATTGGAAAAAAACCTTTTTTGAAAAGAATCATAGTATCACTACAGTGCACAGGAGGAGGCCATTCAGCCCTTTGAGTCTGCATCGACCCTCCGAAAAAGAATCCTATCCAGGCCCATGCCCCATCCTATCCCTGTAACACCACCTAACCTTTTGGACACTAAGGGGCAATTTAGCATGGCCAAACCACCTAACCTGCACATCTTTGGACAGTGCGAGGAAAACGGAGCACCCAAAGGAAACCCACGCAGACATGGGGGAGAACGTACAAACTCCACACAGATAGTCACCCGTGACCAGAATTAAACCCAGGTCCCTGGTGTTGTGAGGCAGCAATGCTAACCACTGTGCCACCGTGCCACACTTCATCACCACGTGCACACGTTTTTAGCAACTTACTGAAATATGATGCATGCAACTACACAAAGTTTCCACCTTTGCTAATGATGAAAAATAAGCTGAGGACAACCTTTGATTGACTCTTGCCAGAGGAGACGTCCGACATAGAGCGAAACCGAAAGTCACAGATCTTGAGACGAGAAAGTAACTCAAGGAAACATTCGATTCAACAAGGAGAATGTTTTAGCCCACAGCTACACCACTGGTGAGAAGTGGGACCCTGCAATGGTATTGGCTCAGACAGGTCCAATCTCCTACATGGTCCAAACGGCAGGCAACCCCCGTGGAGACGCCATGCGGATCAATTATTGTCAACACATGTTAATGTGTCAGTGCCAGGAGGCGTAACGGTCTCTGTCCCATCTGGCTGTAACTTCTAGACCATCTGCAGGAGCAGAGATTGCACCCGAAGTACCTGCTGCTACTAGTCTTCCCTCAGGCAAAGAGGCTGTAAAGGCTTCAAAGGCTGTAAAGGGCTTCCAGGGTAGCGACATCGACGTTAGAACCTAAAATTATGTCTCAGGTCGAGAATAACAATGTACTAGAAGTGCGTAGGCAACCAGTGAGGAATAGATGCCCTCCAGATCATCTATCTTATTGACTGTGCTCTTGCAATGTAATGATTTGATGCCTGTTCTTGTGCATAGATGTAAATGTCTATGTTAACATACTAGTTATTCGTTGCATTGGACCTTAGAAGTAAAGAGGGAGGGATGTTTTATATGTGGGTCATTGTAGTTGTGTGCAATATCTCTTTAAGAACTGAGTCAGTGACATGTGTAACGTCAATGGCCACTTCGCCGGCTTTAGCCCATAGTCTAGTACCATATCTTATGCGGTGAAGACCTATTCAATAAACCTCTGTTCAGTCTCATGGCGCCGAGGTCCCAGGTTCGATCCCGGCTCTGGGTCACTGTCCGTATGGAGTTTGCACATTCTCCCCGTGTTTGCGTGGGTTTCGCCCCCACATCCCAAAGATGTGCAAGGTAGGTGGATTGGCCGCGCTAAATTGCCCCTTCATTGGAAAAAATGAATTTGGTAGTCTAAATTTATTTTTTTAAAACCTCTGTTCATATTGCTTTCAACCCAAACGTATCTGCAATCTATTTATTTTGTACTGTTAGTCTAAAGATACAACACTTATCTCTTTAACCAAACTGAGGGTCCCCCGATTCTGTCATTTTGTTTGGTTTGTGCTCTGCTGAAGCATCTTGGGGCGTCGTACTACATTAAAGGTGCTATGTAAATGCAGATAAGAAATCATAGCACCTTTTTTATCTTGTCATGGCTTGGAACAGGTTAAGCAGAGTCAGCCCTGTTAAGGGCAGGGCCACAGGCATACTCCTCCCTCAATAACAAGAGGCATCTCCTTTGCATTACAAAATAATATTCGGCATGTTTGGTGCCACTTGATTTCAGTGGCAATTTAATTCTCCATGGCTGAATCCACTCACCAAATGTTCTGCTTATTACTCCATAATTAATCTCAACTGATACAGAAAACCCACTGCTGCTTTCAAAATACACTTGACACTTGTGAAAATTGTTTCCTGAATGTTTCTACTACAAAATAATGCAAATTGGGCGTACGAGCAGCATAATAAAATGTGTTAGCTTGTCTCCGAGCAGAGACTGCGGTTTTCAAGCTGCACTTCAGGAGGTGAACACATTATCCAGCCTCACAATTCAGGACTGCATTGAGGGAGTGCTGAATTGTTGAAGTTCTTGTCCTTACGGGTGAGATGTCCGGCTAATATCTTGGGCGGAATCTTACGGCCACTTCTCGCCGCCAGGATTTTCCAGCGTGGAGTTGCAGCGGGTAATCACAATCGCCTGGCCAACATTCCTCTGTTTAGCACAGGGCTAAATCGCTGGCTTTGAAAGCAGACCAAGGCAGGCCAGCAGCGCGGTTCAATTCCCGTAACAGCCTCCCCGAACAGGCGCCGGAATGTGGCGACTAGGGGCTTTTCACAGTAACTTCATTTGAAGCCTACTTGTGACAATAAGCGATTTTCATTTCATTTCATTTCTTCCAACTAAAATGGCAGGGGGATCGGAGCCTACGCAAGGAGGAGGAAACAAGGACCAAAACAAAAGATACAAAGGCGGAATAAGAAAAGTGATAGACAGAGAAATCAAGGGCCAGATTCAAACATGGCCACAGTGAGAAATATGGGGAGCGAGATAAATAATGTTAAAAAGACAAGCGTAAAGGCTTTGTGCCTTAACGCGCGAAGCATTCGCGGATGAACTAATCGCGCAAATGGACGTAAATGGGTATCATATAATCGGGAATACTGAGACATGGCTGCAGGGTGACTAGGGATGAAACTGAATGTCCGGGGTATTCGGTATTTAGGAAGGACAGACAAAAAGGAAAAGGCAGTGACGTGGCAGTACCGGTTAAAGTGGAAATGAACACAGTAATGAGGAAGGATATGAGCCCCGACAATGTGGAATCTGTATGGGTAGGGCTGAGAAACACCAAGGGGCAAAAACATTAGTGGGCATCGTATATAGACCCCCAAACTGCAGTGGTGATGTTGGAAATGGCATTAAACAGGAATTAGAAATGGATGCAGTAAAGGCACATCTGTAATTATGGGTGATTTTAATCTGTGTATAGATTGGGCAAATTCCTGGAGTGCATATGGGATGGTTTTCTGGACCAAAATGTTGAGAAACAAACCAAAGAGCAAGCCATTCTCGAGTGGGTACTGTGTAATGAAAATGGAATCATTGGCAATCCCTTGGGGATGAGCGACCATAATATAATAACATTTTCCATCAAGATGGAGAGCGAAGTAGTTGATTCTGAGACTAGGGTCCTGAACCTTAAAAAAGGAAACCACAATGATATGAGGCGCAAGTTGGCTATGATAGATTGGGGAACGTTACTTAACATAGAACATAGAACATAGAACAATACAGCGCAGTACAGGCCCTTCGGCCCACGATGTTGCACCGAAACAAAAGCCATCTAACCTACACTATACCATTATCATCCATATGTTTATCCAATAAACTTTTAAATGCCCTCAATGTTGGCGAGTTCACCACTGTAGCAGGTAGGGCATTCCACGGCCTCACTACTCTTTGCGTAAAGAACCTACCCCTGACCTCTGTCCTATATCTATTACCCCTCAGTTTAAGGCTATGTCCCCTCGTGCTAGCCATTTCCATCCGCGGGAGAAGGCTCTCACTGTCCACCCTATCTAACCCTCTGATCATTTTGTATGCCTCTATTAAGTCTCCTCTTAACCTTCTTCTCTCTAACGAAAACAACCTCAAGTCCATCAGCCTTTCCTCATAAGATTTTCCCTCCATACCAGGCAACATCCTGGTAAATCTCCTCTGCACCCGTTCCAAAGCCTCCACGTCCTTCCTATAATGCGGTGACCAGAACTGTACGCAATACTCCAAATGCGGCCGTACCAGAGTTCTGTACAGCTGCAACATGACCTCCTGACTCCGGAACTCAATCCCTCTACCAATAAAGGCCAACACTCCATAGACCTTCTTCACCACCCTATCAACCTGGGTGGCAACTTTCAGGGATCTATGTACATGGACACCTAGATCCCTCTGCTCATCCACACTTTCAAGAACTTTTCCATTAGCCAAATATTCCACATTCCTGTTTTTCCTTCCAAAGTGAATCACCTCACACTTCTCTACATTAAACTCCATTTGCCACCTCTCAGCCCAGCACTGCAGCTTATCTATATCCCTCTGTAACCTGCTACTTCCTTCCACACTATCGACAACACCACCGACTTTAGTATCGTCTGCAAATTTACTCACCCACCCTTCTGCGCCTTCCTCTAGGTCATTGATAAAAATGACAAACAGCAACGGCCCCAGAACAGATCCTTGTGGTACTCCACTTGTAACTGAACTCCATTCTGAACATTTCCCATCAACCACCACCCTCTGTCTTCTTTCAGCTAGCCAATTTCTGAGCCACATCTCTAAATCACCCTCAATCCCCAGCCTCCGTATTTTCTGCAATAGCCTACCGTGGGGAACCTTATCAAACGCTTTGCTGAAATCCATATACACCACATCAACTGCTCTACCCTCGTCTACCTGTTCAGTCACCTTCTCAAAGAACTCGATAAGGTTTGTGAGGCATGACCTACCCTTCACAAAGCCATGCTGACTATCCCTGATCATATTATTCCTATATAGATGATTATAAATCTTGTCTCTTATAATCCCCTCCAAGACTTTACCCACTACAGACGTGAGGCTCACCGGTCTATAGTTGCCGGGGTTGTCTCTGCTCCCCTTTTTGAACAAAGGGACCACATTTGCTATCCTCCAGTCCTCTGGCACTATTCCTGTATCCAATGATGACATAAAAATCAAAGCCAATGGTCCAGCAATCTCTTCCCTGGCCTCCCAGAGAATCCTAGGATAAATCCCATCAGGTCCCGGGGACTTATCTATTTTCAGCCTGTCCAGAATTGCCAACACCTCTTCCCTACGTACCTCAATGCCATCTAATCTATTTACCTGGAGCTCAGCATTCTCCTCCACAACATTATCTTTTTCCTGAGTGAATACTGACAAAAAATATTCATTTAGTATCTCGCCTATCTCTTCAGACTCTACACACAACTTCCCATCCCTGTCCTTGACTGGTCCTACTCTGTCCCTAGTCATTCGCTTATTCCTGACATACCTATAGAAAGCTTTTGGGTTTTCCTTGATCCTTCCTGCCAAATACTTCTCATGTCCCCTCCTTGCTCGTCTTAGCTCTCTCTTTAGATCCTTCCTCGCTACCTTGTAACTATCCATCGCCCCAACTGAAACTTCACACCTCATCTTCACATAGGCCTCCTTCTTCCTCTTAACAAGAGATTCCACTTCTTTGGTAAACCACGGTTCCCTCGCTCGGCACCTTCCTCCCTGCCTGACCGGTACATACTTATCAAATCTTAAAGGGATGACAGTGGCTAGGCAATGACAAACATTCAAGGAGCGCATGGTGGAACTGCAACAATTGTTTATTCCTGTCTGGCACATAAGTAAAATGGGAAAAGTGGCCAATCCATGGCTTACAAGGGAAATTAGAGATAGTATCAGAACCAATGAAAAAACATACAAATTGGCCAAGAAAAACAACAGGTCTGAGGGTTGGGAGCAGTTTAGAATTCAGCAAAGCAGGACCAAGGGATTGATTACGAAGGAGAAAATAGAGTACAAGAGTAAGCTTGCAGGGAACATAAAAACTGATTGTAATAGTTTCTATAGGAACATGATGAGAAAAAGGTTGGTGAAAACAAATGTAGGTCCCTTACAGTCAGAAACAGGGGAATGTATAATAGGGGACAAAGAACTGGCTCAGCAACTAAACACATACTTTAGTTCTGTCTTCACAGATGAGGACACAAATCAGATCCCAGAAATGTTGGGGAACATAGTGTTTAGTGAAAGGAAGGAAAGGACATCAATATTAGTGGAGAAATGGTGTTAGGGAAATTGATAGGATTGAAAGCTGATAAATCCCCAGGGCCTGATAATCTACATCTCAGAGTACTAAAGGAAGTGGCTCCAGAAATAGTGGATGCATTGGTGGTCGCCTTCCAGGATTCTTTCAACTTCCTGCAGATTGGAGGGTAGCTAATGTAACTCCATTGTTTAAAAAGGGAGGTAGAGAGAAAACAAAGAATTATGAACTCTCCCACACAACTTGGTGTCATTTGCAAATTTGGAGATATTACATTTTGTTCCCTCCTCTAAATCATTAATATATATTGTGAGTCTTAACACCAGTCTCAGCGGTACCCCACTAGTCACTGCCTACCAATTTGAAAAAGACCAGTTACTTCTTTGTTTCCTGTTCTTTGTTTTCAATCCATCTCTATACACCACGCCTAATCCCATGTGCTTTAATTTTACACACTAATCTCTTATGCGGGACTTTGTCAAAAGCCACCTGAAAGTCCAAATAAACCACATTCACTGGCTCCCCCTCAACAACTCTACTGGTTACATCTTTGGAGAATTCCAGTAGATTTGTCAAGCATGATTTCCCCTTCATAAATCCATGCTGACTCTGTCCGATCCTGCCACTATTTTCTAAGTGCCCAGCTATAAAATCTTTGATAATTGAATTGTCAGAAGGCCAAAGATGGATAGAAAACTGGTTGGCAGAGAGGAAACAAAGAATTAATGAGTCTTTTTCAAATTGACAGGCAGTTACTAGTGGGGTACCGCAGGGATTGGTGTTATGATCCCAGCTATTCACAATATATATTAATGATGAGAGAAGGGAACAAAATGTAATATCTCCAAATTTGCAGATGACACCAAATTGCGTGGGAGGGTGAGCTGTGAGGAGGATACAGAGATCCTACAGCGTGATTTGGGCAAGTTGAGTGAGTGGGCAAATTAATGGCAGATGCAGAAAAATGTGAATCAATGGGAGATTATTCACTTTGGTAGCAAAAACGAGAAGGCAGACTATTATCTGAATGGGTATAAATTAGGAGAGGGGAATGTGCAACGAGACCTGGGTGTCCTCATACACCAGTCACTGGAGGTAAGAATGCAGTTACAGCAGGCGGTAAAGAAAGCAAATGGTTTGTTGGCCTTCATTGCGAGAGGATTCGAGTACAGGAGCAGGGATGTCTTGCTGCAGTTATACAGGGCCTTGGTGAGGCCATACATAGAATATTGTGTGCAGTTTTGGTCTGCAAGAAGGCTGTTCTTGCACTAGAGGGAGTGCAGCAATGTTTTACCAGACCGATTCCAGGGATGGTGGGACTGAAACATGAGGAGAGATTGAATCGGTTCGGAATGTATTTGCTGGAGTTCAGAAGAATGAGGGGGGGTCTCATAGAAACCTATAAAATTCTAACAGGATTAGACAGGGGAGGTGCAGGAAGGATGTTCCCGATGGTGTATGTGTCCAGAAGCAGGGGACACAGTCCATTTAGGCCGGAGATGAGGAGAAATGTCTTCACCCAGAGAGTAGTCGGTCTGTGGAATTAGTTGAGCCCAAAACATTGTATGGTTTCAAGAAGCAGTTAAATATAGCACTTAGGGCGAAGGGGATCAAAGGATATGGGGAGAGAGCAGGATTAGGCTATTGAGTTGGATGATCAGCCATGATCGTACTGAATGGCGGTGCAGGCTCAATAGGGGGACAGGGTAGAGGCGTGGGCTTAAGTTATGTGCTCTTTCCAAGGGCCAACGCAGTCTTGATGGGCCAAATGGCCTCCTTCTGCACTGTAAATTCTATGCCCCTATTTTCTATGTTTTATGTTTCAAGCAACATCACTAAAATCAGGTTAATTGGTCATTACTGTTTGCTCGGTTTGATGCATACAAAATGGCCACTCTGCTTGCTGACACAGCATTTTAAACTGATGCATCATATGAGAAGTAATTGCGATGTTTCTGACCAAGGTGATAAGGGATTCTATAAATGCATGCCTCACTTTCCATTCATAGTACACACTGGCTACAGGCTGATTACATGTTGGGTGTTGTGCAGCTCTTCTGTGTCTTGGTGTCAATACCTCCATATATATTGCTAAAAAGAGAGACAGACAAGGTTTTCTAAAATAAATTTAGAGTATCCGATTCATTTTTTCCAATAAAGGGGCAATTTAGTGTGGCCAATCCACCTACCCTGCACATCTTTGGGTTGCGGGGGCGATACCCACGCAAAAACGGGGAGAATGTGCAAACTCCACACGGACAGTGACCCAGAGCCGGGATCGAACCTGGACCTCGGCGCCGTGAGGCAGCAGTGCTAACCACCGCACCACCATGCTGCCCAAAAAGAGAGACATGTTGCAGAAGCTTTTCATCTTGCATGTATCAGGGACAAACACAGGAATGCCAAATTTCAAACTATTACAACAATTTGTACCACAGGAGAAAAAGGCGCTGATTGGCAAGTTGACTCTGATTGGTTGAGGCATTGCCATATAGTAAACAATAGGGAACCTTAGGTTTGCCAAGCCACTGAATAATTCAGAAAAAGTACAAGGCTTGAACATATTCCTACTGTTTGCAAAGAGCAGGTCCCCGTCGCTTCTAGCAAGCGTAAACATTACGAGCTCGCCTGATCATCTTAAATGGGTTGTTAGTGTCGTTATTAGCGCACTCAGTATTGTTCAGCAAGTGCTGCCCAATCGCAGAATCACACCTCCACATATTACCAACTGGGTAAAAGAGAAAAATTCACTCATTTTGGCTTTATATCACATATGTATGTCTCAGTATTCGATCCTATACATTTATTCGGTAAAAAGCAAAGCTGTATAAATAGATTCACTACATTACAAGAGTCACCAAACTGCACAAATATTTCACTGGTTGTAAAGGGATGACCTGAGCTAGTGAAAGTAGCAATGGTAACAACTTGCATTTATACAGTGCCTTCGATGTAGTAAAATGCCCCAAGCTGCTTCACAGGAGTGATTATCAAACAAAACTTCATACTGAGCCATGTAAGAGACTCGGGGCAGATTAGCAAAAGCTTCAGGAAAGTGGTAGGTTTTAAGAAGCATTTTAAAGGATGGAGAGGGAGAGGTGGGGATATGGAAAGATTTAGGGAGGGAATTCCAGAGTTTAGGGCTTGGCAGCTGAAGGTATCGCTGGCAATGTTAGAGTAATGAGAATTAGAGATACAAGTACTCTCTATATTACTAATGCTGTAAAGGGATAATCACAGAGTCACACGGAAAAGTCGCAGAGTGTGTGAGAGCCAATACAAATGTTGCTAATTTTCAACCAGTGCTCATCATTGGAAAGTTTTAAAAACCAACAAAAGATGAGCAAAAAATAATAACAATAGTCGTTATTATTGTCATAAGTAGGCTTACATTAACACTGCAATGAAGTTACTGTGAAAAGCCCCTAGTCGCCACATTCCGGCGCCTGTCTGGGTACACTGAGGGAGAATTCAGAATGTCCAATTCACCTAACAAGCACGTCTTTCGGGACTTGTGGGAGGAAACCAGAGCGCCCGGAGGAAACCCACACAGACACAGGAAGAACGTGCAGACTCCGCCCAGACAGTGATCCAAGCCGGGAATCGAACCCGGGTGCCTGGCGTCAGAGATGCCATTGTAGAGGACAAATAGGCTCTCCTGTAATCATCCCAAATCCTGCACAGTATTGTGCCTCCCAGCTGCCAGGGTAAGGACGTCACAAAGTCGGTGCAAAATATTCTGCAGAGCATCGGTAGTGAGTCAGAAGTTGCGGTACATGGAATTAGCAATGATATATTAGTAAATAAATAATAAAATAAATAAAGAAGAAGATAAACCGTGAGAGTAAACGAGCAAGTAATATAAAAACAGACAGCAAGAGCTTCTTTCAATATATAAAAAGGAAGAGGCAGGCCAAATGGAATATAGGCCCCTTAGAGAATGAGACTGGGGAAATAATAATGGGGAACCAGGAAATGGTAGAGGAGGTCAATAAATGCTTTGGCTGCAATCTATCGGAAAGGTTTCTGAGGGTCATTTCAGGGGGGTTTTGAGTGGGGTTTCTCCCCTGCTCTGTTGGCGAGTTCCCCACCATAATCTAACTGTACGTGGGATGCCATCGAACAGCCATGGCGTGCCGGGCGCCAGGCACAAATCTGTCCAACGGGTTATTTCACTGGAGAGGTTGAAATCGGCAACCCACGCCAAGCGTCCATTGGTTTCCGATCTAGCCGGCCCGCTCCTGTTGGCGAGATCCAGATCCCGTTGTGGCATGGCAAGAAACCAATAATCACCCAATTAAGGATAATCTCCATCCCATTAACGGGACGAATCCCCAATCTAACGGCCTCCCGTGATCTAACCCACTACTCAGCGAGCGGTCGCACGGGTGCCGTTTAGCACACCTGCTTAAAAATGTGAAACAGGGCAGCACGGTGGCGCAGTGGTTAGCACTGGGACTGTGGCGCTGAGGAACCGGGTTCGAATCCCGGCCCTGGGTCACTGTCCGTGTGGAGTTTGCACATTCTCCCCGTGTCTGCGTGGGTTTCACCCCCACAACCCAGAAGATGTGCAGTGTAGGTGGATTGGCCGCGCTAAACTACCCCTCAATTGGAAAGAAATAATAAGTCTAAATTGAAAATAAAAAATGTGAAGCTATCGCAATGGCTGCTGTTGTGCTGCCCCAGGGCTCAGGCTGGGTGGAGGAGCCCCCAGGGGGGACGGGTCCGGAGGGGGGGGTTCGCCAGCCATCAGTGCGGCTTGCTCCTGGGTTAGGGGTGAGGGGCTCAGTGCCCGCATGTTCACCCTCCGGTTCATGTATACACATGCCAGGGGCAACTTCAGCTGCTGCCTGTCCGTAGCATCGAACACACGCAGGACAGAGCCCCATCCATGGTCATATCGCGAAAGTCACTTTAACTCCCACTCACCGTGGCGGCTGCTGGCTGCACAGCTGAAGGCTACCGCTAACAGGGGGTTGGTAATGTTAGTAATATGTGCACTTCACAGCTCCCAAGTAGATTCCCATGGGTAGACATGCCATGTAGCAGACGAATGTTACTGCCAAGCATCCCAATCAGACCGTGAGGCCTGGACACTTTGCCTGAAGACTGGAGGCATCAATACCACAGAAACACCCAAGAGCTGGGCTTCAGCACTGGGGACAAGCCCGCAACCAGAGAGTGGGTGTGCGGATCGGGGAGGGGTCCTGCATCCTGTACAAGTCATGTTCCCAGCGGGGGTCTAGTGTCTGGTACCCAGAAGCTCCCTGTTTGGCTGTGGGTGCTTGTGCAGGGCGGGGTCCCTCAGCACAACTAGCTTGGTGGATGGTACCCTGAGAGAAGGCGGGAAATGTAAGGGTGGGGGAGGTTTGGGGGATTCGAAGGTCCCGGATTAGAAGCCCTAACTGATTGTCGGTCTCGCACCCTCTCCAAATCCTTACAGACATCACATTATGGACGATAGTGTGGATCCCGCAGCAGCTGCCCTCGAGGTGTTGGTGGCAGTCCAGGCAGCCAGGCGCCGGAGAAGGTGGCAGCAGCAGCGTGGGCAGAGGCTCGAGGTGGCAGCCCATGTGCAGGGCCCCGCCCCACACCCTGAGGACCTGGCTGCCCATCAGGCCAGGGAGAGACCCAGGTTGGGAGGCCGGCAGCGGCCTAAGGTGTACAGGCGTCACTGGTTATTTGAAATGATTTTGGACAGTGTATGCCACAGGAGGCTCCGTCTCAACAAGGAGATGGCGCGGCACCTGTGACACCCTTTGGAGGAGGAGGACACCTGCTCCCGGTGGCTGTCACGCTCACCACAGCCCTGACCTTTTATGTCTCAGGATCATTCCGGGGCTCGAGCGGGAACTTGCGCGGCATCTCACAAGCTACAGCTCACAAGTCACGGATGCCCTGTTTGCCCGGCCAGCTGACCGTATGAACTGGACCAGGCCCATCAAGATGCCTGGGCAGCAGGATTCTCCGCCATCGCTCGGATGCCCAAGTTCCAGAGGGTAATAAATGGCATGCATGTCTCCTTGGGCTGGTTTAGCACACTGGGCTAAATTGCTGGCTTTTAAAGCAGACCAAGGCAGGCCAGTACCAGCCTCCCCGAACAGGCGCCGGAATGTGGCGACCCGGGGCTTTTCACAGTAACTTCATTTGAAGCCTACTTGTGACAATAAGCGATTTTCATTTCATTTTTCATTGTGCCCACCGGGCGGTCGGGGAGCGCCCAACATGAACGTTTAACTTGCATGCGACCACCACCTCAAGACCATGCACGTCTGTGCACGTATCCCAGGGAGTGCGCACGACAGCTCCATCCTGGGGGTGTCAGAGATCCCTTCCCTCCCCCATCCCCGTCGCCTTGTCCCACCCTGCCAGGCACTGTGTTACACCAGTGACGGGCGTGTGTCACAACTGTCAGTGGGTCACTGTCGAAGGCAGCAGGGTGATGAGAACCCGATGTGAGATGAGCTCTGGTGCTTCTCAAACAGAAGAAATATTCCTCCTCTAACTCAGCAGAGGTCAAGCCAATTATTGCAGCCTTACACCTACTTCAACCAGGGTTACCAGCTCCAATTGGGTACATTGCTGGAGGTGGTACCACATGAGCTCCCACATTCAATCACTCTGTCCATTCAACTTTATCTCTATGTCCAATGTTTTTATTGGTAATAAGCAAAGCATTCCTTCTTTTTAATGTGCCTTTGGTCTTCCTCCTGGTTGTTGCTCATCCCAGTGTCCAGCATATTAATTGTTAAATCCGGAACAATTCTCGGTGTGCCTACGCCGCAACCTTGACACCATTTTTGACCCCGGCAGAAGTTTCCGGTCACAAATCCACTACCTCACACTGGCTTCTTCCACCTCTGGACTGCCGCCATTGCCCATCGCCACTCTTGCCTCAGCTCATTTACTGCTGAAACCCTCATTTTGTTTTGTTACCTCCAGACTTTACTGTTGCAATGCTCTCTAGCTGGCCTGACTTCCCATCCTCACTCTTCATAAAACTTTCAACTCATCCCAAACTCAGTGGGACCAAGTCTCATTCACCCAAAAGCGACACATTCGCTGACCCACACTGGCTCTAGGTTCAGCAACACATCAATCTTAAAATTCTCATCCTTGCCTTCAAACCCCTATATAGCTACACTCCTCCTTATCTCTGTCACCTCCCCCAGCCTTACAGCTCTTGGAGATATCTCTGTGCTTCTCCCATACAGGCCCTTTGCACACACCCAAGTTCTATCGTGACCATTGGTGACCGTCCCTTCAACTGCCTCGTGCCCAAGATCTAGAAACCTCTCCCTAAAACCCTGTCTCTCCACCTCTCTTTCCTCCTTTGAGACACTCCAGATCAAACTTCTTGTCCCTTTGTATTAATATCTCCTTATGAGGTTCAGTGTCAAATATTGTTCAGTAATGCGCCCATGGAATGTTTTGCTACGTTAAAGGTGTCATATAAATGCAAAGTGCTGTTGTTGAGATAAGCTCTCAAGAGTGTAAACCATCCATTGAATCTGTTATTTTACTTCAAAGCCAGTGAACAGGTTTTGAGTAAAGGATTTGAAAGGAACGGTGCCAATGACGAAGGCGTTTCAAAAAAAAAATCTTTGATGCTTTGAAGCTTTAGTGCTCAGGATAAAATCATTTTTTAAAAACAGAGAAATCAGTTGCTGTGTTCCAAATTGCTCACGCAACATTCGGATGGATGGAGCATGCACCAGCTGCTACTTTGATCTTTCAAATCCCTAACTTCAATCGAGAGTGGAAACAGAGTCATTTGAACTACTGTCTAACTTTGTACATACTCATGGTAAAATGTCTCCACTGGAGCGAATGGAAATGTAGGAATCGTTTTCGGAAACTTTCGCTCAGTTGTAGAATGCAGTATAAACTATCTCAGTAGTGGCACTTTATGCAGGGTTCTAATCTCCCTCTCGCTCTCACTCCCTCCCACCCACCATCACCTAATTGTCAATAAACACTGACCAGACCAATTCACAAGCAGAGTGCAGCCTCAACATGGAATTGTGAACTAAGCTCCCAGCCTTAGTTGATACTGGAATTCCGACTTGAGCTTCTCTGTTAGGCGGTGATGTCTGGGGAAGATCCACTTCGTTCCATCCTCTGTTGGGTGGCAGGGTAGCACAGTGGTTACCACTGTTGGTTCACAGCTCCAGGGTCCCAGGTTCGATTCCCGACTTGGGTCACTCTTTGTGTGGAGTCTGCATGTTCTCCCCATGTCTGCGTGGGTTTCCTCCGGGCGCTCCCGTTTCCTCCCACACGTCCCGAAAGACGTGCTTGTTTGGTGAATAGGACATTCTGAATTCTCCCTCCGTGTACCCGAACAGGCCGGAGTGTGACGACCAGGGGATTTTCACAGTAACTTCATTGCAGTGTTAATGTAAGCCTACTTGTGACAATAAAGATTGTTATTAATTGGGAGAAATGCTCGACCGAAGGAATGCTTCACTGCTGGAGGTGCTGTCTTTTGGCTGAAACCTTAAACTGAGGCCCGATCTGCCATCTCAAGTGGAGGGAAGAGATCAAGTGCCACTATTTTGAAGAAGAGCAAGGAAGTTCTCCTGGGGTCCTGGCCGATATTTATCCCTCAACCAACATCACTAAATCAGGTCACTTGGTCCCAGGCCATCAGCTTGTGGTGCCTTGGCTATGCTTCCGACATTGCAAACACGTGTCAAAGAAAAAAGCTGTAAAGGACTTCGAGAAATCCCTGAGATTATGAAAACTGCTATATATTGGTATCTTTCCCCAGTTGAAGAAAGCTATGCTCGCCCCCGAGGGACTGCCTGAGCAGAAGGAAGACAAATGCAAGTTCTTGTTTTGTGAGGTGGGAAGTGATAACTAAGTGACAACTGTACAGTTAAGAAATCATAAACTCACTTCTGGAAATCGGATAACGGTTCGCCTTTTATCAGTAGCCACCCAGACCAATTTCAGCCACCCCTTCTGTCAGTATGTAATGCTCACTGGCAATAGTTTTCTATTCAAACATTCAGAGGCTGACCTACATTTTCCATCTTAAAATGCACAATGCATTGAAAAAGAAAGTCTTCCAAAGCAGCCCAGAGGCAAGCTGATTACTGTTTTGCCATCCACATATTTATTAATAGAATTTTCACAGAGGAATCAGAGGGGGTCGGCAGATGGGTCGACCCATCCCATTTATTGTCAGCAAATCTTCTATCAATTTGGAAATCATGGACTGAATTATACAAGATCCTGATTCCCTGCCCCTCCCCTCCCCCATCCCTCAACCTAGCTGAAAAGTTGAGGGGCGTGCCGAGAAAGGGGACCACCAACTGTGCCACAGCCATTGAGCGGGAGGCGGGCACTTTGGGACGGAGCTGTGCAGCATTAGGTCAGGTTTTGGATCAGTGTTTGGACGTCTCGCCGAGTGGCAAGCTGGGAAGCCCCGGCAAGGGGGGCGTGGGGGTGGGGGGTGGGGAGAGAATAAGGGTGATGGAGGATCTGGGGGTTAAGAGGCCAATGGAGAGAAGGCACCCGGCAGGGGGAAGGGGGTGAGCTCAAACATTGAGGCAGCTCTCTAATGGCCACTGGCTCCCATGAAAGAGGGGCCCCACCCAACTCCTCACCGTCCCGCACAAGGAAACCGGTCAGGCTGGACGTGTGGCAAGAGCCTCCCCCCCCCCCCCCCCCCCCCCCCCACCATCGGGTAAATCCTGGCAGTGATGGGATGAGGCCCTTAAGTGGGAATTCATTTCCACCTTAAGGGCCTCAATTGGCCCACCTACTGGCCACCCAATGTCAGTGGTGGTATAATTGTGGTGGGGTCAGCGACAAGCGGGTGAGGCCGCTCACTGGATTCAACCAGGCTGTGCCTTCAAACCCACCAACAAGGGAGCATTAAACCCAGCCCAAAGTCTTTGATCTCAGGTTTCTCACAATTACAGCTTTTTTCTCAACACACAAATAATCATTGTTATGAACCAAATCCTTTCCAGAATTGGTACTGTTTGATGGCTCAGTGGATAGAGGCATTACCATGGTGGTGATGTGTTATACAGCTTAGGAGCTGCATTTTCCTTCATCATACCTACTACAACTGATGGAAGGTGAAGGGGGACAGTCCAGAGATCCTTATCACTCCATCCTAGCACCTACCTGTGTCACCAGTGTCCATATATATTTGTGTTTCCCAGTCTCAGGATGCTTCAAAGTGCTTTACAATAATTCTTTTCATGAAGCGTGGTAAACCACTGTGTTCTTATATTAAGGGTTGTACGGTAGAACCTGCACTACAGGTTCACCTGGGCCCCTGCATGCTAGCTCCGCCCAGGAGCCGGGTTATAAATATGCGTGGCCTCCAGCTCGCAGCCATTTCATCAGCTGCTGTGGGAGGCCACACATCTCATACTAATAAAGCCTCAGTTTGGATTCAACTTCGCCTCCAGTCAAATTGATCGTGCCTCATGAAGCATAGTCACTGTTCTAACGTAGGAAATGTAGCAGCCAATTTTATACATGGCACACTCACAGTGTCATAATGGTCAGAAAACCTAGGGACATTAGTTAAAGAGTAAATATTGGCCAGGACACCAGCCCCTGCTCTTCTTGGGCTGGTTTAGCACAGGGCTAAAGAGCTGGCTTTTAAAGCAGACCAAGGCAGGAAAGCAGCACAGTTCAATTCCCGTACCAGCCTCCCCGAACAGGCGCCGGAATGTGGCGACAAGGGGCTTTTCACAGTAACTTCATTTGGAGTCTTCTTGTGACAATAAGCGATTTTAATTTCATTTCAAAATATTGATGTGTGGGACCTCATTTATATACCTCTTCTCTGATTCTTGCTGCCCGCCATTTAAAAAAAAAAATTTAGAGTACCCAATTAATTTTTTCCAATTAAGGGGGCAATTTAGCGTGTTCAATCCATCTACCTTGCACATCTTTGGGTTGTGGGGGTGAAACCCACGCAAACATGGAGAGAATGTGCAAACTACACATGGGCAGTGACCCAGAGCCGGGATCGAACCTTGGACCTCGGTGCCGTGATACTGCAGTTCTACCACTGCGCCACCGTGCTGCCCCTGCCCGCCATTTTTGCCAGGTCAGGAAATGTGGTGGATCATGATGCAAAAGTCACTTAAAGTGGCATTGGGTTTGCTATTTAAATGTCTGCTGCAAATTCAATTTTCCTTGTCATTGCTACTTTCGTAGAAGCAGGAGGGTCCAAACAGATGGACAAACATTTGTTTTGCAGATGGCCTAATCATGAATACTTCACTGATCTTCAAGACTGACTCATCCATTTAGCCCTATGGGAGGGTTGTCTACACAACTTGAAGGGGTCTGCTATCTTTTTTTGAAAGTGTTATGAGCTTGCAATAAGTTCATAAGCCTTTGAAGTGTTTTTTCAATGCCTATTTGTTTATTTGAAAATGAAATGAAAATTGCTTATTGTCACAAGTAGGCTTCAAATGAAGTTACTGTGAAAAGCCCCTAGTCGTCACATTCCGGCGCCTGTTCAGGAGGCTGGTACGGGAAGATGTTTATGAGGAGTTAAGAGGATTAAAAAGGTTTCTTCAGTCGGGCTTTCTTTGCCTGTGCTTGATTAACAGTTTTAAGAGAAAGTAAGGGGGGAATCTTTTCAAAGGGATTTTTGAATGGCTGTTTGTTTTTATTTCATGAGCATTTCAAAGACTTGTCAATGTTATTATATGGCTCATTTGTTCTGTACTTATTTGATACTAAGTATGGAGGATGAATGAAGGGCATGCAGGGGGTAAGAGATATGAGGGGCATGGGTGGGGTTGAGCAGTGAGGGCTAGAGGGCCTAATAAACATGAATAAAACTGGGTCGATGTCCCAGTAAATGGAGTTGGGCCTCTTAACCTGCCAGCCTCACCATCTGCTTCCCTCTGTTGCCGCCTTGAGCCTGCCTCAGAAGGCCACAGCCCTGGTTCCAGCTCACACCTGATTCCCGGTAACCAAAATGCCAGGTGAATGCGCTGCCTTTTCAAAATCGGGATCAGGACATTGGGAAACAACCCGGCTCATGATTCCAGAACAGAAGGGGACCACCCAGCCTGGCATCTTCTGTGACAACCTGAGACGGCAAACAGAGCCTTGGTTTGAAGTCTCGTTCAAAAGACAGCACACCTGACAGCGTGGCACTCCCTCAATACTGCACCGGAGCAACAGCCTGGATATCAGGAATGGGATTCAAACCCCCAAACTTCTGACTTGAAGGCAAGAGTGCTACCTACTGAGGTGCTCTTGACAGACTGTAGGTGGGAAGTGATTGTGTGTGTACGTGTGTGCGTAACAGCCAATGAGAACAAGAATGTTGCCCTTCGCATTCTGCCAATGTTGAACGCCTACACTCATGCCTGGTGAATGGATGTGTGGGTGAAGGACTGGGGGTGCTGCCAGCACCCATGACACCATAACCCCTAGAAAAATACATGAACCCGGCATCAATCTGTGACTGAATCAGACAGAGAGGGTGGATTCAATCAGGCTGTAACAATAGATAAATAAAAACTTGCCCCTATTGAATAGACAAAATCAGGGGGCTGCTCTAAGTCCTGATCTTCAAAGGACCGTGACCCACTTTGTGTAAAGCATCAGAAGACTGCAGGGTCTTTTTTCTCCTTCCTTTAATATTGGCTTATGCAAGCAAACAATAGGACATTGCAAATGTAAAAGCTTCAAAGGAAGGCAAGTCCTACACATTAAATATCACCTCGTAGAACAGTCTAGGACAAAGTCTACATTCAATTTGTTTTCTAACTTTCTTGACCCAGTTGAGTGTCTCGTTCATTGACTTGGTTAGTGACATGGGAGGGAGAGGCAGGGGACTGGATTAACATTTGTCGCTGCCAATCCCATAATAGGTCATTCCAGCTGCTGGATACTCAGGGAATTCTAAACGCTGAGGTTAGGATATCGATTCATCTGTGGCTGACAAAGTGATGCGCAATCAATTACTCTCGAGACAAGGTGAGTCATAACTAATAGGCTTTAATCAGCTAGAACTGTTCCCAGCAGCTTCGATACAGAAAGTGAAGGCTGCTGGGACGGCATTGGTTCTTATACTCCACTTCTCAGGGCGGAGCTATGTACATCAGCCCATGGTAGACTCCTAGGTCTAGCCAATGGTCATCCACCTGTCATAGAACATAGAACATAGAACAGTACAGCACAGTACAGGCCCTTCAGCCCACGATGTTGTGCCGACCATTTATCTTCATCTAAGATCAACCTAACCTACACCCCTTCAATTTAATGCTGTCCATGTGCCTGTCTAAGAGTCACTTAAATGTCCCTCATGAATCTGACTCCACCACCTCCACTGGCAGTGCATTCCACACACCCACCACTCTCTGTGTAAAGAACCGTCCTCTGACATCTCCCCGATACCTTCCTCCAATCACCTTAAAATGATGTCCCCTCGTGACAGCCATTTCCACCCTGGGGAAAAGTCTCTGGCTATCCACTCTATCCAAGCCTCTGATCACCTTGTACACCTCTATCAAGTCACCTCTCTGCCTTCTTCATTCCAGTGAGAAAAGCCCGAGCTCCCTCAACCTTTCTTCATAAGACATGCCCTCCAGTCCAGGCAGCATCCTGGTAAATCTCCTCTGTAACCTCTCCAAAGCATCCACATCCTTCTTATAATGAGGCGACCAGAAATGGACAGAATACTCCAAGTGTGGTCTAACTAGAGTTTTATAAAGCTGCAGCAAAACCTCGCGGCTCTTAATCTCAAACCCCCTGTTAATGAAAGCCAACACACCATAAGCCTTCTTAACAACCCTATCAACCTGGGTGGCAACTTTGAGGGACGTGGACCCCAAGATCCCTCTGTTCCTCCACACTTCCAAGAATCCTGCCTTTAACCCTGTACTCAGCATTCAAATTCGATCTTCCAAAATGAATCACTTCACATTTATCAAGGTTGTACTCCATCTGCCACTTCTCTGCCCAGCTCTGCATCCTGTCAATGTCCTGTTCAAACCTGCAACAACCCTCAACACTATCTGCAACTCTACCAACCTTCGTGTCATCGGCAAACTTACTAACCCACCCTTCCACTTCCTCAATACCTGGTATTACCACACAAAGCAAATGACAAGGGGATGGTTAAAGCAACCAGGATTCAAAGGGATACAGTACGAGCATTGCGGTTACATATACTGGACCAGCAATTTGGAGGCCTGCATTAATAATCCAGAATCATGGGCGTCATTCTCCGACCCCCCGCCGGGTTGGAGAATCGCCGGGGGCTGCCGTGAATCCCGCCCCCTCCGGTTGCCGAAGTCTCCGGCACCGGATATTCGGCGGGGGCGGGAATCGCGCTGCGCCGGTTGGCGGGCCCTCCCCCCCGCTCGATTCTCCGGCCTGGATGGGCCGAAGTCCCGCCGATAAATTGCCTGTCCTGCCGGTGTGGATTAAACCACCTTTTGAACGGCGGGACAAGGCGACGTGGGCGGGCTCCGGGGTCCTGGGGGGGGCGGGCGCGGGGCGATCTGGCCCCGGGGGGTGCCCCCACGGTGGCCTGGCCCGCGATCGGGGCCCACCGATCCGCGGGCGGGCCTGTGCCGTGGGGGCACTCTTTCCCTTCCGCCTCCGCCACGGTCTCCACCATTGCGGAGGCGGAAGAGACTCCCTCCACTGCGCATGCGTGGGAAACTGTCAGCGGCCGCTGACGCTCCCGCGCTTGCCCCGCCCGGGGATGTCATTTCCGCGGCAGCTGGCGGGGCAACAAAGGCCGTTTCCGCCAGCTGGCGGGGCGGAAATTTGTCCGGCGCCGACCTAGCCCCTCAATGTTGGGGCTCGATCCCATAAAGATGCGGAGCATTCCGCACCTTTGGGGCGGTGCGATGCCTGTCTGATTGGCGCCATTTTGGGCGCCAGTCGGCGGACATCGCGCCGTTTCGGGAGAATTTCGCCCCATGAGTTCAAATTTCACCACGGAGAATTTAAATTTAATGAATTAAGTCAGTCTGGAATTAAGACTGACTGACACAGATGATGAAACCATTAGGTTGTTGCAAAATCCGCATCTGGCTCAATGCCATCCATACCTGATTTAACCCATATATAATTCCAAACCCACAGAGGATGTGGCTGGCTCTTAATTGCCCTCTGAAATGGCCTAGTGAGCCACTCAGTTGTATTCAAGAAGGCGGCCCACGATCACCCTCTTGCGGGCAGTTAGGGTGGGCAATAACTGCTGACCTTGCCACATTCGGTGACTGAATAAAAAGGTAAGTCCAACCCCAGATTGCTCTGTCTACTGACTGTAAAGCGAGGGTGGGCAAGGATAGTTTCAGCTGGCATGGGGGCACTGCTCCGCACAAATTGGTGCTTGCTCTGAAGAAAGAACGTTCACTAATGCAGCGTCTTTCACCACGTCAGCACATCCTAAAGCACTTTACAGCACTGCAGTAATAATAAGAATAATCTTTATTATTGTCACAGGTAGGCTCACATTAACAATGCAATGAAGTTACTGTGAAAATCCCCTAGTCGCCACACTCCGGCGCCTGTCCGGGTACAGAGAGGGAGAATTAAGAACGTCAAATTCACCCAACAGCGTGTCTTTCCGGACATGTGGGAGGAATCTGGAGCACCTGGAGGAAACCCACAGATATAGGGAGAACGTGCAGACTCCAAACAGACAGTGACCCAAGCCAGGAATCTTTACTTTAGAGTTGTAGTCGGGGCTTTTCACAGTAACTTCTTTGCAGTGTTTATGTAAGCCTACTTGTGACAATAAAGATTATTATTATTATAGTCACTGTTGTAACACTGGAAATGCAGAAGGCAACTTGCAGTGAGCAAAGTCCCACAAACAGAAAGCTGACTTTTTCAGCTGCTATGGAGGCAAGTGGGCATATCAATTCACACCTGGAGCTGGTTGTGACAGTTTTCTGGCTCCATCCCATCCGCTCCGCCCCCCTCCCCCAAACAGCCATTTTCCCTGAAGCTCGCTGAGGGGGCACATTGAGGGGGTGACGGAGAGAGAGAGAGAGAGAGAGAGAGACAGGGTTAATAACCCACGAGTAATTGGCAGCCTATTTCAGGCTTGTTAAAAAAGGTCTATTCATGTCAATTGGAATGTTTTGGTTGTTCTGCAGGACCCCAGTGGTGTCGGGCAATAGTGCAGCTACCAGCAGCCAGACCGACTGTGCGGCCCTTCCTCTGGCCTGGCTTCAGCTCGCCACGAAAGGCATTCCCCTCCTCAAATGGTGACCCAGCGAGTGAAAATATTTTTAATGTTAAAGCTAGTGAAAGGGTGCCCTCTCTCCCTCATGGCACCGATGCCCGAAGGGATGCCTCCAATTGGCCCTTCAGCTTCAAGAGCTCAACCATCCTTAATTGGATGGCAACGTATCCTCTGGCTATTAATTGGCCAATTCCTAGAAAATCAGGCAACTGCTCCAAACACCACGCAGGCTTCTGACCTCTGCTGGACCCTGAAGCCCATCACGGAAATCCTGCTCATTGTCTCTAAAGTGGGACCTGAACTCACAACCTTCTGACTCTTCGAACCATAGAATTTACAGTGCAGAAGGAGGCCATTCGGCCCATCGACTCTGCACCAGCCCTTGGAAAGAGCACTGCACCCAAGCCCCACACTTCCACCCTATCCCCGTAACCCAGTAACCCCATCTAACTATTTTGGACACTAGGGGCAATTTAGCACGGCCAATCCACCTAACCTGCACATCTTTGGACTGTGGGAGGAAACCGGAGCACCCGGAGGAAACCCACGCAAACATGGGGAGAAAGTGCAGACTCCGCACAGACAGTGACCCAAGGCGGGGAATCGAACCCGGGACCCTGGAGCTGTGAAGCAACAGTGCTAACCACTGTGCTACCGTCCCCCGTCCCCCCCAGGGAAGCCTCCCACTCTGGGAGGCAAGTGTGCTACCAACTGAGCCATAGCTGACACCAGGAGCCACAACATGAATACTAAGAATGTTGGTTTAGCACAGTGGGGTAAACAGCTGGCTTGTAGTGCAGAACAAGGCCAGCAGCGCGTGTTCAATTTCTGTACCAGCCTCCCCGAACAGGCGCCGGAATGTGGCGACTAGGGGCTTTTCACAGTAACTTCATTGAAGCAAGGGCAGGAGCAGCACGGTAGCACAAGTGGATATCACTGTGGTTTCACAGCGCCAGGGTCCCAGGTTCGATTCCCCGCTGAGTCACTGCCTGTGCGGAGTCTGCATGTTCTCCCCGTGTGTGCGTGGGTTTCCTCCGGGTTCTCCGGTTTCCTCCCACAGTCCAAAGACGTGCAGGTTAGGTGGATTGGCTGTGCTAAATTGCCCTTAGTGACCAAAACAAAAGGTGAGGAGGGGTTATTGGGTTACGGAGATAGGGTGGAAGTAAGGGCTTAAGTGGGTCGGTGCAGACTCGATGGGCCGAACGGCCTCTTCTAAAAAGAAAAAAAAAATTGAAGTAAGGGCAGCACGGTGGCGCAGTGGGTTAGCCCTGCTGCCTCACGGCGCCGAGGTCCCAGGTTCGATCCTGGCTGTGGGTCACTGTCGGTGTGGAGTTTGCACATTCTCCCCGTGTTTGCGTGGGTTTCGCCCCCACAACCCAAAAGATGTGCAGGCTAGGTGGATTGGCCACGCTAAATTGCCCCTTAATGGGAAAAAATTAATTGGGTACTCTTTTATTAATTAAAAAAAAACTTCATTGAAGCCTACTTGTGACAATAAGCGATTATTATGACGAGGATGTCACATTGGTTGTTGACCATTGCTGAGTCCAAAAGGGGGGGGCGTGGATGGGTGGGCGATGAACGGGGTTAAGGTTGTTGGCAGTGACAGCATGAGATAATAAACAGAATCAATTAATAAGCAGGCAAGTTACACACTTTAGTTGATTTAAACATATTGTGTTTCTGCCTCATATTGTGCTGGCAACTAATGTTTGGGCTTGCTCCTGGGTATTTTATCACATGACCCCCTCACCTCCAACAATCCCAATTAATACCACATCTTCAATACGTTTACAGCTGGGAGACAAAGAAAATACCCCTCGAATTTGTCTCCTGGGATTTGCTCGATGGGAGTATCCGGGAGACTAATCTTTAATTCCTGGAAACATCAGGGCAATGCTGGACGGTTGGCAGCTCGAGTTAGAAAATGCTTCCACAATTAACTCCAGGTGCCAACAGAAAAGCTCATCGCTAGAGCTGGGCCGGGCAGTTAACCTTTGTTAGTTTGTCGCGAGAGAAGAGGCTTCACCAATTCTAGATGGAAGCCTTCAGCCTGCAAAGTGCAGAGTCATTCCATTAACACACTGGAAAGCAACAACATGGGAGCTGCACTCACTGCTCTCAGAGACAGCTTATCGCCGCCTTAATCTCAATTAATCTCAATTAATCGCTCTTAGTTTTCTTCTGCCATGTGCTTCCTGATGCATTTGGCTGGCTGACTCGCGACTAATTCGACAGATGCTTCCACGTTGGCACAGATTGCAGCAAATTGGTTTATGGCCTGAAAAGTGTTGGTCACGCAACAAAACTCTGCTCCAGACAGAGTGCGGTAGTGCAGAACTGGAGTATCGCTGAAAAAAAGAGACATGTCGAAGTTTTTTTGTCTTGCACTCAGCGGGACTCTTTGCATGAATACCGACGTAGGGGGGAAACAACAATTTACACTATCTGAATATACAATATAAATTTCTGTTTTCCCCTTATTTCGGTATTCTTGGAAAGTGTCCTGATGAATGCAAGGTGAAAAGATTCAACAAGTCTCCCTTTTCAGCAATACGCTTAATATAGAAATGTGGAAGATAGAAGCAAGAGTAGGCCATTCGGCCCTCCAGGTCTGCTCTACCATTCAGCATGATCATAGCTGATTGTCCATCTCATACTCCCGTACCCTGCCCATATCTTGATACCTTTAGAGTCTGGAAAGCTATCTATTTCCTTGTTCAATATATTCAGTGATTTGACATCCACGGCCTTCTGAGCTGGAGAATTCCACATGGGGCAGCACGGTAGCATAGTGGTTAGAACAGTTGCTTCACAGCTCCTGGGTCCCGGCTTGGGTCACTGTGCGGTGTCTGCACGTTCCCCCCGTGTCTGCGTGGGTTTCCTCCGGGTGCTCCGGTTTCCTCCCACAGTGCAACGATGTGCAGGTTAGGTGGATTGTCCATGCTAAATTGCCCTTAGTGTCTGAAAAACGTTTGGGTGGGGTTATGGGGATTGGGTGGAGGTGTGGGCTTGTGTGTGGTGCTCATTCTGGGGGCCAGTGTAGACTCGATGGGCCGAGTGGCCTCCTTCTGCACTGTAAATTCTATGATGTTCACCAACCTCTGAGTGAAGATGTTTCTCCCATCTTCAGTCCTAACTGGTCTGCCCCGTACCCTGAGACTGTGACCCCCTTGTTCTAGACTCGCCCCAGCCAAAGGAAACAACATCCCTGCATCCAGTCCGACAGAATTTTATACAATAGAAGAACCAACTAGCCACAAATGGGAAACGAGACCAGACTAGTATCCATTGTATTGGTGTGCCATGGCCACAGAGCGCGCTATCTTGCAACAACTCACCAAGGATTCTTCAACACCACCTCCCAAATCTGCAAACACCACCACCTGGAAGGACAGGGGTAATAGGTGGGAATACCGTCAACTCTAACCTCCACTCCAAGTCACACACACCACTCTGAACTGGGCAAATGTCGCAGTTTCCTTCAGCATTGTTGAGTCGAAATTCTAGAACTGCTGGTGCGGAGTCTTCTGCTCTCACTGGTGGCGAGCTTAGAGGTAGGAAATTGGGATGGGATTGAGGTGTACCTCAACATTGCAGCCTTCCCTCCATTTCTAAAATTTAAGTTTTGAGCGTGAAGGCCCATAGTCCACCTTCCCCCCCCACCAGCAATTGAGACCCTGGAGTTGCCAATTAATGACCACTTAAGAGCCTCATCCTTGACACCGCTTAGAATACCCCAATTGCAGGCAGGCCTGGCACTAGGCAGCGTGCAGGGCAGTGACAGTCGTGCAGCTAGGTCATCAAACTCAGGGGTTCTGCTGAGCAAAGGCACTCGGTGCCTAATCGAGGGACTCAACATCGGGTGGGGGGGGGCACTGGGAGCCATCCCTTATCTTGTTGCTGAACCCCCTTCGCCACTCTCCCCGTGACTCCCACCCTACGAGCCACTCCCCTCCCCACCCTGTGAAACCATCCCACCCCCCCTCACTTTACCTACCCGTGACCCGGGTTGTTTTGCGATCCTGGGACTCCGGGAGGGTGGGGGCGGGGCGATTTTCCTGCAGCAACCACCGCCTCCTCAATGGCGCTGCAGAGCACTGGGACTGCCAGCCTCTGATTGGCCAGCAGCTCTCAGTAGGCGAGACTTTCCGCCCGAGTTCTTGATGCCAGTGGAAATTCCTTGCTGGCCTCGCTGATGCCTGATTGACTTGTGGTTCGGAGGGCTATCCTGAAAAGAGGCAGTGTGGTTCTCTCACTGGCTCGCCAGGTGGCAGGCGAGATCGCCAACATTGCAACAAGATTCCGCTCCTTATACCTGACAGCATTGCAGGCAACACCTTAATCACCCCATGAGGAAGCATCACCAGCATCACTTTCTCAGGGGCAAATAGGGCTGGGCAATAAATGACGGCTTTGTCAGTGATGCCCGACAACCAATGCATAAATTATGTACAAAAGCCAGGGATTGCATATTCCAAAAAAAAAACAAGGCAATCTGTAAAACTAGGCCACACAATTAAAAACAGGCCACACGTTTAAAACAAACTGCTGTTGCTCAGTTTACTCTAAGGAAAAGAACTTGCTGAAAGAGCTGTTTGCCGAGCTGACCCAGTACAGAGGTGTTCTTTGCCAGCTTGGGGCCGAGACTCACTTTTTTTATGCTTTGTTTGGTATCTGACAGGCCAATTGGCCTCTTTTCTGCACAGGAAAAATTCTGTGATTTAGACCTGACAGTGCCTTAGACTAGCAATGCCAAATGGAAAATGTTTCACTTGCCAAGTGGCGTGTGCGCGTATGTGGGTGGGTGGGATGAGGATTGAGCAAGGGAGGGAAACGAGGACAGAGAAGGAAGAGTAAGAGGCTTAACTGATATTTCATTGTGCGGGGTCTAGATTCAAATCCAGGGTGGCTGACGGGATCAAGGTTTTCTCTCTTTGTTGTGTTCGGGTACTCATGACGTACGCTAATCCTTTTAGTCAGAACCATGTTTGTATTATTCCTACTCTCTCCATATGGAGCACGGGAATGGCGTTGTGAATTAGTTACATCGCCGCCTTCTTTATGTCTAGCAAATGCTTTGGAAGCTGGGCTGAAGTACAAGAGTGAAAACGTTCAGCCACTTGAGCCTGTCCCAGTTTTCAACCTGTAGCTGTTCTGCTTTTGTTCTGTATTTCTTGAAACCTATACCAGCAAGAAGGCTCATGACATTTTCAAATCACTGGGATCCGCAGGTTTTTGGGGCGAGAGTTCCAGATTTCCACTGCCATTTGTGTGGGAGACGTATTTCCTTACTTTGTTCCTGAATGGCTTAACCCCAAAATAAGTTCTTGGCCGCAACCTGCCGGCCGCGCGCGCCATGCTCCCGTTCGGGCGAACTGGGACGTGGCACGGCCGGCAGATGCCGGGAGTTCACTCTACTGGGGTCTACCTGGCTCGCCACACCTCGCAAGATCTAACAGGATCTTGGGAGACATTGCGAGCTGAATTGCGCCCATTGTAGGCGAGATCAGTATTTGGCAAATCTTTTTTTTTATACATTTAAAGTACCCAATTATTTTATTTCCAATTAAGGGGCAATTTAGCGTGGCCAATCCACCTAGCCTGCACATCTTTGGGTTGTGGGGGCGAAGCCCACGCAGACACGGGGAGAATGTGCAAACTCCACACAGACAGTGACCCAGAGCCGGGATCAAACCCGGGACCTCAGCGCCATAGGCAGCAGTGCTAACCACTGTGCCGTGTGCCACCCTGTATTTGGCAGATCTGCATACTAGATTGGTATCTAACCCCTTCGCCTCAGAGATCTCAGACCAGCGGCGTTCTGTGCTGCTCCCCACAAACGGGGACCAGATGGACTGGCACTTTTAGTTGGGGGGGGGGGCATGGAAATCGGAGGCTCCCAGGTGGTTGTCCACTGGGCAGGGTGGTGCCACCCTGGAACTGCCACCTGGGTGCCAGCCTGGCACTGCCAAGGTGCCAGGTGGCACTGATGACTCGACTGTATTATTCACTTGACCTTTGAAAGAATAGGGTCTCTTGGAGTCAAGCTGTGAATGTGCCCCGTGGACACTGGCAGGGTGTCTAGGTAGTTTAGGGCTAGAATGATCTCCTGGACCTGTGGTGACAGAATGCTCTTGAGTAAGGGCAGGCAACCTAAAGCATCCGCGTTAGCAATTTACCTCCCAAGCCGGTGCTGAAAAGCAGTGTTGTAAGCTGGCAACAGCAGGATCCAACGCTGCACCCTCGCCGAGGCGATTGGTGGTGTGGACTTATCTTCCCATAACAGGCACTGTAATGGCTCGGGATCCGTCACCATGTCGAGGCTACATGTGACTCCCGATCCACAACAATGTGGTTGACTCTAAATGCCCACATCCCAGGAACAAACTTTTAAAAAGCCCCTATTCAGGTCCTGAAGTTTCTGTCTATCTTGGAGCAGATTAATGAGCATCATCCAAAATGCACCACAATCTGTTTAGTGCTTGTCATATGTGTGGGTTTTCCATATCTTAACACTCCGCACATCTGCAGTCTATCATTATTTGATCTTATTGAATCTTCTTTTGTGTGTGTCGCACTGCAGTAAAAGCAAAACAACAGCACACGTTCCTTTTCATTCTGTTTTCACAGTCGGTTCCATTGTTTTGCCTCCCAGGTTTTCTTCATTTGAAACTGGTTGGTACCATTGAAACTCCAGCAGCAGATAATAACGATTTCAGCAATGTTTATTTCTATATTGATCAGTTTAGATAAATGTGAGATGGTGGATTCAATGCAATTCCATTTAGTAGTTAATATTAAGCTTATCTGGAAGCGAGGTTAGAGCACACTTGGAGTGCAGCGCACACTTCTGGTCTCCATATCACTAAAGGACTATGAAGGCACTCGAGAAGGGAGGAGCAAAAAAAGATTTTCAAGTAGGATCCCAAAACAACTAAGTGCTCAGTCTGGGGCTTGTAGAGTAATGAGGTAATGGTGATGTTAATGAAACCATGATGATATTAATGACGTAACTGTCGCATCAGTGGTCGGATAACCGAGAGGCACCTAGAAAGCTGGATGTAGAACGCTCTGCGTCCTGAATACCATGGGCCTATTACGATTCTCTGTGAATAGTGCAAATAATTATTTTTTTAAATCTATACCACCCAGAGAAGTCACTTGTAGCCAAGCTAAATCCTCACCAAAATAAGGCTCTTATCTCTGCCCCTAACCCATAACCCAGTACAGAACCATTGGGCCGAATGCCCAGTTTCAGTGTTGTAAATTCTAAGTAATTTGGTCGCATAAAAAGATGAGGGACGGGGGGGGGGGGCATCTTGACCTTGGGGGTGGGGATCGAACCTGGGACCTCAGCGCCATGATGCATCAGTGCTAACCACTGCGCCACCGGGCCGCGCTTGGATGAGCCGCCTCTTGATCAGCTATTTGATATCAAATTCCACTGCAGTTATCAGGACTTCACGGTGTGTGTGTGTGTAATCACTGTCTTGGTCGCCTTTGGGATCTAGATTCCAATGCAATCCAAATGGTGCAAACCAACACTGGGAATCTCCTTAGCATCTTGCACGCTGCACCAGACGTGGGATTTTGCCAACGTTCTGGTGGTGGAGTAGGACCACTTCCATGCAAATTCCCGGCGCAAGATGTCTTTTGACGATATAACTGAAATGTGATGACACACTGGCCATTCGCCCCTGGAACTTGGGTTCAACCCGAGCTCAAGCAGACAGGTTGAACATATCCTAATGCTAGGAGAGAGGCTAAATGTCACCAACAGCAAAAGCCAGCTAGAGCTATTCAGCAAATTGTTCACACCCGAACAGAGGTTCTTTTCGATTTGACTTCATTGAAATGGCTTCATTAGATGGCGAATAGGCAAGTATACAATCTGGTCCTTGCTGTGCTTACTGTTAACACACTAATTAGACAATCTATCAGTTACAAAAGTTACTGTTGGTTCAGTACTGATTTTCTGCCACCCCATATGCTGCAAGTGTCCCATTTTTTTGTCCCAATTTTCCAAAGGGGCCTCCAGTGGCTTTACAAGAAATTGGATGATTTGGGCATGAAAAACACAGGAAAGGTCTAACGCCCCCACGCCCCCCCCCTTAAATCTGAAAACAATCCTAACCCTCAGCCCATCCTGAAGCTTCAACCCAACCCTAAACCTCAGCTCAGCCCTAATCTTCAACCCTCAATCCAATTCTAACCCTCTGCCCAATGCCTGACCGCCCAACCCTAACCCTAACCCTAACCCTAATCCTCATCCCATCCTTAATCCTCAACCCAACCCTAATCCTCAACCCAACCCTAATCCTCAACCCAACCCTAATCCTCAACTCAAACCTAATCCTCAACCCAATCCTTATCCTCAACCCAACCCTAACCCTAACCCTAACCCTAACCCTAATCCTCAACCCAACCCTAATCCTCAACCCAACCCTCATACTCAATCCAACCCCAATCCTCAACCCAACCTTAATCCTCAACCCAACCTTAATCCTCAACCCAACCCTAATCCTCAACCCAATCCTTATCCTCAACCCAACCCTAATCCTCAACCCAACCCTCATACTCAACCGAAACCTAATCCTCAACTCAAACCTAATCCTCAACCCAACCCTAATCCTCAACCCAACCCCAATCCTCAACCCAACCCTAATCCTCAACCCAACCCTAATCCTCAACTCAACCCTAATCCTCAACCCAACCCTAATCCTCAACTCAACCCTAATCCTCAACCCAACCTTAATCCTCAACCCAACCCTAATCCTCAACCCAACCTTAATCCTCAACCCAACCTTAATCCTCAACCCAACCCTAATCCTCAACCCAACCCTAATACTCAATCCAACCCCAATCTTCAACCCAACCCTAATCCTCAACCCAACCCTAATCCTCAACCCAACCCTAATCCTCAACCCAAACCTAATCCTCAACCCAACCCTAATCCTCAACTCAACCCTAATCCTCAACCCAACCCTAATCCTCAACCCAACCCTAATCCTCAACCCAACCCTAATCCTCAACTCAACCCTAATCCTCAACCCAACCCTAATCCTCAACCCAACCCTAATCCTCAACCCGATCCTTATCCTCAACTGAAACCTAATCCTCAACCCAACCCTAATCCTCAACCCAACCCTAATCCTCAACCCAACCCTAATCCTCAACCCAACCCTAATCCTCAACCCGATCCTTATCCTCAACTGAAACCTAATCCTCAACCCAACCCTAATCCTCAACCCAACCTTAATCCTCAACCCAACCCTAATCCTCAAACCAACCCTAATCCTCAAACCAACCCTAATCCTCAACCCGATCCTTATCCTCAACCCAACCCTAATCCTCAACCCAACCCTAATCCTCAACCCAACCCTCATACTCAACCGAAACCTAATCTTCAACCCAACCCTAACCCTAATCCTCAACCCAACCCTAATCCTCAACCCAATCCTTATCCTCAACCCAAACCTAATCCTCAACTCAATCCTAATCCTCAACCCAACCCTAATCCTCAACCCAACCTTAATCCTCAACCCACCCCTAATCCTATTTGTCAAGGATGGATTCCTAAATAACAATTTCTGTTGGTTTTATAAGTATAACAAAGCAGTGAACAATTAAATTAGCAGCTGCTATGGGCAGCACGGTGGCGCAGTGGGTTAGCCCTGCAGCCTCATGGTCCCGAGGTCCCAGGTTCGATCCCAGCTCTGGGTCACTGTCCGTGTGGAGTTTGCACATTCTCCCCGTGTTTGCATGGGTTTCGCCCCCACAACCCAAAAGATGTGCAGGGCAGGTGGATTGGCCACGCTAAATCGCCCCTTAATTGGAAAAAATGAATTGGGTACACTCATTTTTATTTTTTTAAATTAGCAGCTGCTTCCATTCATCCAGCACAACGTGAAAAGATTCCTGCACAGAACAAACGCTTCCTTAGCAACCACATTGTCACCAATGAGCAGAAGACTTGAACCAGCCAATTAATAAGGCCTGTGTATTCACAGCTTTGACATTGTCAGAGCAATAATTATATTTGCCATTTTGATGGAACTTTGCCTGACCTCACCATGTTTGGCATCTGCAAATGGTACACCTCGCTCCTACTCTGTTTTCTATAATGTATTATTCATATTAATGGAATCATACAGCGCGTTACGTTGCTAATCGGCCCATCATGGCTGTTCTTGTTCTTTGACAGAGCTACACAATTATCGACACTCCTGAGCTCTCTCCACATACCCCAGTAATGTCCAGCAGCCCCCGGCCCACCCTTTCAAGTATTTAGTGGGTTTTCTTTTTAAAGTTACTATTGAATGTTCCCTTTCAGGTGGTGCATTCCAGATCACAACAGCAGGCAGTGCTCACAACATGTATCCTCATCTCATCTCTTTTTGCTCCCTTTGGCTGCAGACGGATGTCTCAGAGCCACCTCCTGAGGGCGTAGCATGATGCTCAAAGCCAAACACATGGGCTGAGTTTATTGATGTAACTCTTGTGGATTCCTCTAGCACTTGAGAGTTATTCCAAGTCCTTCAGCCAGATAAATGTGGTACGTTACCAGGTGCAATAGCCCTTCCCTTTAGCATTTATGGTCTGCCAGGTATGTAGCTCACACACAATTATCGCCCATGACTAGAAGTTTGCAAATCGAGTTATTGAAAGCTTCACGTAAGGAAAAACTTGCATTTATTTTTAAATTTATTTTTTAAAAATAAATTTAGAGTGCCCAATTCATTTATTCCAATTAAGGGGCAATTTAGCGTGGCCAATCCACCTACCCTGCACATCTTTGGGTTGTGGGGGCGAAACCCACGCAAACACAGGGAGAATGTGCAAACACCACACTGACAGTGACCCAGAGCCAGGATCGAACCTACGACCTCAGCGCCATGAGGCAGCAATGCTAACCACTGCGCCAGCGTGCTGCCCGATCCTGCATTTATATAGCACTTTAAATGACATCCACTCTCAAAGCTCTTTACAGACGATGAAGTCCTCCCTTGAATCGCAGCCACTGCTGTAATGTAGGAAGTGCAGCCGGCAATTTGAACACAGCAAACTCCCACACACAACATTGAGATAATGAGTGTACAACATGTTGTACCAGCTTTGACAAAGAGTCATCCAGACCCGAAAAACTAGCTCTCTTCTCTCTCCACAGATGTCCAGTATTTTCTGCTTTTGTTTTGGATTCCAGCATCCGCAGTAATTTGCTTTTATCACTGTTTTAATTGAATAATCTTTATCGTCACAAGTAGGCTTACATTAACACTGCAATGAAGTTACTGTGAAACGCCCCTAGTCGCCACATTCTGGCGCCTGTTCGGGTACACTGAGGGAGAATTCAGAATGTCCAAATTACCTATCAGCACGTCTTTGAGGACTTGTGGGCGGGAACCGGAGGAAACCCACGCAGATACAGGGAGGACGTGCAGACTCTGCACAGACAGTGACCCAAGCCGGGAATCGAACCTGGGACCCTGGAGCTGTGAAGCAAAAGTGCCCACCACTGTGCTACCGTGCCGCCCACGGTAAATACGAGCAATGAATCCTGAGGACAACTCACCAGTACCTCTTTCTAAGAGGGATCTTCCACGCCCACCTGAGAAGACCGCGGGGGTCTCGGTGTAAGTTCTGGCCTGAGATTCGACTGTCCAATAGCGACTGCACAAACTAGGTTGGCAACTGGTGAGGTTTAGAGCTCAAAGGGGCTTTTCCAGCTGAGAATAACGTGGAGCACATTGAAAGGTTTTGGGGAATAGATGATCCTGTAACCTCAATCACAAATAGTGCTATGGATAGAGGACATTCAACTTTGTGTTACCAACTCAGCCAAGACTACGGAGTGATAGCAGCCGAGTTCTGGAAAATTGCAGACTGGCTGTATCTATAACATAATATAAAGAACAAAGAAAAGCACAGCCCATGAACAGGCCCTTCGGCCCTCCAAGACTGCGCCGACCATGCTGCCTGTCTAAACGAAAATCTTCTACACTTCCGGGGTCCGTATCCCTCTATTCCTATCCTATTCATGTATTTGTCAAGATGTCCCTTAAACGTCACTATCGTCCCTGCTTCCACCAACTCCTCCGGCAGCGAGTTCCAGGCACCCACTGCCCTCTGTGTAAAAAAAACTTGCCTCGTACATCTCCTCTAAACCTTGCCCCTCGCACCTTAAACCTATGCCCCCTAGTAATTGACCCCTCTACCCTGGGGAAAAGTCTCTGACTATCCACTCTGTCTACGCCCCTCATAATTTTGTAGACGTCTATCAGGTCGCCCCTCCACCACCTTCGTTCCAGTGAGAACAAATCGAGTTTATACAACCTCTAATGAAACATCTTACATCCGTGTGAACATCCCATCAGCCTTTCCACCACTACAGTTAGCCATGGCTCAGCAGGCAGCACTCTAAGTCAGAAGATTATGGGTTCAACGCCTATACTAGAGCCTTGAGCAAGTAATCTAAACTGATGCACCAAGTGCAGGACTGGGGCTGTACTGTCTTTCAGATTGCACAATACACCGAGAGCCCTGTCTGCCCTCCCCGTAGATTGTCAGAGACCTTATGGCAGCATTTGAAAGGAAAACAGGGGAGCTCCCACGGTGTCCTGGTCAATATTTATTCCTCAATTAGCAGAGCTAAAAATAATTGATCTTGTCACTTTTGGTGGGAGCTTGCTGTGCAGAAATTGGCGGCCACGTAGCTTCCCATATGATAACAATAGCTACATTTCAAAAGTACTCACTGGTTGTAATGCGGTTTGGGATGTCCTGAAGTCAAAGAAACGATAGAAATGTGAATACTTTCTTTATTATATATGGATTTATAATGGAAACTACTTGTATAGACCTGTCACACTGTAATTGCATCTCCTTGTCAATGATGGTACATTAATGCCTCCGTTTTGCGTCACCCAGCTCCTCCGCCCGCACTGTCATTTCTCCTTCAACCGTCTTCATTTCTCTGCCTTCCAAACTGCCACACATATTTTTTTTAAATATAAATTTAGAGTACCCAATTATTTTTTTTCCAATTAAGGGGCAATTTAGCTTGGCCAATCCACCTAACCTGCACATCTTTGGGTTGTGGGGGTGAAACCCACGCAGACACGGGGAGAATGAGCAAACTCTACACGGACAGTGACCCAGAGCCGGGATTCGAACCCGGGTCCTCAGCGCCGTAGTCCCAGTGCTAACCACTGCGCCGCCTGCCGCCCTCAAACTGCCACACATCTTGCTATTTAGCCATGTGCTAATATAAAAATCAAATATCATACCATAAGACATAGGAGCAGAATTAGGCCACTCGGCCCATCGAGTCTGCTCCGCCATTCAATCATGGCTGATATGTTTCTCATCCCCATTCTTCTGCCTTCTCCCCATAACCCCTGATCCCCTTATTAATCAAGAACCTATCTATCTCTGTCTTAAAGACACTCAGTGATTTAACAAAAATATAAAGACTTTACAATGTTGATGAAATTATATCTATACACTTTCTTCCAGCCATATTCCACCCATTAACCCCACCTTCGCCTGATGACTGCATTCACTTTTGACTCATCCATATCTGTCACATCGGCGGCTGAGCATTTTCTGATGCGAAATCAAAATGCTCACAGAGCAACAGGCAGGAAGTGTAAAATGGAATAAATCACATTTGAACAAAGTTGATTCACTTTTGCATTAGCTCAAGATTTGCTGGAACGTGGAGCTGCAGGATCCAGATATAGTACCTGCAGAAATGAGGCTTTAATTAAACCTTCAGGGACAACCATCATCACTTCTACGGCACACCTACCAGAGTCGCAAGGTCAGGAGCATTCAACAACTTACCCAGTGAGTCATTAAAATAATACCAAATACCTGACTTGTCTTTAAAGGAAGGGGACTGTTTTTGTATTGCATCCTCTCAAAAACATTTCCCAGCATTTCGCACATGATGAATTATCTTGGAGAGCACTGATTGCTCTTGAGTAGGCCAAGAGGGGCAAATGTTTTCTCCACAGCGTGACCCCACAGCAGCAATGAGAATCTGAGAGTGATACAGTGCAGTGGGAGGCCTATCGTCTCAGATCTTTGAAAGAGCTATCCAATTAGTTCCACTCACCTGCACTCTCCCAATCGCCTTTTTAAAAAATGTATGTATCCAATTTCCTTTTTAAGAGTCACCACTGAACCTGCTTCCACTGGGCTTTCAGCAAGTGCATTCCACATCACAACAACTCGCTGCATTAAAAAAAAGTTCCTTGTTCCACCTCTGGTTCTTTTGCTAAACAGTCTAAATCTGTGCCCTCTGCCAGAGGGACAATTTCTCCTTATTTGCTCTGGACAAAGCACTATGGCAACATTTATTTTGCTGTTATGCTGTCCCTGACTTCCCTTGTCAGCCATGGATGCCTCGTCCTCCCCTCAGCATGTTTCCTCCTCCTTGGGATGTATTTCTGTTGTGCCTCCTGAATAACCTCCAAAAACTACTGGCATTGCTGTTCCACTATCTATTTTCACTAGACTAGTAATCCAGAGATCCAGAGTCATGATCTGGGGACCCGGGTTCGAATCCCAGCATGGCAGATAGTGAAATTTGAATTCAATTTTTAAAAAAATCTGGAATCAAAAGTCCAATGATGGCCATTATAACCATTGTCAATTGTCGTAAAATGTCCTTTAGGGAAGCAAATCTGCCACCCTCACCTGGTCTGGCCTACATGTGACTCCAGACCCACAGCAATGTGAGCGACTCTTAACTGCCCCCTCAAGGGCAATTAGGGATGGGCAATAAATGCTGGAACATACTGCGGCGCCCACGGCCCATGAACAAATAAACAAAAAACATATTGGTTCTAATAAGACTATATGAAACCAGAGCAGGAGTAGGCCATTAAGCCTGCTCAGTCATTCAATAACACGATGACCGACCCTGACCTCAACTCCACTACCCTGCTCACCTCCCCATATCTCTCAATTCCCCTAGCGTCCAAAGATCTGGTGTCAGCCTTGAATATGCTCAATGACTGAGTACTCACAACCCTCTCGGGTAGATAATGTTAAAGACTCACATCCCACGAGTTATGAAAGTCCTCTTCATCTCAGTCGTAAATCACCAAATGACTTGTTTTCCCAGGACTATGCCCCCCCCCCCGCCCCTCCTCCTGACATAGTTCTCGACACCCCAGCCAGGGGAAATAACCTTTCACTATCCACCCTGCCAAGTCCCTCAGAACCGTTCAGCTTTTAATGCTTCTCATTCCTGTAAACCCTAGAGCGTATAGACACAATCGATGATGAGTGGCAATAGGCCTAAAGTTACACTTGCAAAAAGCAAGGAAATAAAAATGTCTAGGGTTGAAATCCATAGTGGCCACTATAATATTCACAGGAGTCCCGAGCAGGCGTAAACGCATAGGATTATATGGGCAGCAGGGATGCGCAGTTGTTAGCACTGCTGCCTCACGCCGCCGAGGACCCGGGTTCGATCTCAGCCCCGGTCCCTGTGGAGTTTGCACATTCACCCCGTGTCTGCGTGCGTCTCACCCCACAACCCAAAAAGATGTGCATGGTAGGTGGATTGGCCACGCTACATTGCCCCTCAATTGGAAAAAAATAATAATTGGATAATCTAAATTTATTTTAAAAAGCACATAGGTTTATTCTGCAAAAGAAAAGCAAGGCCGCAACACGGTGAGCAGCACACTAGTCCCAGCCAGGACCACCCAAAGGTGCCGTTTCAATCCTGGACGGCTTTTTACTCTCCGATTCAACAAGCCCCTCTGTTAGGCCTCCATCCCTCAGTGGGAGAGCTTGTATTCTCCTTGGGGTGATCAACCGGATCAAGCCCGTTGTCTCGTGGGGGCTATAACAGCACTAATTCCCGTGATAGACCCCATGGCCGCAGAGCCGTAGGCTACAACACAATCCTGACTTCTGAGGCGGAGTACGTCCTCAGAGGTCAGAGGGCGAGGCAGAATTGGAGGAGGGAGGTCCCAGGTTACTGATGAGCACCTTTTGTCAATGGCTGCCAGGTTCTATTGGTAAGACTCCTGGGAAGAGATTGCTAGGCGTCTCAAGTAAGAGGTGGCACAGGACCTGGTGAGCGGCAAGGGGACAGACCTATATAAAGGGTATCTTGACATTTCCTTAGCCTCTAATCATATGTTTTAGCACCACCAACAATTCCTCCATTTCCATCAGACGTTTGCCCAATCAGGTTTGGGTCAAATCTCCTTGCTCAATAATTCAGGCTCAGTACCCTCCACGCTGGCCTTAATGTGTTCCAAAGTCTCCACTAGGTTTCCCTGTTTATTCCAAGTGGCCAAATCGGTACAAAAATAATTGCAGAATCTCAAGCACAAATTGCATTCCGCCCAATCGGTGTTTCCCTGACCTTTTGCGCCAGTTTGTAAACCATTGCGTGGAAGGAGGCCCCATCCACAAAAAGAGGCCTTGTTCCCAGTTTGGATTAATCACGGAGGCAAGTTTCCCTAAAGTACACCTGTTTGCAGTGCTTCGAGGAGACATTTAAAATTAAGTGCTTTTTTAGATGAGAGAACATTACTAGATACTCTTGGAAGGCTTTTAAATATATATATATACATTTAATTTACTACAAAAGTTATTTCTGAACACCAATATAACTAGTAAATGGCTCAGTTTCGTTGTTCAATCATTTAAAATTGGGTTGCTCACTGGTGGTGAACATTGTGATTAAAATGCTTTTTTTTGTAATTGTTAGGAAGAGGTTTCACTGCCGCTCTAATTTGTTCTGTTAACACGTCTAGTAGTCTTTTTTAACATAAATTTAGAGTACCCAATTATTTCTTTTCCAATTAAGGGGCAATTTAGTGTGGCCAATCCACCTAGCCTTTGGGTTGTGGGGGTGAGATTCACACAGACATGGGGAGAATGTGCAAACTCCGCACGGACAGTGACCCGGGGCCAGGATCGAACCTGGGACCTCGGTGCTGTGAGGCAGCAGTGTTAACCACTGGCCCACCATGCCGCCTGATGCCTTATAGTCTTACCATCCCTTGATGAGGCTTTGTTTATTCTATGAGGGAGTTGAGACAGTCGGCATGTAGCTTCTCCAGAAACCATTTATCCAGATCTACTTAGAAAGACCTCAGGATAGGCACAAGGTTTCCTGGACAGGCGATTGTGTGTCTGTCTCTCTTCGAGCCTCTCCATCGGCTGACCCTTGATATCATGCTCACATCAACATTAACATCACGGCCTCATTAATATAACCATTAAATCATTCCTCTTCAGTGATAAGTCCATTTTCAGTTGTACTAATAAATCTACCAGGTCACCAGTCATAAATATATTTTTTTAATGCAAAAACCATTTTTTCACAATTACGTTCTGAAATGCCATTGCATCGCTTTGGTCCATGGTAGATTTTGCATTTGACGACATGCAAATAAGTTTGAGCGGCAACTTAAGGGGAGAAAATTTCTTCCCAAAATGTGCGCCATACTTGGGCAGCACGGTGGCTCAGTGGTTAGCACTGCAGTCTCACGGCACCGAGGTCCCAGGTTCGATCCTGGTTCTGGGTCACTGTCCGTGTGGAGTTTGCACATTCCCCCCCGTGTTTGCGTGGGTTTTGCCCCCACAACACAAAGATGTGCACGGTAGATGTGGATTGAACACGCTAAAATTGCCCCTTAATTGGAAAAAAATTAATTGGGTACTCTAAATTTATATTTTTTTAAAATGTGCGCCATACCTGAGCGCAATTTTTACCGGGATCATCGATGGCAGCCAAAGTGGTCCTGCCTCTCCATCCTTCCCTTACCATGATAAAAAGAATGAGGCAACAGTCTGACCAGATGCTATTTCTTTTCCGACGGGAAATGTAACCTCCTTGGACGTTCACCCTTTGACCTCCTCAAACATTCTGTTGCCTTATTATCCATCACCCACTAAAAGTGGGTTGGCGCTCTCAACATTTGACCACATGGCCACACCCATACTGTCTCACTGCTTTATTAGTGCATTGTTGGGTGGGTGCTATTTCCAATCGGACAGTACCTTGGAGGTTGATTATTCAAGGTCAAACCCGGATAGTCAAGTTAAAAAAGGGCTCCATTGTGCCATCAAGCATCCTCTTTATGGCGCCAATTTGAATGACATTATGTTTCTAGGTATGAAACTGTGCGGCCAGTTGAACACTGGCTGCTGATCACTTTGAGCAATGCACTACATAGAATATGCAAGATGGAAACAGGTCCTTTGGCCCACAACTGGTCCTTGCTGACCAATCGCATTGAGACATCCTTCTATTACTTTCTCCCTTCCCGTGGTCATCTAACTTCCCCTTAAATACATCGATACTACTGGCCTCAACTGCAAATTCTGCCACTTGTTAGGTAAAGAAGCTTCTCCTGAATTCCTTATTGGATTTATTAGTAATTATCTTTACACTTATGGCCCCCTAGTTTTTATTTCCCCCATAAGTGGCAACAACGTCACTGTGTCCACCTGATCAAACCTTCTCATAATCTTCAAGAACACCCGCCATCCCCGCAATACTGAGGCTAAAATTGTCCTTTGGGATGTTGCCATCCTGGTCATGTGGGAAGAACTAGAATTTTTACCTTTTTTTTGGCAAAGCTGCCAACATATCGTTACTGTTACAGTTCACGCTCTCGTTTTACTTGTGCATCAAATGTCCAGTTTCGGTTTCTGTGGGTAACTTCATTTCAGCTGCAACTTTCTCCCCCTGGCCGTTGTTCTTGGCTCAGTGGGCCTGGGTAACACTCTCACTTCTGAATCAGAAAGTTGTAGATTCAAGTCAAAACCCAGAGACTCAAACGCAAATACCAGGGCAACGCACACATTAAAAGTTCTGTCTTTCATATGAGACTTTAAACCAAAGCTTTGTCTGTCCAATAGATCACAGGGCATTCGATCACAGGGCATTAGATCACAGAGCATTAGATCACAGAGCATTAGATCACAGAGCAAAGAAGAGCAGGAAAGACCTCCCAGCTGTCCTGTCCAATATTTATCCCGATAATCAACATCACTGTGGTAGTATCAGGTATTGAGAGGCTGTAGACCATTGGGTAAGCCTAGCAGCTTACCATTGGCTGTTTGGTATGTGGCTCCGCCCTGACAGGCGGGGTATAAGAACAGGTGCCGTCCCAGCAGCCCTCATTCTGCACCGAAGCTGCTGGGGAACAGATCTAGTCTATTAAAGCCTTCAGTTATGATACAACCTCGTCTTCGAGTCTAATTGATCGTGCATCAATTTAATAGACTACTCTTGAGCTGAAAGAATGGATCTCCGAATCAAGCCGGAGAGCCTACAACTCAGCCCCCACGCGGAGAACTCGGCTGCGATTTTTAAGCACTGGCTGGCGTGCTTTAAAGGCTACCTCGAGCGGCCGGTGGCACAACCTCAGGAGAACAGAAACTGCATCTCCTGCACTCAAGGGTAAGTCCTGGAATCTTCTCCCTCATCGAGGAGGCGGAGGACTATGATGATGCGATCGAACTGTTAAAGGGACAGAAGCACGGGCCCTGGCAGGGTCCATGGATGTTGCCTCCAGAAACGCGCAGTCCTATGTGCCCGACTGCGCGGCGGCCCCCTGGGCTGCGTGGCATCCCGCAGCGGCAGCCCCACTGACCTTCCTCGTGTCCCCGCAGGCCTGCGCTGTAAGACGGCCCACTAGCTCCGTTGGGCCCCGTTGCTTCTTCTGCGGGCAGGGGAAACACCCCCGCCAGCACTGCCCAGCCCGCACCTCCACCTGCAAAGCGTGCGGCAAGAAGGGCCATTTTGTGGGGGTCTGCCAAGCACGAGCCGTGGCCGCGGTCTCCAACGACTCCGGACCGCCGCGGCAACTTACCCTTCGGGCCCCAGGCGGCCAGCACTCACCGCCACCCCCCCTATCCGAGGACCACGCCCGACCCACGGCCGTGGCCATCTTGCCCCTCGGACGCCACGCTGGACGGATGGGCGCCGCCATTTTGTCCATCCCCGCCGCCATTTTGTACATCCCCGACCACCATGTGCGATCCATGGGAGACGCCATCTTGGATGGGACCCCAGGCCCCCAGCACAGCCGACTACATGCTGCCCGATCACAGTCCACAACTGCTCCAGCTGGCCTCGGTGAAGCTGGGCCAAAATCGATCTTGGACACTCGCAACAGCAACGACAACGATCTTCATCAACGGCCACGAGATGTCTTGCCTGGTCGACTCTGGGAGCACGGAGAGCTTTATACACCCCTACACGGTAAGGCACTGTTCACTTGTTACCCACCCTGTAAACCAAAGAATCTTCCTGGCCTCCGGGTCACACTCAGTGGCGATAAAGGGGTTCTGTTTAGCAAACCTCACTGTCCAAGGCAGGAAATTCAACAATTTCCGCCTTTATGTCCTGCCGCACCTCTGCGCGGCTACACTCCTGGGGTTGGATTTCCAATGTAACTTGCAAAGCCTCACTTTTAAATTCGGAGGCCCTATAGCCCCCCTTACTGCCTGCTGCCTCGCGACCCTTAAGGTCGACCCGCCTTCCCTGTTTACGAACCTCACCCCGGATTGCAAACCCGTCGCCACCAGGAGCAGACGGTACAGTGCCCAGGACCGGACCTTCATCAGGTCAGAGGTCCAAAGGCTACTGAGAGAAGGGGTCATTAAAGCGAGCAACAGTCCCTGGAGAGCTCAAGTAGTGGTGGTAAAGACCGGGGAGAAACATAGGATGGTCATTGACTATAGTCTGACCATCAACAGGTTTATGCAACTGGGTGCGAACCCTCTCCCCCGCATATCCGACCTGGTGAACCGGATTGCGCAATACAAGGTCTTCCCCACGGTGGATCTCAAGTCCGCCTACCATCAGCTACCCCTCCTTCGAAGCAGATGGGCGGCTCTACCAATTTTTAAGGGTTCCCTTTGGTGTCACTAATGGGGTCTCGGTCTTCCAACGCGAGATTGACCGAATGGTTGACCGGTACGGCTTATGCGCAACGTTCCCGTATCTTGATAACGTCACCATCTGCGGCCATGACCAGCAGGACCACGACACCAACCTCCGAAAATTTCTCCAGACCGCGAAAGTCCTTAACTTAACGTACGATAAGGATAAATGCGTCTTTAGCACTGACCGCCTAGCCATTCTCGGCTACGTAGTGCGAAATGGAGTTATAGGCCCCATCCCTGAACGCATGCACCCCCTTATGGAGTTCCCCCTCCCTCACAGCCCCAAGGCCCTGAAGCGCTGCCTTGGGTTTTTCAGCTATTACGCACAGTGGGTCCCCAGCTACGCAGACAAAGCCCGACCCCTAATCCAGTCCACAACCTTCCCCCTGTCGATGGAGGCCCGCCAGGCCTTCTGCCGTATCAAAGCAGACATTTCAAAGGCCACGATGCGCGCCATCGACGAGTCCCTCCCCTTCCAGGTCGAGAGCGATGTGTCCGACGTAGCTCTGGCCACCACCCTCAACCAAGCAGGCAGACCCGTGGCCTTCTTCTCCCGAACCCTCCATGCTTCAGAAATTTGCCATTCCTCGGTCGAAAAGGAGGCTCAAGCCATAGTAGAAGCTGTGCGACTCTGGAGGCATTACATGGCCGGCAGGAGATTCACTTCGTCTTGAGTGAAATTGATCGCGCATCACCCCAGAACTTACAACGCGTATTAAACTAGAAAGAGTGCAGAAACGATTTACTAGGATGCGACCGGGACTTGATGGTTTGAGGTATAAGGAGAAGCTGGATAGACTGGGACTTTTTTCTCTGGAGCGTAGGAGGCTTAGGGATGATCTTACAGAGGTCTATGAAATAATGAGGGGCATAGATATGGTAGAGAGGCAACATATTTGCCCAAAGGTAGGGGAGTCTAAGACTAGAGGGCATAGATTTAAGGTGAGAGGGGAGAGATACAAAAGGGTCCAGATGGGCAATTTGTCACCCAGGGTGGTGAGTATCTGGAACGAGCTGCCAGAGGCAGTAGTAGAGGCGGGTACAATTTTGTCTTTTAAATCGCATTTAGACAGTTATATGGGTAAGATGGGTATAGAGGGTTAGTCATACAAACTGGGTGGCATGGACAAATTGGGCCGAACGGCCAGTTTTCATGCTGTAAATCTCTATGACTCTATCTAACGGCTGATGTGCTTCCTCCTTTCTTGCAAGGCAAGGTTGCTCACAATAACAGGGAGCAAGAAGCTGCAGCCACACTTTATCCATCTACTCTCCCCCACTTGAAGAGGTGGTCCTGAAAATTCTGGCAGGAGGCACGTCAGAAAACCGGAGTCTTGTGGAGACTATTTCATCTCCCATCTCCCCAAAGCCATGTCAGCATCTGCAAGGCACAAGTTAGGAGTATAATGAAATACTCCCACTTAGCTGGATGAGAGCAGCTCTAAAAATACTCAGAACTCTTTACGTCCACAAGGACACAGCAAGGTGAACGTGAAGCGTTTTTAACCACTTCCCTACATTTCCGAATCGTTTAAATGTCACCCTTGGGCAAATTGCTTCTGTTTTCAGAAGCCTACATTGGATAACCAATATTGGATAACCAACTCTGCACTTCTTACATTTCAATACCAAAAAATGCGACACCTCCCCCAGGATAAAGAGGGTGCATAACCGAATAGTAAGTGTCACTCAACCTTACACTTGAAGACACCAGCTCAGAGGTTGATACTTTGTAGGGCTCAGAGGGTAAACTATAGAGAGGATCTGTATTTGGAGATTCACTGAACCTATGAATAGGAGTGAGAACAGTAAGATAAGATGGCCCTCAAGTAGCAGCTCGAATTATTAGGGCACAAACTACTTTAGGATGAAGTCCCATGCGCCTGCTGCCTTTGTTCTGCTGGGTGGTAAGGGTTGTGGGTTGGATGGTGCTGTCGGAGGAGCCTTGGTGAATTGCTACAGATGGTACACACTGCAAACTTATTTTCCGGAGACCCATTTTTACCAACTGGCCAACCTTCGGGACCCACGCCGGCCGACCTTCGCGACGCACCATTTTCCCTTACCTTGTTTGCTGCTGACAAATGGAGGAATCCCAATCACGCAAAAAACACGTGATGGTGACGTTCGGGGAGCGTGACCTGCTCTCTGCCTCCCTCAGGCAAGACGATTACATAGAATTTTTTAAAAAATCTTCTGCGTCTCTGATTGCGCAGATTCGCGGTCTTCAGCCGCAGCAGCTGGCTTTTATATTCAATTTTTTATTTATTTTTTATAAATTGTAACAATGTTTGGGCAGCTATAAGGTGTTGCCATTTTTGCGATTCTAGGAAGTCATCTTGCAGTGAATTGATAGGAGTTTTCCCTGATGTGTAAATCACACGGACATCTGCAAATATTCACACCCTGTTTGTCAATCTGTCAGGAGATTGTTTATGTACCTCCTCAGTAAAGGTCCTGGGTGGCACGGTGGCGCAGTGGCTAGCACTGCTGCCTCACAGCGCCAAAGACCCGGGCTCGATCCCAGCCCTGGGTCACTGTCCGTGTGGAGTTTGCACATTCTCCCCGTGTCTGCATGAGTCTCACCCCCACAACCCAAATATGTGCAGGGTAGGTGGATTGGCCACGCTAAATTGCCCCTTAATTGGATATGTTTTTTAAAAGAGTAGAAGTCCTAACATAGTTCCCTGAGACACTCTGGAGAGGACATCTCTGAGGGGATGATTCCCATCACACACCTCCTTTTGTCTTGTTGATAAGGAAATGCCAGATTCAATTTAATAATGTGCCCCACACCCCCCCCCCCCCCCCCGATTCTATTTTATTGAAGATCGGACAAGAACTTTTCATGATGAATTTTGGCAAAGGCTTTTGAGACATCAAGTATTGCTGTGTGTGAGGTTTCATCTATTTCAAGACGTGATGCTACATCATTGACAGTCTGTAACGCTGTGTATTTGATAGATGTATTTCTGTGCCAGGCAATGTCCCTATCCAACGAGAGAGAATCCAATTATTTCCCCTTGACATTCTTTGTTCAGATTTATTTTTTATTTAATTTTAAAATTTTAGTGTACCCAATTCTTTCTTTCCAATTAAGGGGCAATTTAGCGTGGCCAATCCACCAACCCTGCACACCTTTAGGTTGTGGGGGTAAGACCCACGCAGTCACGGGGAGAATGTGAAAACTCCACACAAGTGACCGGGGGCCGGGATCAATCTAGGGTCCTCAGCGCCGTGATGCAACAGTGCTAACCACTGTGCCACCAGGTTGCCCTCATTCCCCTTGACATTCAATGGCATTACCACGATCAACATCCTGAGGAGATTGCCATTGACCAGAAACTGAACTGGAGTAGCCATCTAAATACTGTGGCTACAAGAGCAGGTAAGAGGCTGGGATTCCTGTCTCCTGACTCCCCAAAGCCTGACCAAGACACAATTCAAGAGTACTTAGAACCACAGAATTGCATAGAATTCCTACAGTAGAGGAGGCCATTCGGCCCGTTGAGTCTGCACTGACCCTCTGAAAGAGCACCCTTCCTAGGCCCACACCCCCGCCCTAACCTGTACATCCCTGTCCCATGCACCTAACCAGCACATCTTTCACTGTGGGAGGAAACCGGAGCACTCGGAGGTATTCTGTCTGGTGATTGGTTGTGTTCTGTCCTGTGTTGATTGGCTAGCCTGGGTGTCTATCACTGCCTGTTTTTACCTCATGATGTGCATGGGTGCATATTATGACACTCCCTATTTCTCCAAGTACCCAGTAAGATTCATCCCTCTAATCCACCATTCGCCCAACTCCTCCTCGGGCACTTGGGAGCAACGTAGGACTTAGGAGTTGGCCATTCGGCCCTTAGGGCCCTGCTCTGCCATTTGATCAGATCGTGGCTGATCTACCTGTGGCCTCAACTCCACCCTCCTGCGTATCCCCCATAACCCTTGCCTCCCTTGTCAATCAAAAGTCTATTTAACTCAGCCACGAATAAATCCAATGACCCAGCTTCTACTACTTTCCGCGGAAGAGAATTCTAAGGAGCAGGGTACACTTCCATCCCTCAAACTCTGCCTGTGTGAGAATTCATTTGGCCAATTCGATCGCAGTGAACAGCTGGGCCAAGCCTTTATTTGGTGCCCCAAGTGTGCACATTTCCAGCACGGGGTCCTGGATAGCAATCGGGAGGAGAAACCTCGTTCAATATTCCTTCCCAATTCTTGAGGCATCGCAGCCAAATTAAATTCAGATCAGTGCAAACCAGGGAGAAGTGGGGCCCCGCATTTACATTGTGCCGTCACAAGCTCAGGCCATTCCAAAATCTTTCCCAGCCAAGGAAAGTAATTGTTTTGAAATGCGGTCACTGCAGCAGCCAATCGACGCACAGCAAGATCCCACAACAACAATGAGATAACAGCCGCAAAATTATTGATGTACGGTCACTGAGCTTCGACTGATGGAGGGAATATCTTATGAGGGAAGGCTGAGGGACTTGAGGCTGTTTTCGTTAGAGAGAAGAAGGTTAAGAGGTGACTTAATTGAGGCATACAAGATGATCAGAGGATTGGATAGGGTGGACAGTGAGAGCCTTTTTCCTCGGATGGTGATGGCTAGCACGAGGGGACATAGCTTTAAATTGAGGGGAGATAGATATAGGACAGATGTCAGAGGTAGGTTCTTTACTCAGAGAGTAGTAAGGGCGTGGAATGCCCTGCCTGCAACAGTAGTGGACTTGCCAACATTAAGGGCATTTAAATGGTCATTGGATAGACATATGGATGATAAGGGAATAGTGTAAATGGGCTTTAGAGTGGTTTCACAGGTCGGCGCAACATCGAGGGCCGAAGGGCCTGTACTGCGCTGTAATGTTCTATGTTCTATGTTAACCGTTTCTCTCCCCACACACACTGCCTGACCTGCTGAGCTTCCCCAGAATTTTCTGTTCTTGATTCAGATTTCCAGTATCCGTACTATTTTGCTATCACATTGCTTGTTATAATGATATTGGTTGTAGGGTAAATGCTGGCTGGAGAGAACCTCCCTGTCCTTCTTCGAAACAATGCTGTGAGATTGCATACGCACCACGGGCTGACAAAGACTCAGTATCTTTACGTCCGATCTGAAAAGGCGACACCTCTGACAATGCAACACTCCCTCTCCACTGCACTCGAATGTCAGCCTATTCATTTCATTTTCATTTTTCATTCATAGATGTAGTGCTCAGGTAGCTCATCTTGCGCTCAGGGGCGGCACAGTGGCACAGTGGTTAGCACTGTTGCTTCACAGCACCAGGGTTCGATTCCCGGCTTGGGGTCACTGTCTGTGCGGAGTCTGCACGTTCTCCCCGTGTCTGCGCCGGTTTCCTCCGGGCGCTCCGGTTTCCTCCCACAGTCTAAAGACGTGCAGGTTAGGTGGATTATCCGTGCTAAATTGCCCCTTAGTGTCCGAAGATGTGCAGGTTGAGTGGGGTTATGGGGACAGGGCGGGGGGAGTGGGCCTGGGTAGGATGCCCTTTCAGAGGGTGCGTGCAGACTCGATGGGCCGAATGGCCTCCTTCTGAGACGAGAGAGTTACCACCACTGAGCCAAGAGATGGGAGTGCTGACTCAGATGGAGAGCAAAAAAAAGTTCCCGGGCAACTTTCCTCCATCCATTAACAGAGCGCAGTTAAATGTAACTGTGAAAATCCCCAATCCTTACTGACTGCCTCGAGACATATTCACAGTAAAGGCTGCAGAAGACAAATAGTCACAGCATCATCCAGGAACACTCAAAGTCCTGCAGTGGAAGATAAACATAAATACAATTGCTTCACCTGAGGGAGAGGGTGGGGGTGGGGGTGGGGGGGAGGTCAGATGAACACCATATTGTTAGACTTGTCACTTTTTACAACACCTAACCTTGGATTGAGGAGCAGGAAGTGAAAACAACATCCCTCACCCCCTACTCCCTTCAACCAAAAGAACAGATCCAGATCCATTTTTAATTTGCATTTATTGCTCAACATGAGGGCATTTAAGAGTCAACCCCCACATTGCTGTGGGTCTGGAGTCACAGGTGGGCCAGACCAGGTAAGGATGACATGTTTCCTTCCCTCAATGACATTAGTGAACCAGATGGGTTTTTACGACAATGGTTTCATGGTCATCATTATACTATTAATACCAGATTTTTGCATTGACTTCATATTCCACCACCTGCCCTGGTGGGATTCGAACTTGCGTTCCCACATCGTTACCCTGGGTCTCTGGATTACTAGTCCAGCCACAATACCACTGCGCCACTGAAACGTAAAAATTGATGTTAAGCCCATAAGACCTAGGAGCAGAATTAGGCCATTCGGCCCATCGAGTCCGCGCCGCCATTCAATCAGCTGAGCTAATGCTGCACCTGAAGAGAATTAATTCCTAAATTTGGGGAACTGCGGTCCATCCCTTGTGGACGTAACTTCCAGCGCCAGCTGATGGCAGCTCACAAGAGTTGAGCGAGACGCCAAGCACCGGTGCGCCCCGAAGAAATCTGGACGAGCCCACATTTTCCCGACTGAGCCAGACACGTTTAGTTACAGCCAGGCAAGGAAACGAAAAAAAACTGCTCAGAGGCTTTGAGAATATCAATGAGGTTCCCACATGCCGCGTTTTTTTCCCCCCCTCTCTCTTTGCTCTGCTCAAACATCAAATACCGAAAGGTTTCGCAGAAGCAAGAATTCCGACTGGATCTAAGAGACTCGCTGCCTCCTGCAGTGATACTCACGTCGATGAATACCGGCACGCCCGTGCTGGCATGGCTGCGGGCAGAGTTATTTTCTGTGTGTTTCCCTGCCTGGAGACACAGCGTGATTATTTCAGTGCAAGCCATCATCTCTGGACCGAATCGAAGGAGAGCAGAAGGTAGAGGAGCCTTCAAAACAAAATCCCACACAAGAAAACTGTAATTCAAAAAAAACCAACAAAGCACATTGATACCACCACCCCCCCCCCCCCCCACCCCCCCTCCCCCCTCCCCGCAATTATATTTTCCCCTTTTCTATTTTCAGGAGCTCTTCAGTTCCAGAAACCTTGCCTTGTTATTTTGCGTGCATGCAATTGTAGAAAATGAAGTGTGAGCTGATCATTGCTTGAGCTGCACAGACGCACACTCTCTCTCTCTCTCTTCCTCACCACCCACCTTCAAAACAAACTCAGCATTATAGCAGCGGTCGAACTTTCAGTCTCAATGCCCACGCTGACTGTCTCTCACTCTGTGCTCTCGATCCAGCTCTGGATGGCCAACGCTCCGCTTTGACTGTCAGTCATCGCAGCCTCGGGAGGAGTGGCTGCTGCACTTGCTCACAGGATTTAACCGTCTCCTGCAAAGGCATTTAAAGGGAGAGAATCCCTTCCTCAGAGAATCCCGACAGAGCAGAGAGGGGCCATTTGAGTCTGCACCGACCTTTGGAAGGAGCACCCTTCCTGGGCCCACTCCCCCGCCCTAGCCCCGTAACCCAGCCTAACCTTTGGACACGAAGGTGAAATTTAGCATGCCCAATCCACCTAACCCGCACATCTTTGGGACTGCGGGAGGAAACTGGAGCACCCGGAGGGAACCCACGCAGACAGGGAGAAAACGTGCAAACTCCGCACAGAGAGTCACCCGAGATGGGAATTGAACCCGGGTCCCTGATGCTGTGAGGCAGCAGTGCTAACCACGTTGCCATCACGCTGCCCTTCAGATAACAGAAATATCGGGCATTGCGCAATGACAGCCTGAAGTCAGAAAGGCGCCAAAAGATAAATTGAAGGGGAAGCGAGATGAACACATGGGGGAAAGGAATAGAGGGATATTTTGATAGGTCAAGGTAGAGTTCGAAGAGGCATGCAAGAAGAATAAACACTAACATAGACCAGCTGGGCCGAGTGGCCTGTTTCTGTCCCATAATCTTAATGTAAAAATATAAAGTATGGGGACTAAACAGTTGTTGATTTTATTTATTCCCGAAACCTATTTCTTTTTAGTTATTCAATGCTACAGACTTCAGGTAACATGATAAATGATCTGCATCCTCCAAGCTTTAGCAAGTGGGCTTGATCAGTCCGGGTTTCCCTACCCTTGTTCATTGTCCAACGTTCTGTGCTAGAACATACAACTTGTGGAGCTATGGGGACGGCATAGGAAAATAGTCAGCTGATCCTCACTGACTGGGCCATCCACGAGGAACAACCCACTTGAGCCTGCATCGTTGGACCTGTTTCCAGCATTAGTCTGTGTTAGGTTGAGGATAATCTTGATCCTTCGCTTCAGTGTAGGCGTGTCAACTCAATACAACCAATTCACAACCCAAATGGCAGCCAGTTGGTAGCACTCTGGTCATTCAAGTTGTTATGGGCCAGGGTTTAGAGAACCCCAAAGTGTATCACTTGACCCACAACTTTTACTAGATTGCGATATGGGGAGCACACGGCCCACTCTGCAGGTGCGGTAGAGCAGAAACTGAAAAATATTTTTAAAAACAAAACAATGTTTATTCTATGAACTCAAGTTAACCTTTTTAAAACATACAGTGAACATCTTAGCAACCATTAATTCAAATACAACCCCCGAAGAATACAACACTAAGTAATCCTTTAAGCTTTCCTTTTAACATCCATAAGACTTAAAACACCTTTTACCAGAAGCACTTCTGGTTAAAGTCACTACTGTTATTAGTTTTAAATCACCAGGATCGATTTACAGTCTTTAGATTACAGAGAGAGACTCTAATACACCTGCTGGCTGCGACTGCAGCTATCCAGCTCTGAAAACGAAACTAAAACACACCCTGCAGCAAACAGCCTAAAACGAAAGTAAAAAGCTGACAGACAGCCCAGCTCCACCCACTCTCTGACATCACTGCAGTAATAAACACCCATTTCTTAAAGGTACTTTCACTACAGATACTTATATACACACCCATTTATAAACACCCATTTCTTTTTTTTTAAATTTATTCAAATTTTCACAAAATATCAACAACAAAATACAGAAAGAAAAGAACAACGCCCCCCCCCCCTCCCCGCTATATACATAAATAATAAATTAACAGCCTTCATCAACACAAAGGCAAATATACACACCCACTCAAGAAAAACAAAACAACCAACCCCCCCCCCCCCCCCCCGGTTGCTGCTGCTGACCATCTTCTAACGCTCTGCCAGGAAGTCTAGGAACGGTTGCCACCGCCTGAAGAACCCTTGCACCGATCCCCTTAAGGCAAATTTCACCCTCTCCAATTTAATAAACCCCGTCATATCGCTGATCCAGGATTCCACGCTTGGGGGCCTCGCATCCTTCCACCGAAGAAGAATCCTTCGCCGGGTTACCAGGGACGCAAAGGCCAGAATACCGGCCTTTCACCTCCTGCACTCCCGGCTCCTCTGCCACCCCAAATATTGCGAGCCTCCAGCCTGGCTTGACCCTCGAACCTACCACCCTCGACACCGTCCTCGCTACACCCTTCCAAAAGTCCTCCAGCGCTGGACAAGCCCAGAACATGTGGGTGTGATTTGCTGGGCTCCCTGAGCACCTAACACACCTGTCCTTGCCCCCAAAGAACCGGCTTATCCCTACCCCGGTCATGTGAGCCTTATGCAGCACCTTAAACTGTATGAGGCTGAGCCTCGCGCAAGAGGAGGAAGAGTTCACCCTCCCCAAGGCATCCGCCCACATCCCCTCATCAATCTCCTCACCCAGCTCCTCCTCCCACTTACTCTTTAGCTCCTCCACCGAGGCCACCTCCTCCTCCTGCATCACCTGATACGTTGCAGAGATCCTCCCCTCTCCAACCCACACCTCCTACAGCACCCTGTCCTGGACCCTGCGTGGCGGCAACAGTGGGAACTCCACCACCTGCCGCCGAACAAACGCCCTAACCTGCATATATCTGAAGGTGTTCCCGGGGGGAGCCCAAACCTCTCCTGCAGCTCACCCAGGCTCGCGAGCTTCCCGTCCACAAACCGGTCCCCCATCCTTCTAATACCTACCCTGTGCCAGCTCAGAAACCCTCCGTCCATCCTCCCCGGGAGAAACCGGTGGTTCCCCCGAATCGGGGACCACACCGAGGCGCCCACCTCCCCCCTGTGACGTCTCCATTGCCCCCAAAGTTTGAGGGTAGCCACCACCACCGGGCTCGTGGTATACCTCGCTGGAGGAAGCGGCAGATGCGCCGTCACCAGCGACTCCAGGCTCGTGCCCACACAGGACGCCATCTCCAGCCTCTTCCATGCCGCCTCATCCCCCTCCATCACCCACTTATGCACCATCGCCACGTTGGCGGCCCAATAATACCCACAGAGGTTAGGCAGCGCCAACCCCCTCCCATCCCTGCACCGCTCCAGGAACACCGTTCTCACCCTCGGGGTCTTCTGCGCCCACACAAACCCCATAACGCTCCTATTAACCCGCCTGAAGAAGGCCCTAGGGATCAGGATGGGGAGGCATTAGAACAGGAACAAAAACCTTGGGAGCACCGACATTTTAACTGACTGCACCCTACCCGCCAGGGAGAGTGGCAGCACGTCCCACCTCTTAAACTCCTCCTCCATCTGCTCCACCAGCCTCGTGAAGTTAAGCTTATGTAGGGCCCCGCAGCTCCTAGCCACCTGCACCCCCAAGTACCTGAAACTCCTCTCTGCCCTTTTTAGCGGGAGCTCACCAATCCCCCTCTCCTGGTCCCCTGGGTGCACTACAAACAACTTGCTCTTCCCCATATTAAGCTTGTACCCGGAGAAATCTCCAAACTCCCTAAGGATCCTCATCACCTCCGGCATTCCCCCCACCGGGTCCGCCACATATAGCAGCAAATCATCCGCATAGAGCGACACCCGATGCTCCTCCCCACCCCGCACCAGCCCCCTCCAGTTCCTCGACTCCCTCAACGCCATGGCCAGGGGTTCAATCGTCAGTGCAAAGAGCAGGGGGGACAGGGGACACCTCTGCCTCATCCCCCGGTGTAGCCGGAAATACTCTGACCTCCTTCTGTTCGTGACCACACTCGCCACCGGGACCTCATATAGCAGCTTCACCCACCTGACGAACCCCTCCCCGAACCCGTACCTTTTCAACACCTCCCACAGGTACCCCCACTCCACCCTATCAAAGGCCTTCTCCGCATCCATCGCCGCCACTATCTCCACCTCCCCTTCCATCGCCGGCATCATTATAACATTCAAGAGCCTCCGTACATTAGTATTCAACTGCCTCCCTTTCACGAACCCTGTCTGATCCTCGTGTATGACCTGCGGCACACAGTCCTCTATCCTCATGGCCAAAATCTTTGCCAGCAACTTTGCATCTACATTTAAGAGTGAGATCGGCCTATATGACCCACACTGTAGGGGATCCTTGTCCCGCTTCAGGATCAGGGAAATCAGCGCTCTAGACATCGTCGGGGGCAGAGCCCCCCCTTCCCTTGCCTCGTTGAAGGTCCTTACCAACAGAGGGCCCAGCAGGTCCGCATACTTCTTGTAAAATTCAACCGGGATCCCATCCGGCCCCGGTGCCTTCCCCGCCTGCATGTTCCCTATCCCTTTGACCAACTCCTCCAACCCAACCGCCGCCCCCAACCCCGCCACCTGCCCCTCCTCCACCCTCAGAAACCTCAGCCGGTCCAGGAAATGACCAATCCCTCCCTCTTCCAGTGGGGGCTCAGACCAGTACAGTTCTTTGTAGAAGCCCCTGAAGACCCCATTGATACCCACCGCCCTACGCACTGTGCTCCCTCCTCCATCCCTAAGCCCCCGGATCTCCCTCGCAGCCTCTCGCTTCCGAAGCTGCGCCTTCCTCCACTGCGCCTCCGCCTTCCTGGTGGTCAACAAATCGAACTCAGCCTGGAGGCTACGCCGCTCCCTAAACCATCCCTCCTCCGGAGCCTCCGCGTACCTCCTATCCACCCTCACCATTTCCCCCACCAACCTCTCCCTCTCTCTCCTCTCCCCCTCTCCTTGTGTGCCCTAATGGAGATCAGCTCTCCCCTGACCACCGCCTTCAGCGCTTCCCAGACTACCCCTACTTGCACCTCTCTATACACCCCTGGACCCGCCCGCTCACCTCCTCATCCACCAGCAACCCCACCTCTAGGCGCCACAGCAGGCGCTGGTCCCTCTCCTCCCCCAACTCGAGGTCCACCCAGTGCGGAGCATGATCAGAAGTGGCTATCGCCGAGTACTCCGTATCCTCCACCCTCGGAATCAGCGCCCTGCTCATGACAAAAAAGTCAATCCGGGAGTAGGCCTTGTGGACATGGGAGAAGAATGAAAATTCCCTGGCCCTCAGCCTCACAAACCTCCATGGATCCACCCCTCCCATCTGGTCCATGAACCCCCTCAGCACCTTGGCCACCGCCGGCCTCCTGCCCGTCCTAGACCTAGAGTGATCCAATGCGGGGTCCAGCACCGTGTTGAAATCCCCCCCCATTATCAGGCCCGCTGTCTCCAGGTCCGGAATCCGGCCCAGCATACGCCACATGAACCCCGCATCGTCCCAGTTCGGGGTGTATACATTGACCAACACCACCCGCTCCCCCTGCAGCTTGCCACTTACCAACACCTACCTACCGCCATTGTCTGCCACAATGCTTGACGCCTCGAAAGACACTCTCTTCCCCACCAAGATCGCCACCCCTCCCCGATTTTTTGCATTCGAACCCAAATGAAACACCAGCCCTACCCACCCCTTTCTCAACCTTACCTGATCCGCCACCCTCAAGTGCGTCTCCTGAAGCATGGCCACATCTGCCTTCAGCCCCTTCAGGTGCGCGAACACCTGGGTCCGCTTGACCGGCCCATTCAGTCCCCTTACGTTCCAGGTTATCAGCCGGGACAGGGGGCTACTCACCCCCCTCCCCCGCCGACTAGCCATATCCCTTCCTAGGCCAGCCACGTGCCCGCACCCCCCCGCACGACCCATTCCCCACAGCGGCAGACCCCCGCCCCGACCTCCTCTACCAACTCCAGCTTCCCCTTGGCCATTCCAGCAGCAACCCGGTCCCCCCCCCCCCCCACCCAATCTGCATTGCTCCCCCCATTGCACTCCCGTAAGTCAGCTGACTCCTGCTGACCCCGGCCACTCCCGGCTCTCCATCGACCCCCCCCCCCGCCCCCCAGTGTGGAACTTCCCCTGCCCCCCCTTGTCCACCAGCAGGATCTCAACCATTCCACTCCCAGCGCGGGAGAAAAAGCCCGCGCTTCCCAGCTCCGGCCCCGCCCCTTCTGTCCTAAAAGCTGGAAAAAGCCCGTGCTTTCCACTCGCCCGGCCCCGCCTCCCCAGCGCAGCTCCCTTTCCAGGCCCGGTCACACTACCCCCAACTCAGGGCCCCCCCCCCCACGGGGCCACCCGGCGGACCTGATCAAAACAATGCCCAATCAACCCCCAAAAAACAAAGAACCCCCCATCGAAACACAACCCAACAATCCCCAACCAACCCTCCACCGCGACCCCTCGTTCCCGACCCTTAGTCCGAGTCCAGTTTTTCGGCCTGAACAAAGGCCCATGCCTCCTCCGGGGACTTGAAATAATGATGTCGATCCTTATAGGTGACCCACAGACGCGCCGGCTGCAGCATACTGAACTTCGCCCCCATCCTGTGCAGCACTGCCTTTGCCCGGTGCCTTCGCCCGGTTGTAACCAGTCCTCTTCTTCGCCACCTCCGTGCTCCAATCCTGGTAGATCCGGACCTCCGCGTTCTCCCACCTGCTGCTCCGCTCCTTCTTGGCCCACCTTAACACACACTCTCAATCAGCAAACCGGTGGAATCGCATCAGCACCGCCCGCGGCGGCTCGCTAGGCTTGGACCTCCTCGCCAGCACACGGTGGGCCCCCTCCAGCTCCAAGGGCCCCTGAAAGGCCCCCGATCCCATCAGCGAATTCAGCATGGTGACCATGTAGACCCCCACGTCCGATCCCTCCAGCCCCTCCGGGAGACCCAGGATCTGCAGGTTTTTCCGCCTCGACTGGTTCTCCATCTCCTCGAACCTCGCCTGCCATTTCTTGTGGAGTGTCTCGTGCGCCTTCACCTTCACCGCCAGGCCCAGGATCTCGTCCTCGTTCTCCGAGACCTTCTGCCGGACCTCCCGGATCGCCACCCCTTGGGCCGTCTGGGTCTCCTGCAGCTTATCGACTGAAGCCTTCATTGGCTCCAGCAGCTCTGCTTTCAGTTCCTTAAAACAGCACTGGAGAAACTCCTGCTGCTCTTGCGCCCACTGCCTCCACGCTGCCTGGTCTCCGCCCGCTGCCATCTTGGTCCTCCTCCCGCGCACCTTTCTTTGCTTCAATGCCACTTTTTTAATCGCCCCACTCCTGGTCCAATCCATACACTATCCGGGGAATGTTTCTGTCCCCCTCCCACACCGGGAAACGTCGAACAAGCGCCGTTACAGGCCCTAAAAAGAGCCCAAAAGTCAATTTTTAGCGGGAGCTGCCGAACGTGCGACTTAGCTCCGCATAGCCGCAACCGGAAATCCCTCAAACACCCATTTCTTAAAGGTACTCTCACATGACACCTCCCCCCAAGAAAAAAAAATAAACCATCCAACTTCAAGATGGTTTCATTTTTCACCTTTTCACTATCCTTTAAGAAATGCAGACAGTAAATATACATTTTAGTTTCAAAAGACAGCACACTCAAACAGGTATAATAGTATAGTCCATTTTTTATTCCCGTTTTTCTTCCTCCAACTGAAATCCTTCTCGATTGACAGTTTCTTTGAACAAGAAGGTCTCTGCACGATCCGTCCATTTCTCTACGCCTCGGCATTTCTCTTTGAAGTCAGATACTTTAGTTCAATCTGATCACAGAGTCCCTTGTAATTCTCCAACACAGGAGCATTGATTATCACAGCTTTCAGGCAGTCAAATACATGTTGAAACTCCGCTGTCCACTGAAATTTTTGACGTTTCTTCAGCACGTCCATCAGTGGAGCAATCACGCTACAAATCTTTTGCACAAATGTTCGATCAAATCCATTCATGCCAAGAACTAACATTATCTCCCTTCATCTTGAGGGTATCGGAAACTCCTCAATAACTGTTGGTTTCACATCCCGTGTGACCATTCAACCCTGTCCGATTGTATGGCCAAGGAAAGTGAGTTGGGCTTTTCCAAATTCACTTTTGGCTAGGTTTACCACCAAACCTGCCTCCTGAAGTCGATCGAATAACTCCATCAGATGTTTTAAATGTTCTGTCCATGTCTGGCTGAAAATGACCAGATCGTCGATGTATACCGCACAATTGGGTAATCCTGAAACAACTTTGTTAGTTAACTGTTGAAATGTGGCTGGGGTGTTTTTCATGCCAAATGGCATAACTTTGAATTGGTATATACCATCTGGAGTCACAAAAGCTGACATCTCCTTCGCCCTTTCGGATAAAGGTACCTGCCAGTAACCTTTAAGTAAATCCAGTTTGGAAATAAAAGCTGAATGTCCCACTTTCTCAATGCAATCCTCCAAACGTGGGATAGAATAAGACTCCGTTCTTGTAACTGCATTAACCTTTCTATAGTCCACACACAACCGTTGGGTACCATCTAGTTTTGGTACCATCACTATGGGTGAGCTCCATTGGCTGCAACCCACTTCAATTATGCCATTTTAAAGCTTACTCTCAATCTCTTTGTTAACCTGTGCCAATTTTAAAAGGTTAAGTCTATATGGATGTTGTTTGATTGGAACAGCATTTCCCACATCTACATCATGTATAGCCATTTTAGTACTTCCCAATTTATCTCTACAAACTTGCCCACGTGATATCAATAACTCTTTCAGGTCAGTCCGTTTTTCCTCTGGAAGGTAACTCAACAATTTATCCCAATTTTTAAGAACATCCTCGATTTCCAATTTAATTTGAGGTATGTCAAATTCACAGTCATCTGGATTTGGTTCGTCACTTTGAGTTAGAATCATTAAAACCTCCTCCTTTTGCTCTCCTTCCCTTTCAAAGTACCTTTTAAGCATATTCACATGACACACTCGGTGAGTCTTCCTTCTATCTGGTGTTTTTACCACATAATTCACCTCACTTAATTTCCTTTCAATCTGACAAGGTCCACAAAACCTTGCGTTTAGAAGGTCACCTACCACTGGTAACAACACTAAGACTTTATTTCCATTGGCAAAACTACGAACTTTGGATTTCTTGTCCGCGACCCGTTTCATCACATTTTGTGCAATTTTAAAATGTTGTCTACCCAATTTACCTGCTCTATTTAATTGTTCCCTGAAATTTGACACGTAATCCAATAATGTAATTTCTGATTTCTCACTCACCAATTTTTCCTTAATCAATTTAAGTGGTCCTTTTACCTCATGACCAAACATTAGTTCAAAAGGATTGAATTTGGTTGATTCATTAGGTGCATCTCTAATTGCAAACAGTACAAATGGAATTCCTTTATCCCAATCCTCTGGATAATCATGACAATAAGCCCTCAACGTTGTCTTTCATGTCTGATGCCACCTTTCTAACGCTCCCTGCGATTCTGGATGGTACGCAGTTGATTTAAATTGTTTTATTTCTCAGCTAACCATTACTTCTTTGAATAACCTTGAGGTAAAATTCGATCCTTGATCCAATTGTATTTCTGTGGGTAGTCCATATCTAGTAAAGAATTTAAGTAACTCCTCCACAATCTTTTTAGCTGTAATATTACGTACTGGAATAGAACATAGAACATAGAACATAGAACATAGAACATTACAGCGCAGTACAGGCCCTTCGGCCCTCGATGTTGCGCCGACCTGTGAAACCACTCTAAAGCCCATCTACACTATTCCCTTATCGTCCATATGTCTATCTAATGACTATTTGAATGCCCTTAGTGTTGGCGAGTCCACTACTGTTGCAGGCACTGTCCACCCTATCTAATCCTCTGATCATCTTGTATGCCTCAATTAAGTCGCCCCTTAACCTTCTTTTCTCTAACGAAAACAGCCTCAAGTCCCTCAGCCTTCCCTCATAAGATCTGCCCTCCACACCAGGCAACATTCTGGTAAATCTCTTCTGCACCCTTTCCAATGCTTCCACATCCTTCCTATAATGCTGCGACCAGAATTGCACGCAATACTCCAAATGCGGCCGCACCAGAGTTTTGTACAGCTGCAACATGACCTCATGGCTCCGAAACTCAATCCCTCTACCAATAAAAGCTAACACACTGTACGCCTTCTTAACAACCCTCTCAACCTGGGTGGCAACGTTCAGGGATCTATGTACATGGACACCGAGATCTCTCTGCTCATCCACACTGCCAAGAATCTTACCATTAGCCCAGTACTCTGTCTTCCTGTTATTCCTTCCAAAATGAATCACCGCACACTTATCTGCATTAAACTCCATTTGCCACCTCTCAGCCCAGCGCTGCAGCTTATCTATGTCCCTCTGTAACTTATAACATCCTTCCACACTGTCCACAACTCCACCGACTTTAGTGTCATCTGCAAATTTACTCACCCATCCTTCTACGCCCTCCTCCAGGTCATTTATAAAAATGACAAACAGCAGTGGCCCCAAAACAGATACTTGTGGTACACCGCTAGTAACTGGACTCCAGTCTGAGCATTTCCCATCAACCACCACCCTTTGTCTTCTTCCAGCTAGTCAATTTCTGATCCAAACTGCTAAATCACCCTGAATCCCATGCCTCCGTATTTTCTGCAGTAGCCTACCATGGGGAACCTTATCAGACGCTTTACTGAAATCCATATACACCACATCAACTGCTTTACCCTCATCCATCTGTTTGGTCACCTTCTCAAAGAACTCAATAAGGCTAGTGAGGCACGACCTACCCTTCACAAAACCGTGTTGACTATCTCTAATCAAATTATTCCTTTCCAGATGATTATACATCCTATCTCTTATAAACCTTTCCAAGACTTTGCCCACAACAGAAGTAAGGCTCACTGGTCTATAGTTACCGGGGTTGTCTCTACTCCCCTTCTTGAACAAGGATCAACATTTGCTATCCTCCAGTATTCTGGCACTATTCCTGTAGACAAAGATGACTTAAAGATCAAAGCCAAAGGCTCAGCAATCTCCTCCCTAGCTTCCCAGAGAATCCTGGTATAAATCCCATCCGGCCCAGGGGACTTATCTATTTTCACACTTTCCAGAATTGCTAAGACCTCCTCCTTATGAACCTCAAGCCCTTCTAGTCTAGTAGCCTGAATCTCAGTATTCTCCTCGACAACATTGTCTTTTTCCTTTGTGAATACTGACGAAAAATATTCATTAAGCACCTCTCCTATCTCCTCGGACTCCACGCACAACTTCCTACTCCTGTCCTTGACTGGCCCTACTCTCACCCTAGTCATTCATTTATTCCTGACATATCTATAGAAAGCTTTAGGGTTATCCTTGATCCTACCTGCCAAAGACTTCTCATGTCCTCTCCTGGCTCTTCTTAGCTCTCTCTTTAGGTCTTTCCTAGCTAACTTGTAACTCTCGAGCACCCTAACTGAATCTTCATGTCTCATCTTTACATAAGCCTCCTTCTTCCTCTTGACAAGTGTTTCGACTGCTTTAGTAAACCACGGTTCCCTCGCTCGACCACTTCCTCCCTGCCTGATAGGTACATACTTATCAAGGGCACGCAGTAGCTGTTCCTTGAACAAGTTCCATATTTCCATTGTGCCCATCCCCTGCAGTTTTCCTCTCCATCCGATGCATCCTAAGTCTTGCCTCATCGCATCATAATTGCCTTTCCCCCAGATATAACTCTTGCCCTGCGGTATATACCTATCCCTTTCCATCACTAAAGTAAACGTGATCGAATTGTGGTCACTATCACCAAAGTGCTCACCTACGTCCAAATCTGACACCTGTCCTGGTTCATTACCCAGTACCAAATCCAACATGGCCTCGCCTCTCGTTGGCCTATCTACAAACTGTGTCAGGAAACCCTCCTGCACACATTGGACAATACAGACCCATCTAAAGTACTCGAACTATCGCGTTTCCAGTCAATATTTGGAAAATTAAAGTCCCCCATAACAACTACCTGGTGCTTTCGCTTCTATCCAGAATCATCTTTGCAATCCTTTCCTCTACATCTCTGGAACTTTTCGGAGGCCTATAGAAAACCCCTAACAGGGTGACCTCTCCTTTCCTGTTTCTAACCTCAGCCCATAATACCTCAGTAGACGAGTCCTCATCAAACGTCCTTTCTGCCACCGTAATACTGTCCTTGACTAACAATGCCACCCCTCCCCCTCTTTTACCACCTTCCCTGAGCTTACTGTAATATCTAAACCCCGGCACCTGCAACAACCATTCCTGTCCCTACTCTATCCATGTCTCCGAAATGGCCACAACATCGAAGTCCCAGGTACCAACCCATGCCGCAAGATCACCCACCTTATTCCGGATGCTCCTGGCATTGAAGAAGACACACTTTAAACCACCTTCCTGCCTGCCGGTACACTCCTGCAACTTTGAAACCTTACTCATGATCTCACTACTCTCAACATTCTGTATACTGGAGCTACAAGTCAGGTTCCCAAACCCCTGCTGAACTAGTTTAAACCCTCCCGAAGAGCATTAGCAAATTCCCCCCCTCCCCCCCCCAGGACATTGGTACCCCTCTGGTCCAGGTGTAGACCATCCTGTTTGTAGAGGTCCCACCGACCCCAGAATGAGCACCAATTATCCAGAAATCTGAAACCCTCCCTCCTGCCCCATCCCTGTAGCCACTTGTTCAACTCCTCTCTCTACCAATTCCTCGTCTCGCTAGCACGTGGCACGGGTCACAATGCAGAGATAATAATTCTGTTTGTCCTAGATCTAAGTTTCCACCTTAGCTCCCTGAATTCCTGCCTTACATCCCTATCCCTTTTCCTACCTATGTCGTTGGTACCTATGTGGACCACGACTTGGGGCTGCTCCCCCTCCCCCTTAAGGATCCCAAAAACACGAATGGCCTCTGGAAACCTAGTAGACACATCCATTATCTTCAAAAAGATATTGATTCCCACTTTTTGTTTTAGGAAGCGGTCCTACGCAATCAATTAGGACCCTTGTACAAGGTTCCTCAAATGCTGGGATGGGTATTAAGGGCACTGGTTTTATCACTGCTTGAGGTTTCCCTATCACTTGACATGTGTGACATGATTGACAAAATTTAACTACATCTTTATGTAGTCCAGGCCAATAAAAATGTTTCTGGATTTTAGCTTGAGTTTTCCTTATTCCCAAATGACCTCCCACTGGTACCTCATGTGCAACTCGCAACACCTCCTTTCTATACCCTACCGGCAATACTACTTGATGGACTTCTGCCCACTTTTCATCCGCCTGCATATGTAAAGGTCTCCATTTTCTCATCAAGACATCATTTTTATGGTAATAACATTCTGGTATACACTCAGATTCCTCTTCCGTGTATGCTTTCTGTTACATCCGTTTTATTTCTATATCTTTTTGTTGTAACTCCGTCAATTTTCCTGAACGAAAAATATCCGCCTCATCCTCCACCTGTTCTTGTTCTTTTTCAACCATCTGATCAAAAATCGTTTCTGATAATTGCACTTCAACTTCATCTTCACTCTTTGATTTCTCCTCTTGTTTTAACCTGTGACGTTGCGACCTTGTCACTACACAACCTGAAAAAATCCCAGAATATTTGTCCTTCAACACTTCAGTTGTCTGATTTTCCACTGGCCTATCAACCACAGTAGGCATCACTCCCACCTGCAATCCAGCTATATCATTACCCAAGATAAACTGTATTCCTGGATCAGATAGATTCTCTATTACTCCTACTGCCACTTCACCACTCTTCACTGGACTTTCCAACCTTACCTTATATAATGGAACACTACTCCTCTCACCCTGAATTCCACATATTACCACCTTTTCTGGCAACATTCTTCCCAAACTACATAACTCCTCATCTCTTACCATTAAAGATTGACTAGCTCCCGTATCTCTTAAAATTGTGACTTCTTTACCTGCTCCTCCTGATACACCTGAGTGTATCTTTTGCACCTCCTTCACTTCACTTGGGCTTTCCTTTACCACTTTAACAAACCCCACTGTCTTATCCTGTTTTACCACATCAGCCTTCCCAGTGCTTTTCTTCAACCACCAACACCGTGACTTTTCATGGCCTAGTTTATTACAGTGAAAACATTTGAAACTTTTCATTTCTTTGCCACCCTCCTGGATTTCTTTTTTAATCTGAGGTTATTATTATCTCCTTATTATCTCCCATCATTATCTCCCATCAGATCACCTTTACCTTTTCCACTTGAGTATTTCTCATGTCCCCAGTTTCTATCCCTCACAGGCTGAAACTGATGTCGGAAACCAAGCTTTGATTTATGAACTAATTCATAATCATCTGCCATTTCTGCTGCTAATCTCGCAGTTTTAACCCTCTGCTCTTCCACATGATTTCTCACTACATCAGGAATTGAATTTTTAATCTCCAAAAGTATAATTTCTGAGAGCATCATATGTTTGGTCTATTTTCAAAGCCCTTATCCACCTATCAAAATTACTCTGTTTGATCTTTTCAAACTCCATGTATGTTTGACCAAATTCTTTCCTTAAATTTCTAAACCTTTGGCTGTAGGCTTCAGGCACTAGTTCATATGCACCTAAGATGAATTTTTTCACCTCCTCATACGTCCCAGATACCTCCTCCGGTAGTGATGCAAACACTTCACTAGCCCTACCTACCAGCTTTGTTTGAATCAGTAATACCCACATGTCCTGTGGCCATTTCATTTGTTTAGCCACCTTCTCAAATGAAATGAAAAAGGCTTCTACCTCCTTTTCATCAAATCTTGGCAATGCTTGAACATATTTAAATAGATCCCCACCAAGCCTTCGACTTTGACGCTCTTTCTCACTATCCTCATCACTATCATCCAACTGTACGTTTCCCTTTACGCCTGCCAATTTTAACTGACTGTCATGTTACATGGCCATTTTCTGAAGTTCAAACTCTCTCTCTTTATCTTTTTCCCTGATCTGTATCTCCATTTCTCTTTCTTTTTGTTCTGCTCAGGCTATTATTTCTGTTTTCCTTTCTTCTCTCTCTTTTTCCTCTCTCTCTCTTTCTCTTTCTTTTTCCGCTCACTCTCTTTCGTATTCAAGCTGCTTTAATTCTTTCTCATGTTCCATTTGTTTAATTTGTAACTGAATTTTTGCTATTTCCAATGAGTCAAACTGTATCTCAGGCAACTTTAAATGCATAGCCACCACCATAATGACCTCATCTTTTCACATTTTGTCAGGTAATGTTAACTGCAATGTTTTTACCAAATCTAACAGTCTGCTTTTAGTCTCTGTCCGTAAGGTACTGCGTGTGACCGTCTCCACCCTTAAAAAGTTCAGAGCCTCTGAAAGAGCCAATGTCCACAACACACTCCCCACTTAAACTGAAATACCACACTTGAAAAGCAACCACAAAATGCTCACCCCTCACTGTCTTTAAGTTCACTAAACCAATCCAATAGATAGACTTTTATCCCGGACGAGCCCCTAACTTGTTATGGACCAGGGTTTAGAGAACTCCAAAGTGTATCATGGAGTTCACCTGACCCACAACTTTTAATAGATTGTGGTATGGGGAGCACATGGCCCACTCTACAGGTGCGGTACAGCAGAAATGGAAAAGTATTTTTTAAAGCAAAACAATGTTTATTCTATGAACTCAAGTTAACCTTTTTAAAACATACAGTGAACATCTTAGCAACCATTAATTCAAATACAAACCCTGAAGAATACACACTAAATAATCCTTTAAGTTTTCTTTTAACATCCATAAGACTGAAAACACCTTTTACCAGAAGCACATCAGGTTAAAGTCACTACTGTTATTAGTTTTAAATCACCAGGATCGATTTACAGTCTTTAGATTACAGAGAGAGACTCTAATACACCTTCTGGCTGTGACTGCAGCCATCCAGCTCTGAAAACAAAACTAAAACACACCCTGCAGGAAACAGCCTAAAACGAAAGTAAAAAGCTGACAGGCAGCCCAGCTCCACCCACTCTCTGACATCACTGCAGTAATAAACACCCATTTCTTAAAGGTACTCTCACTACAGATACTTATATACACACCCATTTATAAACACCCATTTCTTACAGATACTCTCACATGACAAAGTCTACTCCAAGACCTGAGCACGAAACATCAAGTCACAGTCCAGTGGAATACTGAGGGGGTGATACTGTTGGAGGTGCCTGTTTCAGATGAGATGTCTGCCCCCTTGTGGCAACATCTTGACGTTCTCCCTGCTGTCCAGGCCTAAAGTGTATCCCTTGAACAAGGTAATAAAAATCAGATTAACTGGTTATCATAAAATTCTGGGATCTTGCTCTGTGCAGATTAGCTGCCACATTTCCTACACCATAACAGTGACAACACTTCAAAAGTCCTTCAATGGCTGTTATGCACTTTGGGACATCATTGTGAAAGGTGCAATATAAATGCAAGTATTTATTGTTTATATTAATAAACATCTGAATGCAACCCATTATGAGCAGTAGCCAAGGCATCTTAAAGAGGGGAAGATAGAGAGGCAAAGAAGTTTCCAGAGCTTGGCTGCTGAAGGCATGACTGCTGATGGTAGTGCAGTGAAAATTGGGAATGCTCAAGAGGCGAGAATTGGAGGAGCACAGAGATCTGGGAGGGTGTACAATGTTGCAGAGGTAAGGACAGAGCCATGGGGGGAATTGAACACAACTGAATTTTAAAATCAAAGCATTGGCAGACTCGAAACCAACGTACATCAACGAGAACAGGGAGGAAGGGTGAATGTGGTTTGGCACGAGTCGGGATATATGCAGGGATTCGGATAAATTCAAGATAGGGAAAGTGAAAAAACCTGTCAGAAGATTGGATTGGTCAATTCTGGGAAATTGCAAAAATATAGGCGAGTGGCAAAGGCAGAATGGAAGATGCTTTTGAGATGGAAGATGCAATGGGGATGGAAGACGCCATGGGGATGGAAGGCGCTATGGGGATGGAAGGCGCTATGGAGACGGAAGACGCTATGGGGATGGAAGACGCTATGGGGATGGAAGATGATGTGGGGATGGAAGGCGCTATGGGGATGGAAGACGCTATGGGGATGGAAGACGCTAGGGGAAGGAAGACGCTATCGGGATGGAAGATGCTATGGGAATGGAAGACACTTTGGGGAAGGAAGACGCTATGGGGATGGAAGACGCTATGGGGATGGAAGATGTTATGGGGGTGGAAGACGCTATGGGGATGGAAGACTCTATGGGGATGGAAGATGTTATGGGGGTGGAAGACGCTATGGGGATGGAAGATGATGTGGGGATGGAAGACGCTATGGGGATGGAAGGCGCTATGGGGATGGAAGGCGCTATGGGGATGGAAGACACTATGGGGATGGAAGACGCTATGGGGATGGAAGACGCTATGAGGATGGAAGACGCTATGGGGATGGAAGGCGCTATGGGGATGGAAGACGCTATGGGGATGGAAGACGCTATGGTGATGGAAGACGCTATGGGGATGGAAGACACTATGGGGATGGAAGACGCTATGGGGATGGAAGACGCTATGAGGATGGAAGAAGCTATGGAGATGGAAGACGCTATGGGGATGGAAGGCGCTATGGAGATGGAAGACGCTATGAGGATGGAAGACACTTTGGGGATGGAAGATGCTATGGGGATGGAAGATGCTATGGGGATGGAAGACGCTATGGGGATGGAAGACGCTATGGGGATGGAAGACACTATGGGGATGGAAGACGCTATGGGGATGGAAGACGCTATGAGGATGGAAGACGCTATGGTGATGGAAGACGCTATGGGGATGGAAGGCGCTATGGAGATGGAAGACGCTATGGGGATGGAAGACACGTTGGGGATGGAAGATGCTATGGGGATGGAAGACGCTATTGTGATAGAAGACGCTATGGGGATGGAAGATGCTATGGGGATGGAAGACGCTATGGGGATGGAAGACGCTATGGGGATGGAAGACACTATGGGGATGGAAGACGCTATGGGGATGGAAGACGCTATGAGGATGGAAGACGCTATGGTGATGGAAGACGCTATGGGGATGGAAGGCGCTATGGAGATGGAAGACGCTATGGGGATGGAAGACACGTTGGGGATGGAAGATGCTATGGGGATGGAAGACGCTATTGTGATAGAAGACGCTATGGGGATGGAAGACGCTATGGGGATGGAAGACGCTATGGAGATGGAAGACGCTATGGGGATGGAAGACGCTATGGGGATGGAAGACGCTATGAGGATGGAAGGCGCTATGGAGATGGAAGACGCTATGGGGATGGAAGATGCTATGGGGATGGAAGACGCTATGGGGATGGAAGACGCTATGGGGATGGAAGACGCTATGGGGATGGAAGACGCTACGGGGATGGAAGACGCTATGGGGATGGAAGACGCTACGGGGATGGAAGACGCGATTGTGATGGAAGACACTATTGTGATCGAAGAATTTACGGTGATGGAAGGCGCTATGGGGATTGAAGACGCTATTGAGATGGAAGACGCTATGGGGATGGAAGACGCTATGGGGATGGAAGACGCTATGGGGATGGAAGACGCTATTGTGATGAAAGACGTTACGTGGATGGAAGATGCCATGGGGATCGAAGACGCTATGGGGATGGAAGACGCTATGGGGATGGAAGACACGATGGGGATGGAAGACGCTATGGGGATGGAAAACGCTTTGGGGATGGAAGATGCTATGGGGATGGAAGACGCTATGGGGATGGAAGACGCTATGAGGATGGAAGACGCGATGGGGATGGAAGACGCTATGGGGATAGAAGACGCTAGGGGGATGGAAGACGCGATGGGGATGGAAGACGCGATGGGGATGAAAGACGCCATGGGGATGGAAGACACGATGGGGATGGAAGGCACTATGGGGATAGAAGACGCCATGGGGATGGAAGACGCGATGGGGATGGAAGACGCGATGGGGATGGAAGACGCGATGGGGATGGAAGGCGCTATGGAGATGGAAGATGCTATGGGGATGGAAGACGCTCTGGGGATGGAAGACGCTATGGAGATGGAAGACGCTATTGTGATGGAAGACGCTATGGAGATGGAAGACGCTCTGGGGATGGAAGACGCTATGGAGATTGAAGACACTATGGGGATGGAAGACGCTTTGGGGATGGAAGACGCTATGGAGATGGAAGACGCTATTGTGATGGAAGACGCTATGGAGATGGAAGACGCTCTGGGGATGGAAGACGCTATGGGGATGGAAGACGCTATGGGGATGGAAGACGCTTTGGGGATGGAAGACGTTATGGAGATGGAAGACGCTATGGGGATGGCAGACGCTTTGGGGATGGAAGACGCTATGGGGATGGAAGACGCTATGGGGATGGAAGACGCTATGGGGATGGAAGACGCTATGGGGATGGAAGACGCTTTGGGGATGGAAGACGCTATGGAGATGGAAGACGCTATGGAGATGGAAGACGCTTTGGGGATGGAAGGCGCTATGGGGATGGAAGACGCTATGGGGATGGAAGACGCTATGGGGATGGAAGACGCTATGAGGATGGAAGACGCTATTGTGATGGAAGACGCTATGGAGATGGAAGACGCTATGGGGATGGAAGACGCTATGGAGATGGAAGACGCTATAGGGATGGAAGACGCTATGGGGATGGATGACGCTATGGGAATGGAAGACGCTATGGAGATGGAAGACGCTATGGGGATGGAAGACGCTTTGGGGATGGAAGGCGCTATGGAGATGGAAGACGCTATGGAGATGGAGGACGCTATTGTGATGGAAGACGCTATGGAGATGGAAGACGCTATGGGGATGGAAGGCGGTATGGCGATGGAAGACGCTATTGTGATAGAAGACGCAATGGTGATGGAAGACGCTATGGGGATGGAAGATGCTATGGGGAAGGAAGACGCTATGGGGATGGAAGACGCTATGGGGATGGAAGATGCTATGGGGATGGAAGATGCTATGGGGATGGAAGACGCTATGGGGATGGAAGGCGCTATGGGGATGGCAGATGTTATGAGGATGGAAGATGCTATGGGGATGGAAGACGCTATGGGGATGGAAGACGCTATGGGGATGGAAGATGCTATGGGGATGGAAGATGCTATGGGGATGGAAGATGCTCTGGGGATGGAAGATGCTATGGGGATGGAAGACGCTATGGAGATGGAAGATGCTATGGGGATGGAAGACGCTTTGGGGATGGAAGACGCTATGGAGATGGAAGACGCTATGGGGATGGAAGGCGCTTTGGGGATGGAAGGCGCTATGGAGATGGAAGATGCTATGGGGATGGAAGACGCTATGGGGATGGAAGACGCTATGGGGATGGAAGACACTATGGGGATGGAAGACGCTATGAGGATGGAAGACGCTATGGAGATGGAAGACGCTATGGAGATGGAAGACGCTATGGGGATGGAAGACGCTATGAGGATGGAAGACGCTATTGTGATGGAAGACGCTATGGAGATGGAAGATGCTATGGGGATGGAAGACGCTATGGGGATGGAAGACGCTATGGGGATGGAAGACGCTATGGGGATGGAAGACGCTATGGGGATGGAAGGCGCAATGGGGATGGAAGACGCTAAGGGGATGGAAGACGCTATGGGGATGGAAGACGCTATGAGGATGGAAGACGCTATTGTGATGGAAGACGCTATGGAGATGGAAGACGCTATGGGGATGGAAGACGCTATGGGGATGGAAGAAGCTATGGGGATGGAAGACGCTATGGGGATGGAAGACGCTATGGGGATGGATGACGCTATGGGGATGGAAGACGCTATGGAGATGGAAGACGCTATGGGGATGGAAGACGCTTTGGGGATGGAAGACGCTATGGAGATGGACGACGCTATGGTGATGGTAGACGCTTTGGGGATGGAAGACGCTATGGGGATGGAAGATGCTATGGGGATGGAAGATGCTATGGGGATGGAAGACACTATGGGGATGGAAGACGCTATGGGGATGGAAGATGCTATGGGGATGGAAGACGCTATGGGGATGGAAGACGCAATGCGGATGGAAGACGCTATGGGGATGGAAGACGCTATGGGGATGGAAGACGCTATGGGGATGGAAGAGGCTATGGGGATGGAAGACGCTATGGGGATGGAAGACGCTATGGGGATGGAAGACGCAATGCGGATGGAAGACGCTATGGGGATGGAAGACGCTATGGGGATGGAAGACGCTATGGGGATGGAAGATGCTATGGAGATGGAAGATGCTATGGGGATGGAAGATGCTATGGGGATGGAAGACACTATGGGGATGGAAGACGCTATGAGGATGGAAGACGCTATGGGGATGGGAGACGCTATGGTGATGGAAGATGCTATGGAGATGGAAGATGCTATGGGGATGGAAGACGCTATGGAGATGGAAGACGCTATGGGGATGGAAGACGCTATTGTGATGGTAGACGCTTTGGGGATGGAAGACGCTATGGTGATGGTAGACGCTTTGGGGATGGAAGACGCTATGGGGATGGAAGATGCTATGAGGATGGAAGATGCTATGGGGATGGAAGACACTAGGGGATGGAAGACGCTATGGGGATGGAAGATGCTATGGGGATGGAAGACGCTATGGGGATGGAAGACGCAATGCGGATGGAAGACGCTATGGGGATGGAAGACGCTATGGGGATGGAAGACGCTATGGGGATGGAAGACGCTATGGGGATGGAAGACGCTATGCGGTTGGAAGACGCAATGCGGATGGAAGACACTATGGGGATGGAAGACGCTATGGGGATGGAAGACGCTATGGGGATGGAAGATGCTATGGAGATGGAAGATGCTATGGGGATGGAAGATGCTATGGGGATGGAAGACACTATGGGGATGGAAGACGCTATGAGGATGGAAGACGCTATGGGGATGGGAGACGCTATGGGGATGGAAGACGCTATGGTGATGGAAGACGCTATGGGGATGGAAGACACTTTGGGGATGGAAGATGCTATGGGGATGGAAGATGCTATGGGGATGGAAGACGCTATGGGGATGGAAGACGCTATGGGGATGGAAGACACTATGGCGATGGAAGACGCTATGGGGATGGAAGACGCTATGAGGATGGAAGACGCTATGGAGATGGAAGACGCTATGGGGATGGAAGGCGCTATGGAGATGGAAGACGCTATGGGGATGGAAGACACGTTGGGGATGGAAGATGCTATGGGGATGGAAGACGCTATTGTGATAGAAGACGCTATGGGGATGGAAGACGCTATGGGGATGGAAGACGCTATGGAGATGGAAGACGCTATGGGGATGGAAGACGCTATGGGGATGGAAGACGCTATGAGGATGGAAGGCGCTATGGAGATGGAAGACGCTATGGGGATGGAAGATGCTATGGGGATGGAAGACGCTATGGGGATGGAAGACGCTATGGGGATGGAAGACGCTATGGGGATGGAAGACGCTATGGGGATGGAAGACGCTACGGGGATGGAAGACGCTATGGGGATGGAAGACGCTACGGGGATGGAAGACGCGATTGTGATGGAAGACACTATTGTGATCGAAGAATTTACGGTGATGGAAGGCGCTATGGGGATTGAAGACGCTATTGAGATGGAAGACGCTATGGGGATGGAAGACGCTATGGGGATGGAAGACGCTATGGGGATGGAAGACGCTATTGTGATGAAAGACGTTACGTGGATGGAAGATGCCATGGGGATGGAAGACGCTATGGCGATGGAAGACGCTATGGGGATGGAAGACGCGATGGGGATGGAAGACGCTATGGGGATGGAAAACGCTTTGGGGATGGAAGATGCTATGGGGATGGAAGACGCTATGGGGATGGAAGACGCTATGAGGATGGAAGACGTGATGGGGATGGAAGACGCTATGGGGATAGAAGACGCTAGGGGGATGAAAGACGCGATGGGGATGGAAGACGCGATGGGGATGGAAGACGCCATGGGGATGGAAGACACGATGGGGATGGAAGACACTATGGGGATAGAAGACGCCATGGGGATGGAAGACGCGATGGGGATGGAAGACGCGATGGGGATGGAAGACGCGATGGGGATGGAAGGCGCTATGGAGATGGAAGATGCTATGGGGATGGAAGACGCTCTGGAGATGGAAGACGCTATGGAGATGGAAGACGCTATTGTGATGGAAGACGCTATGGAGATGGAAGACGCTCTGGGGATGGAAGACGCTATGGGGATGGAAGACGCTATGGGGATGGAAGACGCTATGGGGATGGATGACGCTATGGGGATGGAAGACGCTATGGAGATGGAAGACGCTATGGGGATGGAAGACGCTTTGGGGATGGAAGACGCTATGGAGATGGAAGACGCTATGGAGATGGAGGACGCTATTGTGATGGAAGACGCTATGGAGATGGAAGACGCTATGGGGATGGAAGGCGGTATGGCGATGGAAGACGCTATTGTGATAGAAGACGCAATGGTGATGGAAGACGCTATGGGGATGGAAGATGCTATGGGGGAGGAAGACGCTATGGGGATGGAAGACGCTATGGGGATGGAAGATGCTATGGGGATGGAAGATGCTATGGGGATGGAAGACGCTATGGGGATGGAAGGCGCTATGGGGATGGCAGATGTTATGAGGATGGAAGATGCTATGGGGATGGAAGACGCTATGGGGATGGAAGACGCTATGGGGATGGAAGATGCTATGGGGATGGAAGTTGCTATGGGGATGGAAGATGCTCTGGGGATGGAAGATGCTATGGGGATGGAAGACGCTATGGAGATGGAAGATGCTATGGGGATGGAAGACGCTTTGGGGATGGAAGACGCTATGGAGATGGAAGACGCTATGGGGATGGAAGACGCTTTGGGGATGGAAGGCGCTATGGAGATGGAAGATGCTATGGGGATGGAAGACGCTATGGGGATGGAAGACGCTATGGGGATGGAAGACACTATGGGGATGGAAGACGCTATGAGGATGGAAGACGCTATGGAGATGGAAGACGCTATGGAGATGGAATACGCTATGGGGATGGAAGACGCAATGAGGATGGAAGACGCTATTGTGATGGAAGACGCTATGGAGATGGAAGACGCTATGGGGATGGAAGACGCTATGGGGATGGAAGACGCTATGGGGATGGAAGACGCTATGGGGATGGAAGACGCTATGGGGATGGAAGGCGCAATGGGGATGGAAGACGCTATGGGGATGGAAGACACTATGGGGATGGAAGACGCTATGAGGATGGAAGACGCTATTGTGATGGAAGACGCTATGGAGATGGAAGATGCTATGGGGATGGAAGACGCTATGGGGATGGAAGAAGCTATGGGGATGGAAGACGCTATGGGGATGGAAGACGCTATGGGGATGGATGACGCTATGGGGATGGAAGACGCTATGGAGATGGAAGACGCTATGGGGATGGAAGACGCTTTGGGGATGGAAGACGCTATGGAGATGGACGACGCTATGGTGATGGTAGACGCTTTGGGGATGGAAGACGCTATGGGGATGGAAGATGCTATGGGGATGGAAGATGCTATGGGGATGGAAGACACTATGGGGATGGAAGACGCTATGGGGATGGAAGACGCTATGGGGATGGAAGACGCTATGGGGATGGAAGACGCAATGCGGATGGAAGACGCTATGGGGATGGAAGACGCTATGGGGATGGAAGACGCTATGGGGATGGAAGACGCTATGGGGATGGAAGACGCTATGGGGATGGAAGACGCAATGCGGATGGAAGACGCTATGGGGATGGAAGACGCTATGGGGATGGAAGACGCTATGGGGATGGAAGATGCTATGGAGATGGAAGATGCTATGGGGATGGAAGATGCTATGGGGATGGAAGACACTATGGGGATGGAAGACGCTATGAGGATGGAAGACGCTATGGGGATGGGAGACGCTATGGTGATGGAAGACGCTATGGAGATGGAAGATGCTATGGGGATGGAAGACGCTATGGAGATGGAAGACGCTATGGGGATGGAAGACGCTATTGTGATGGTAGACGCTTTGGGGATGGAAGACGCTATGGTGATGGTAGACGCTTTGGGGATGGAAGACGCTATGGGGATGGAAGATGCTATGAGGATGGAAGATGCTATGGGGATCGAAGACACTATGGGGATGGAAGACGCTATGGGAATGGAAGATGCTATGGGGATGGAAGACGCTATGGGGATGGAAGACGCAATGCGGATGGAAGACGCTATGGGGATGGAAGACGCTATGGGGATGGAAGACGCTATGGGGATGGAAGACGCTATGGGGATGGAAGACGCTATGCGGTTGGAAGACGCAATGCGGATGGAAGACACTATGGGGATGGAAGACGCTATGGGGATGGAAGACGCTATGGGGATGGAAGATGCTATGGAGATGGAAGATGCTATGGGGATGGAAGATGCTATGGGGATGGAAGACACTATGGGGATGGAAGACGCTATGAGGATGGAAGACGCTATGGGGATGGGAGGCGCTATGGGGATGGAAGACGCTATGGTGATGGAAGACGCTATGGGGATGGAAGACACTTTGGGGATGGAAGATGCTATGGGGATGGAAGATGCTATGGGGATGGAAGACGCTATGGGGATGGAAGACGCTATGAGGATGGAAGACGCTATGGAGATGGAAGACGCTATGGGGATGGAAGGCGCTATGGAGATGGAAGACGCTATGGGGATGGAAGACACGTTGGGGATGGAAGATGCTATGGGGATGGAAGACGCTATTGTGATAGAAGACGCTATGGGGATGGAAGACGCTATGGGGATGGAAGACGCTATGGAGATGGAAGACGCTATGGGGATGGAAGACGCTATGGGGATGGAAGACGCTATGAGGATGGAAGGCGCTATGGAGATGGAAGACGCTATGGGGATGGAAGATGCTATGGGGATGGAAGACGCTATGGGGATGGAAGACGCTATGGGGATGGAAGACGCTATGGGGATGGAAGACGCTATGGGGATGGAAGACGCTACGGGGATGGAAGACGCTATGGGGATGGAAGACGCTACGGGGATGGAAGACGCGATTGTGATGGAAGACACTATTGTGATCGAAGAATTTACGGTGATGGAAGGCGCTATGGGGATTGAAGACGCTATGGGGATGGAAGACGCTATGGGGATGGAAGACGCTATGGGGATGGAAGACGCTATGGGGATGGAAGACGCTATTGTGATGAAAGACATTACGTGGATGGAAGATGCCATGGGGATGGAAGACGTTATGGGGATGGAAGACGCTATGGGGATGGAAGACGCGATGGGGATGGAAGACGCTATGGGGATGGAAAACGCTTTGGGGATGGAAGATGCTATGGGGATGGAAGACGCTATGGGGATGGAAGACGCTATGAGGATGGAAGACGCGATGGGGATGGAAGACGCTATGGGGATAGAAGACGCTAGGGGGATGGAAGACGCGATGGGGATGGAAGACGCGATGGGGATGGAAGACGCCATGGGGATGGAAGACACGATGGGGATGGAAGACACTATGGGGATAGAAGACGCCATGGGGATGGAAGACGCGATGGGGATGGAAGACGCGATGGGGATGGAAGACGCGATGGGGATGGAAGGCGCTATGGAGATGGAAGATGCTATGGGGATGGAAGACGCTCTGGGGATGGAAGACGCTATGGAGATGGAAGACGCTATTGTGATGGAAGATGCTATGGAGATGGAAGACGCTCTGGGGATGGAAGACGCTATGGAGATGGAAGACACTATGGGGATGGAAGACGCTTTGGGGATGGAAGACGCTATGGAGATGGAAGACGCTATTGTGATGGAAGACGCTATGGAGATGGAAGACGCTCTGGGGATGGAAGACGCTATGGGGATGGAAGACGCTATGGGGATGGAAGACGCTTTGGGGATGGAAGACGCTATGGAGATGGAAGACGCTATGGGGATGGCAGACGCTTTGGGGATGGAAGACGCTATGGGGATGGAAGACGCTATGGGGATGGAAGACGCTATGGGGATGGAAGACGCTTTGGGGATGGAAGACGCTATGGAGATGGAAGACGCTATGGGGATGGAAGACGCTTTGGGGATGGAAGGCGCTATGGGGATGGAAGACGCTATGGGGATGGAAGACGCTATGGGGATGGAAGACGCTATGAGGATGGAAGACGCTATTGTGATGGAAGACGCTATGGAGATGGAAGACGCTATGGGGATGGAAGACGCTATGGGGATGGAAGACGCTATGGGGATGGAAGACGCTATGGGGATGGATGACGCTATGGGGATGGAAGACGCTATGGAGATGGAAGACGCTATGGGGATGGAAGACGCTTTGGGGATTGGAAGACGCTATGGAGATGGAAGACGCTATGGAGATGGAGGACGCTATTGTGATGGAAGACGCTATGGAGATGGAAGACGCTATGGGGATGGAAGGCGGTATGGGGATGGAAGACGCTATTGTGATAGAAGACGCAATGGTGATGGAAGACGCTATGGGGATGGAAGATGCTATGGGGAAGGAAGACGCTATGGGGATGGAAGACGCTATGGGGATGGAAGATGCTATGGGGATGGAAGATGCTATGGGGATGGAAGACGCTATGGGGATGGAAGGCGCTATGGGGATGGCAGATGTTATGAGGATGGAAGATGCTATGGGGATGGAAGACGCTATGGGGATGGAAGACGCTATGGGGATGGAAGATGCTATGGGGATGGAAGATGCTATGGGGATGGAAGATGCTCTGGGGATGGAAGATGCTATGGGGATGGAAGACGCTATGGAGATGGAAGATGCTATGGGGATGGAAGACGCTTTGGGGATGGAAGACGCTATGGAGATGGAAGACGCTATGGGGATGGAAGACGCTTTGGGGATGGAAGGCGCTATGGAGATGGAAGATGCTATGGGGATGGAAGACGCTATGGGGATGGAAGACGCTATGGGGATGGAAGACACTATGGGGATGGAAGACGCTATGAGGATGGAAGACGCTATGGAGATGGAAGACGCTATGGAGATGGAAGACGCTATGGGGATGGAAGACGCTATGAGGATGGAAGATGCTATTGTGATGGAAGACGCTATGGAGATGGAAGACGCTATGGGGATGGAAGACGCTATGGGGATGGAAGAAGCTATGGGGATGGAAGACGCTATGGGGATGGAAGACGCTATGGGGATGGAAGGCGCAATGGGGATGGAAGACGCTATGGGGATGGAAGACGCTATGGGGATGGAAGACGCTATGAGGATGGAAGACGCTATTGTGATGGAAGACGCTATGGAGATGGAAGACGCTATGGGGATGGAAGACGCTATGGGGATGGAAGACGCTATGGGGATGGAAGACGCTATGGGGATGGAAGACGCTATGGGGATGGATGACGCTATGGGGATGGAAGACGCTATGGAGATGGAAGACGCTATGGGGATGGAAGACGCTTTGGGGATGGAAGACGCTATGGAGATGGACGACGCTATGGTGATGGTAGACGCTTTGGGGATGGAAGACGCTATGGGGATGGAAGATGCTATGGGGATGGAAGATGCTATGGGGATGGAAGACACTATGGTGATGGAAGACGCTATGGGGATGGAAGATGCTATGGGGATGGAAGACGCTATGGGGATGGAAGACGCAATGCGGATGGAAGACGCTATGGGGATGGAAGACGCTATGGGGATGGAAGACGCAATGCGGATGGAAGACGCTATGGGGATGGAAGACGCTATGGGGATGGAAGACGCTATGGGGATGGAAGATGCTATGGAGATGGAAGATGCTATGGGGATGGAAGATGCTATGGGGATGGAAGACACTATGGGGATGGAAGACGCTATGAGGATGGAAGACGCTATGGGGATGGGAGACGCTATGGTGATGGAAGATGCTATGGAGATGGAAGATGCTATGGGGATGGAAGACGATCTGGAGATGGAAGACGCTATGGGGATGGAAGACGCTATTGTGATGGTAGACGCTTTGGGGATGGAAGACGCTATGGTGATGGTAGACGCTTTGGGGATGGAAGACGCTATGGGGATGGAAGATGCTATGAGGATGGAAGATGCTATGGGGATGGAAGACACTATGGGGATGGAAGACGCTATGGGGATGGAAGATGCTATGGGGATGGAAGACGCTATGGGGATGGAAGACGCAATGCGGATGGAAGACGCTATGGGGATGGAAGACGCTATGGGGATGGAAGACGCTATGGGGATGGAAGACGCTATGGGGATGGAAGACGCTATGCGGTTGGAAGACGCAATGCGGATGGAAGACACTATGGGGATGGAAGACGCTATGGGGATGGAAGACGCTATGGGGATGGAAGATGCTATGGAGATGGAAGATGCTATGGGGATGGAAGATGCTATGGGGATGGAAGACACTATGGGGATGGAAGACGCTATGAGGATGGAAGACGCTATGGGGATGGGAGACGCTATGGGGATGGAAGACGCTATGGTGATGGTAGACGCTTTGGGGATGGAAGACGCTATGGGGATGGAAGATGCTATGGGGATGGAAGATGCTATTGGGCTGGAAGACACTATGGGGATGGACGACGCTATGGGGATGGAAGATGCTATGGGGATGGAAGATGCTATGGGGATGGAAGATGCTATTGGGATGGAAGACACTATGGGGATGGACGACGCTATGAGGATGGAAGACGCTATGGGGATGGAAGACGCTATGGGGATGGAAGACGCTCTGGGGATGGAAGATGCTTTGGGGCTGGAAGACGCTTTGATGATGGAAGACACAATGGGGATGGAAGACGCTATGGGGATGGAAGATGCTATGGGGATGGAAGACGCTATGCGGATGGAAGATGCTATGGGGATGGAAGACACTATGGGGATGGAATATGCTATGGGGATGGAAGACGCTATGGGGATGGAAGATGCTATGGGGATGGAATATGCTATGGGGATGGAAGACGCTATGGGGATGGAAGACGCTATGGGGATGGAAGACGCTATGGGGATGGAATATGCTATGGGGATGGAAGGCGCTATGGGGATGGAAGACGCTATGGGGATGGAAGATGCTATGGGGATGGAAGGTGCTATGGGGATGGAAGGTGCTATGGTGATGGTAGACGCTTTGGGGATGGAAGATGCTATGAGGATGGAAGACGCTATGGGGATGGAAGATGCTATGGTGATGGTAGACGCTTTGGGGATGGAAGGCGCTATGGGGATGGAAGACGCTATGGGGATGGAAGACACTAGGGGAAGGAAGACGCTATCGGGATGGAAGATGCTATGGGAATGGAAGACACTTTGGGGATGGAAGACGCTATGGGGATGGAAGACGCTATGGGGATGGAAGATGTTATGGGGGTGGAAGACGCTATGGGGATGGAAGACGCTATGGGGATGGAAGACGCTATCTGGATGGAAGATGCTATGGGAATGGAAGACACTATGGGGATGGAAGACGCTATGGTGGTGGAAGTCGCTATAGGGATGGAAGTCGCTATAGGGATGGAAGTCGCTATGGGGAGTGAAGACGCTATGGGGATGGAAGGTGCTATGGTGATGGTAGACGCTTTGGGGATGGAAGATGCTATGAGGATGGAAGACGCTATGGGGATGGAAGATGCTATGGTGATGGTAGACGCTTTGGGGATGGAAGGCGCTATGGGGATGGAAGACGCTATGGGGATGGAAGACGCTAGGGGAAGGAAGACGCTATCGGGATGGAAGATGCTATGGGAATGGAAGACACTTTGGGGATGGAAGACGCTATGGGGATGGAAGACGCTATGGGGATGGAAGATGTTATGGGGGTGGAAGACGCTATGGGGATGGAAGATGATGTGGGGATGGAAGGCGCTATGGGGATGGAAGACGCTATGGGGATGGAAGACGCTATGGGGATGGAAGACACTATGGGGATGGAAGACGCTAGGGGAAGGAAGACACTATGGGGATGGAAGATGCTATGGGAATGGAAGACACTATGGGGATGGAAGACGCTATGGTGGTGGAAGTCGCTATAGGGATGGAAGTCGCTATAGGGATGGAAGATGATGTGGGGATGGAAGACGCTATGGGGATGGAAGACGCTATGGGGATGGAAGACGCTAGGGGAAGGAAGACGCTATCGGGATGGAAGATGCTATGGGAATGGAAGACACTATGGGGATGGAAGACGCTATGGTGGTGGAAGTCGCTATAGGGATGGAAGTCGCTATAGGGATGGAAGTCGCTATGGGGAGTGAAGACGCTATGGGGATGGAAGACGCTATGGTGATGGTAGACGCTATAGGGATGGAAGTCGCTATGAGGATGGAAGGCGCTATGGGGATGGAAGACGCTATGGGGATGGAAGATGCTATAGGGATGGAAGTCGCTATGAGGATGGAAGGCGCTATGGGGATGGAAGACGCTATGGGGATGGAAGATGCTATGGGGATGGAAGACGCTATGGGGATGGAAGACGCTATGGGGATGGAAGACGCTATGGGGATGGAAGGCGCTAAGGGGATGGAAGACGCTATAGGGATGGAAGTCGCTATGAGGATGGAAGGCGCTATGGGGATGGAAGACGCTATGGGGATGGAAGATGCTATGGGGATGGAAGACGCTATGGGGATGGAATATAGTTAGGAGATGGAAGATGTTATGGATATGAAATAGCCCTGGAGAGGGTATTAGATGGGGAGCTGGAGAGTTCAACTCAGGATCAAATATGACATTGAGGTTCCACACAGTCTGGTTACCCTTCAGTTATTGGTCACAGCGGGATGGGCAATTGTTTCAGCCTTCGAAATATTTAACTGGAATAAATTTCTGCTCGTCTACGAATGGATGTCGCCTGATAACAGTGAAAAGGATGAGAGGTTTTGACGAGGATGAGCTGGGCACCATTAGCAAACTCATGCAACCTCATGAGAAGCAGCATGTCAATGAGAAATAGGAGGGGCCAAGAGAAGGTCATTGGGGGACTCCAGATGTCACGGCAGCAGGACAAGAGAATCAGGAGCCCATCGAGGCTGCTTCCCATTTGATAAGATTGTGGCTGATCAACTCCATTTTCCTGTCTTTCCTTGCTCTTGACTTCCTTGTCGATTAAGGATCTAACTCACCTTCGAATATGTTCAATGGCCAAGCCTTCTGTGCTTTCTGGGGAAATGACTAATGATCTTCCGAAAGAAAAGAAAATTCTCCTCATTGCCATTCTAAATGGGGAAGCCCCCGATTGGTAAACCGTGTTCCCCATGCCATAGCATGCTGTAATCATCTTCGAATTGTCCAGGGTGGCACTGATCTCCAGTGAAAAGACCCCACCAAGTGTGGGCCTGGATTCTCCTGTATCGCACTTGGTTCCAAGTTACCCATTCCCCCGAATCAGAACATCATATGTTTGGGTCAGAAACCTGAGCATATAAATCCAGGCCAACACCTCCGATGAGTACGGGGAGTGCGCTGAACTGTCAGAGATGCTGCCTATCAGGTGAGGGTTTAAATCAGGGCCCAGTCTGCCATCTCGGGTGCACTTACATATATTTTTTTTAATTACTCAGCCCTATTTTGTAAAAGAGCTGGGTAAGTTATTTTCTTGGTCAATATTTATCATTCCACGGGTAATTCCAGTGGCGACTTGTAGGAGGTTGTACGCAAGGTAGCTCGCAGGCAAGGTAGCTCCCCGCTAGTTGTTGTTTTTGGTTCTTTTTGCCCTGTTTCCGGGGGTAATTGGTGGACAGGCTCGTCCCAATGGAGAGTATGGGGTGCAAGGATGTCAGAAGGCGCAAGAAAGAATATCAATAAGAAAGGCAGGAGCGGGGGTCCGTCGGAGGAGCGGAGCAAGGTGCGGAGCTCAGTGTGGGGGGACCTAAGGTGGCGGAGGCAAATTCATCGGGGGGAGCCACACCTATCATGGTAGACAAGGTGGCAGAGGTAACAATGGCTGTCGGATTTGATAAACAGTTCGGCAAGCATTTCGAAAGGCTTGGGAGGAAAATGATAGACATCCTCAGAAAGTCAGCGGAAGAAGCCCTGGTACCGATGGAAAAGACATCAGAGACAGTAGGACAGTTTGGTGAGATGTTGAAAGGGGGGGTGGAGAAGGTGTTGTCGCGCCACAGCGATCAATTGGCCTCGTTAGGTGCTGAGCTGCGGAGGATGGAGGAATGGAATAAGGGCCTGAGAATGAGGGTCAACGACCTGGAAAATATTCCGAGGCCGACTGAATACTTTGAGTTTATATTTAGGAAGCTGGTGGAGGAGGATCATCAGGGTCCCCACATCGTGTTTGATTGGGCCCACCGGTGGCTTAGGGCAAAGCCACGGGGGAATGAGCATCCACGAGTGGTGATAGCGTGTTATCACAGATATCGGTCAAAGGAGAGGGTCTTAAAGTGGGCCAAGGAGAATCAGGAGGTGCGGTGGAATAAAGAAAGGTACAGCACAAGAACTGGCCCTCCAGACCTGCGCCGACCATGCTGCCTGCCTAACCGAAAACCTTCTACACCTCTGGAATCCGTATCCCTCTATTCCATCCTATTCATGTATTTGTCAAGATGCCCCTCAAAAGACACTTTTGTGGGGCAGCAAGGCGGCGCAGTGGTTAGCACTGTTTCCTACAGCACAGAGGACCCGGGTTCGATCCCGGCTCTGGATCACTGTCCGTGTGGGGATTGCATATTCCCCCCGTGTCTGTGAGGGTCCCACCCCCCACAACCCAAAGATGTGCAGGCGAGGTGGATTGGCCACTTCAAATTACCCCTTGATTGGAAAAAATAATTGGGTGCTCTAAATTTAGAAAAGAAAAAGTCACTATCGTACCTGCTTCCGTCACCTCCTCTGGCAGCGCATTCCAGGCACTCAGTACCCTGAGTAAAAAACCGTCTCTCGCACATCTCCTCTAAACTTTGTCCCTCACACCTTAAACCGCTGTCCCCTCATAATTGACTCTTCCACCCTGGAAAAAAGCTTTTGACTATCCACCCTGTTCATGCCCCTCATAATTTTGTAGACTTCTATCAGGTCATCTCTCAACTTCTGTTATTCCAGTGAGAACAAACCGGGTTTCTCCAACCTCTCCTCTTGGCTAATGCCATCCATGCCAGCGGATGTAGGCAAGCATGCCGTAGAAGGCAGCAGTATCTGATAAGCCATCAATGAACACACGACGAGTGGTGAACGTAACTGAGGCTTTAATAAACTAAACAGAAAGCCCCCTGGCCTCTGATCCCGAACTGGATCAGAGGCAGAGACCAGCCACCTTTATAGCGGGCCCCGAGGGGAGGCGGGGCCATCGGGCAGTGGTTTACCACATTACATATAATACAGTAGCCGTTTACCACAATACTACATATTATACACCACATTCACCCCTTTTTTAAAAAAGAGTCCAGCGGGGGTGAAGTGGACTTAAAGATCAAGTCTGTCGGGGGCCTTGACCTTCCGCTGTGATCACCTCAGTTCCGGCTGTGGTGTGGGCACCGGTGTCGAGACCTGCGCGTCCGGGAGCGTGTCGTCCTCTTCTTCACCCAGTAGTTGAGTCGGTGGAGGGAGGGGCAGTGTATGGGCGGGGGTGATGGTCGCGGGTGGGCCTGCGAGTGCCAGTTCTTGAGGTAGGTGGGGAGAGGTGGGGGAGACAGTGTAGGGTCGAGGGTGGTGGTGATGGTCGCTGGGGAATCTGCAGGTGACAAATCCCGGAGGGAGACTGTCCCCTGTCGCCCGTCCTGATGTGCCACGTAGGCATATTGTGGGTTGGCATGGAGGAGCAGGACCTTCTCGATGAGGGGATCTGATTCATGACTCCTCGCATGCTTCCGGAGGACGGGCCCTGGGACTGTCAGCCAGGACGGGAGCAAGACCCCGGAGGTGGACTTCCTGGGGAAGGCAAACATAAGTTGGTGGCAGTGCACAGGAGCGGCCAGATGGAGTGGAGTTGCATCGGAGAGGACCTCCTGCCAGCGGGAGACTGGTAGACTTCTAGGCCGTAGGGCCAGGAGGATGGCCTTCCAGACCGTCGCGTTCTCCCCTCTCCACCTGTCCGATGCCCCGGAGGTTATAGCTGGTCGTCCTGCTGGAGGCGATGCCCTTGCTGAGCAGGAACTGACACAACTCGTTGCTCATGAAGGAGGACCTCCGATCGCTATGGATGTAGGTGGGGAAACGGAACAAGGTGAAGAGACTGTGCAGGGCTTTGATGACGGTGACAGAGGTGAATCTTGAGTATTCGTCAACAACGTTGAGGAAATACATGTTACGGTCAGAGGAGGGGAGGGCACTTTGAAGTCGATGCTGAGGCACTCAAAGGGGCGAGAGAGGCCTTTACCAGGTGCGCCCTGTCTGGCCAATAGAAGTGTGGTTTGCACTCCGCGCAGACCTGGCAGTCCCTGGTCACGGTCCTGACCTCCTCGATGGTGTAAGACAGGTTGCGAGCCTTGATAAAGCAAAAAAAAACGGGTGATCCCCGCGTGACAGAGGTCATTGTGGAGGGCCCGAAGTCGGTCTACTTGTGCGCTGGCGCATGTTGCGGGATAGGGCATCTGGGGGCTCATTGAGCTTCCCAGGTCAGTACAAGATAGCGTAGTTGTCGGTGGAGAGCTCGATCCTCCACCTCAGAATCTTGTTGTTCTTGATCTTGCCCCGCTGTGTATTGTTAAACATGAAGTCAACCGACCGTTGGTCAGTGAGGAGAGTGAATCGCCTGCCGGCCTGGTAATGCCTCCAAAGTCGCACAGCTTCTACAATGGCTTGGGCTTCCTTTTCGATGGAGGAGTGCTGAATTTCGGAGGCATGGAGGGTACGGGAGAAGAAAGCCACGGGCCTGCCCGCCTGGTTGAGGGTAGCGGCCAGAGCAAAGTCCGACGCATCGCTCTCACACCTGGAACGGAATGGACTCGTCCACAGCGTGCATCGTGGCTTCGGCAATATCTGCCTTGATGCGGGTGAAGGCCAGGTGGGCCCTCAGCTGTCAGGGGAAAAATGGTGGTTTTAATAAGTGGACGGGCCTTGTCTGCATAATTGGGGACCCACTGGGCAGAGTAAGAGAAGAACCCCAGGCATCTCTTCAGGGTCTTGGGGCAGTGGGGGAGGGGGAGTTCCAGGAGGGGGCGCATGCAGGCCGGCCCTCGGACTCCATTTTCCACAACATAGCCAAGGATGGCTAGGCGGGGTTGTGCAGAAAACGCATTTTTCCTTATTGTAGGTGAGGTTCAGTTTAGCGATGTGGAGGAATTGCCGGAGGTTTACGTCATGGTGCTGCTGGTCATGGCCGCAGATGGTGACATTATCTAATTACGGGAACGTGGCCCGCAGCCTGTACTGGTCAACCATTCGGTCCATTTCTCGTTGGAAGACCGAGACCCCATTGGGGACGCTGAGGAAGTGATAGAGGCGGCCATCTGCCTTGAAGGCAGTGGATTGGCTGTCCCTCCGGGCGGATAGGGAGCTAGCGGTACGCGGATTTCAATCAACTGTGGAGAAGACTAGATACTGCGCAATCTGGCTGACCATGTCAGATATGCCGGGGAGGGGGTACGCATCGAGCTGCGTGTGCCGGTTGATGGTCTGACTGTAGTCGATGACCATTCGGTGCTTCTTGGACGACCACCTCTTGGGCTCTCCAGGAGCTGGTACTAGCCCTCAATGATCACCTCTCATAGGAGTCGCTGGACCTCCGACCTGATAAAGGCCCTGTCCCGGGCACTGCATTGCCTGCTCCTAGTAGCGACGGGCTTACAGTCCAAGGTGAGGTTAGCGAAGAGCGAGGGTGGGGCGACCTTAAGGGTCGCGAGGCTGCAGACGCTGAGGGGGGGCAGGGGTCCACCAAACTTTAAAGTAAGGCTTTGGAAGTGGCACTGGAGCCCCAGTAATAGGGCAGCGCAGAGATGGGGAAGGACGTAGAGTTTGAAGTTAGCGTACTCTACGCCTTGTACAGTAAGGGTCGCGACACAGTACCCCTGGATTTCTACTGCACGTGATCCGGAAGCCAGGGAGATTTTCTGGGATCGCGGGTAAAATTGGGAGGGAGCAGCCGCCTTACCGTATCCTGGGTGTATGAAGCTGTCTGTTCTCCCTGAGTCGAAAAGGCAGGCCGTCTCATACCCGTTGATCCGGATGGTCATCGTATATTTTGTGAGGTCGGTGAAGTGTTCAGTGAAGGATCCGAGGTACGCTTCGAAGCAGCTTAGCCAGTGCTCGAATGTTGCAGTGGCGTCGGCTGCCTGTGGGTCCAGCTCCATGCGATCAGGCTTGAGTGATGGATTCATCTTAGATGTTTTGTGTATTAAATTGATATGCCATCAATGAACACACGAGTGGTGAACGTAACTGAGGCTTTAATAAACTAAACAGAAAGCCCTCTTGGCCTCGGATCCCGAACTGGATCAGAGGCGCAGACCAGCCACCTTTATACCGGGCCCGAGGGAGGCGGAGCCATCGGGCAGTGGTTTACCACATTACATATATTAGTGGCCATTTACCACAATACACATATTATACACTACAGTGGTTTACCACAGTATCCATTCATATTATAAAGACATAGAACAAAGAACAAAGAACAAAGAAATGTACAGCACAGGAACAGGCCCTTCGGCCCTCCAAGCCCATGCCGACCATACTGCCCGACTAAACTACAATCTTCTACACTTCCTGGGTCCGTATCCTTCTATTCCCATCCTATTCATATATTTGTCAAGATGCCCCTTAAATGTCCCTATCGTCCCTGCTTCCACTACCTCCTCCGGTAGTGAGTTCCAGGCACCCACTACCCTCTGCGTAAAAAACTTGCCCTCGTACATCTACTCTAAACCTTGCCCCTCTCACCTTAAACCTATGCCCCCTAGTAATTGACCCCTATACCCTGGGGAAAAGCCTCTGACTATCCACTCTGTCTATGCCCCTCATAATTTTGTATACCTCTATCAGGTCGCCCCTCAACCTCCTTCGTTCCAGTGAGAACAAACCGAGTTTATTCAATCGCTCCTCATAGCTTATGCCCTCCATACCAGGCAACATTCTGGTAAATCTCTTCTGCACCCTCTCTAAAGCCTCCACATCCTTCTGGTAGTGTGGCGACCAGAATTGAACACTATACTCCAAGTGTGGCCTAACTAAGGTTCTATAACAGCTGCAACATGACTTGCCAATTCTTATACTCAATGCCCCGGCCAATGAAGGCAAGCATGCCGTATGCCTTCTTGACTACCTTCTCCACCTGTGTTGCCCCTTTCAATGACCTGTGGACCTGTACTCCTAGATCTCTTTGACTTTCAATACTCTTGAGGGTTCTACCATTCACTGTATATTCCCTACCTGCATTAGCCCTTCCAAAATGCATTACCGTCCACATTTGTCCGGATTAAACTCCATCTGCCATCTCTCCGCCCAAGTCTCCAGACAATCTAAATCCTGCTGTAATCCCTCAGACAGTCCTCATCGCTAATCCGCAATTCCACCAACCTTTGTGTCGTCTGCAAACTTACTAATCAGACCAGTTACATTGCAGCGGAATTGGCAAGGAGGCAGGCGGCCTTGAACAGGGCGAAGTCGGCGCTCTACAAGAATGGTGGTTTGGTTGAAAGCTGTATCCGATGAGCTGGGGGGTGACCTACAGGGATAATGATTGTTTTTTCAAGATGGCGGAGGAAGCAGAGATATTCATCAAAGCTGAAGGACTTGGACTGGACTGAAGGGGGGTTGCATGGGACTTGGTTGGTGGTTGGGATGGGTCGGACGTTGTAGTAGCAACTGTTCATGTACCTTTTGTTTCCTCTCCCCCTTTCTTTGCACAGTATTGGTGATAATGAAAATTGTTGCAGGTTTTCTTGGGAGGTTCTTTGCCTTTGTTATGTTTTGTATTAAGGGGTGCTTGAAGTTTGGAGAGTGTGTTTGGATGGGCGGGGGGGGGGGGAATGTTGGGCTGTTTTGGATGATGGAAAGCTGGGATGGGGGAGTTTTGGTTTCAATTAGGGGTCTGGCTTTTGTCCTGGGTGGTTTACTTGGGTATTGTGGGCTCTGGCAGGGGAGTGGGTGCTGCCTTGCTAGCTGAGATTGGCTAGTGAGCCGGAGCAAGGTGGGGGAGGGGTAGCAGCTTGCGGGACCGGTTTAGGCAGGTTTTGTCGAGCCTATATTGAGGTGTGAATGGTTTGGAGGTGGGAGGGGGAAAGAGACAGCAATTCGAAAGGAAGTGGCTGGGGATTTCTGGGATAATGGGGAATAGAGTGCTGACGGTGTCACTTGTGAGGCAGGGCAGGTGACCATCTTGGGTGGGCTCTGGATTCACGTGTATGGTGGACAGTGGGGGTGAGCCCACCCAGTGGAAATAGCTGACTTGAAGGGGAGGGGCGCTGGGACCCCCAATTCGATTGGTTACGTGAAATGTGTGGGGGTAGAGGGCCTAGTGAAATGTGCAAGAGTTTCTGCTTGGCTTTCTGGGGGGGGGGGGGGGGGGGGGGGGAAGAGTTTGTTTTTATGTATAAAATGGAAAAAGTTGAATAAAAATTACATATATTTTTTATAAATTTAGAGTACCCAATTATTTTTCCCCAATTAAGGGGCAATTTAGCCCAGAAATCCACCTACCCTGCACATCTTTTTGGGTGGTGGTGGGGGGGGGGGGGGGGGGGGGGGGAAAGATGTGAGACCCACGCAGACACGGAGTGGAAACTCCACACGGACAGTGACCAGAGGCCGGGATCGCACCCAGATCCTCGCCGCTGTGAAGCAGCTGTGCTAACCACTGCACTACCGTGCCACCCTGTATATGTTAAAAATGTATCAATCAGCCAACATCAGCAAAAGAAACCGATTCGCCGATCATCAGCGTACTGCCCATTTGTGGGATCTTACTGTGCACAGCTTGGCAGCAATTTTGTTCGAATAATGCAAGGAATAGAGAGGCAGGTCTGTTTTACAGCTTATTTTTTAATTTTGATGTTAAAACTTTATACAAACAAAATATATTATATATAATATATATATGTATATACACACACACACACACACACACATGTACACGCTCAAACACACAAGCGACTGACGTCCTCTTGCTTAATCGAGGCAAAATGAACACAGATGAGAACAGTCAAGTGTCAGGTTCAATCAGTGACTCAAATAATAAATCTCTGGGAGACATGTTAATCAACATACGCATGAATTCACGGGGCGCACATTCAGTGCCACTCAGGATAGACGGTCCCGATTCCACCTACAGATGTTACAAACGATCTTTAAACCGCCCCCCCCCCCCCCCCCCCCCCCCCCCCCCCCCCCCCACCACAACCAAATCTCAGCAGAGCCCGTTACATCACAGACACACGGTGAAAGCTGAGCCGCAGAGGGGACACAGCTGCATGTTTCATGCCCGGGTGGTGACTTCAACCTCATCGGGTCAAGGAGAGGAGCGATAGTGACAGTACGGCATTGGATTCAATGGGCCAAAGAGCCTCCTTTCTTTTGACTGACCCCTCCCAGAGCGGTCAGGAGCTCCCACTGAAAGGCACATGGGAGGGATGCTGGAAGAGGATGAGGACTGGGATGGCATTCCACACATTCCAATAGCCTCACCCTTCAGTGCAGCACACGTGAAGGATGCCCACCAGGGAGCGGGGCATCAGAGGGCAGCCAGTTACCCCAGGAAACTGTACACGCTCCTAAACAGTCAGCATCTAAAGTTGGGGGTGGAGGAGGGAAAGAAAAAAATCGACAAACGCTCACACGCATCTTTGAAAGCCCCTTCCCTCCATCAGTGCCCAAGCAGAATTGCTGCCCATTCATTTTGAAGGCACAATGGCTATGTCACTTGAAGTGATACTGACGAGATAGAGTCAAGTAGACATTTACAACAAAATAAGTTAAGCTTAATCAGGAACTCAAAAAAATAGGCCACATATTTCCCACAAGAGTCAAACTCTGTGATTCACTGACAGATATAGTGCACCTACAGTATGATATCTATCAAACTGCTGCTCTCAGGAAGCTTGGAGTGAGGAGGGATGGGGGGTGGGGGTGGACCAGCAGTCTCCCACTCACTCATTCACTCACACTGCTGCGGAATCAACTTTAAAACCAGGTATTTATTATTATAAAAGGCATCTTTTACAATAGCAGCAGGGGCTGGTTTAGCACAGGGCTAAAGAGCTGGCTTTTAAAGCAGACCAAGGCAGGTCAGCAGCACGGTTCAATTCCCGTACCAGCCTCCCCGAACAGGCGCCGGAATGTGGCGACTAGGGGCTTTTCACAGTCACTTCATTTGAAGCCTACTTGTGACAATAAGCGATTTTCATTTTTCATTTCATCTTTTGCAAATAATAATGCTGCCGTTTCATAGCCTGCAACCTGGCTTGATTTGTTAAATGCTACAGCTGTCACGTCGGCAACATTGTCATGGTAACTAGAAGCTGGTTAAAATAAACAAGTCCAAGTGGTTGTCGGTGGGACAGAGAGAGAGAACAAAAAAAAAGAGATGTGGGAAGATAGAGGCAGAGAAAAGGGAGAGAGGGGGAGGAGGGGGTAGAGAGAAAGAGGAGAGCAAGAGCAAGGGGGAGAGATGGAGAGAGAAAGAGAGCAGAGGGAAAGAGAAGGATCAAGTCGAGAATGAGAGAGTGAGAAGCGGAGAGTGAGAAACAAAGTGCAGTGATGGGGGGGTGTGGGGGGAATAGACACACCAGGACAATATTGAAGCACATCCCCTAACCCATGACCTTTTGGGATTTAAACCAGATGGCACTTTATATTGAAAGATAGCCTTTGGATATAAATGTGTTCCTGGGTCATGGTACATAGAATCATCGAATTTACAGTGCAGAAGGAGACCATTCAGCCCAACAAGTCTGCACCAGCCCTTGGAAAGTGCTACCCTACTTAAGCCCACACCTCCACCCTGTCCCCGAAACCCTGTGATCCCACCTCACCTTTTTTTTTTTTTTTTAAAACACTAAGGGCAATTTATCATCCACCTAACCTGCACATCTTTGGACTGTGGGAGGAAACGGGAGCACCCGGAGGAAACCCACGCACACACAGGGAGGATGTGCAGACTCCGCACAGACAGTGACCCAAGCCGGACCCATCTGAAACTCGATATGCAAGCTTGAAAACTAAGCCATATAACATATTAATATTAAATCCGAGCAGTGGAATATCAGGATAGGCATCAGGAAAAATGTAGAAACATGAAAAATAATCCTGCACCAAATAGATTTACCAGCCGGCTGATCCGAGGCTGCACACCTGCGCCATCTACTGGTCAGATGAAGATCAGCAGCAGGGCAGGGAACTGATAGCCTCGTGTTGCGATAAAAATCGCTTGGAGGTTTAGTCACATCATTGTTTCCAGTAACCTGCCGGAAACAATTGTTTGTCCTGAGGGTATTTGATGGGGCAGTGCATACTGTGCTGTACTTCATAATGGAATAGTCTTGCACACGGTCTGTTCACACATGGGCACTGATTGGCACCTTGAGAAGTGCAGGTGCCCAGCAAGGGGGTCTTCTTCAAAAAATGAGGGGGGGGGGGGGGGAAGAGAAAAGGACAGAGAATAATAAATGCTCCCTCAGATTAACGCTGAAGGAGCTGTACTTCCAAGATCATGAATTTGTAAGATTAAGGGGAACAGTACAGCAGCTACTAGACTTGGGATGCAGAGCGAGGCCAGCAGCGCGGGTTCAATTCCCGTACCAGCTGAGGTGAAGGCCCAGAGTCTTCTCAACCTTGCCTGAGGTGTGGTGATCCTCAGGTTAAATCCGTACGAGCCTCCCCGAACAGGCGCCGGAATGTGGCGACTAGGGGCTTTTCACAGTAACTTCATTGAAGCCTACTCGTGACAATAAGCGATTTTCATTTCAAATTACCACCAGTCAGCTCTCCCCCTCAAAGGGGAAAGCAGCCTATGGTCATCTGGGACTATAGGAACTTACTAGACTAGTACTCATAGGCTAGGATTAATTCTCCAGAGAAACAAGGTCAAAACCCACCATGGCAGCTGGGGAGAATTTAAATTCAATTAATCAATAAACCTGTAATAAAAAGTGAGTCTCATTCATAGTGATCCTAAAACTACCAGAATGTCATAAAACCCCACCTGGTTCCCTAATGTTCTTTATGGAAGTAAATCTGCCATCCTTACCCACGGCAATGTGGTTGACGCTTAACTATCCTCGGACATGGCTGAGCAACCCTCAAGATCGACCTGGAGTTTAGGCAGCATGACGGCACAGTGGATAGCACTGGGACTGTGGCGCCGAGGACCCGGGTTCAGATCCCGGCTCTGGGTCACTGTCCGTGTGGAGTGTGCACATTCTCCCCATGTCTGCGTGGGTTTCACCCCCACAACCCAAAGATGTGCAGGTTAGGTGGATTGGCCACGCCAAATTGCCCCTTAATTGGAAAAAAAAATAATAATAATTGGGTACTCTTAAATTTTATTTAAAAAAAGATTTACCTGGAGTCTCCAGGTCCTTGCTATGTGCATTGCTGGGTCAAAGGGAATTCTGTCCGTGCTATAAAAACTCTTATGACCCGCTCTCTGACTAAGGAGAAAAGTCATCAGGACATTAAAAAGGTAGGGATGGATTCTCCGTTTCAATGGCTAAGTGCCGGCTGAAACGGAGAATTTGCGGGCGTTTTTGCAACGCCAGAATCGGCGCTGAACCCTCACCGGTTCCGGTGTGGGGCTAGCGGCTATTGCTCCCCAGAGACAGAGGGTAATGAGACAATCACTATCTAGTTTAAAAGTTAGCAATTAAAGGGAGAAAGACTTGGATTTCAGAGGGCGCTTTTCATGACCAACAACAATTCAAAACAATTTGCAGCCAATGAAGCATTTCCAAAGTGTAGTCGCTGTAGTGAGGTAGAAAGGCGGCGGCCATTTTGTGCACACAACGTGACAGTGACCAGATAATCTGTTTTTGGCGATTCCGATTGAGGGACTAATATTGGTCAGCACACCGGGGATAATTCCCCTGCTCTTTCAAAGGGTGCTGTGGGATCTTTTATGGGCCCACCAGAGAGGGGGCCTCAGGTTTAACAAAAGACAGCCCCCTCGGACAGTGCCGTGCTCCCTCAGTTCTGCACTGCCTCCAGGCTTTTTGGGATCAGGCACTGGCTCGGTACTCGGAACACAACTCCCGTGTTACAAAGTGAGCCACAGCTGAGACACACACACACACACACACACACACACACACAAACACACACAGCACCAACTGGAAAATTTACAGCGAGGTTTCTACTACTTGCAGATGCTAGGCTGCGTCAAAAGATGCATCTGAAACCAGGCAAATTTCAAACAGGCAAGGAGGTCAAGGCTTGTATTTTAATTCTTCTCTTAAAACAGGAAAATCAAAACAGGCAACTCTTTAAAAATTAAAGCTTAAGGCAGAACGTCAGCATTGAAAACAGTACAGTCCAATCAGAGGGATTCGCCATACTGAGACAGCAGAACATTCCCCTGCTCAGGAGGGAGTTCGGTGTCAACCCTCATCCCTCAAACCAGTGCCAATGAAAGGATATGATCTCTTCATTACCACACTGCTGTGTGGGAGCCCGTCACGTAGCCACCATTTTTTCCCACAGTACAACAATGACTACACCTTGAAATGTCACTGGTTTGCGACATCCGGAGTTAATTGTTCATCTATTTCCACACATTCGCTGAGGATACTCCTCGCAACCACGCCACCTCTCTCGACCCCTCTGCTGCCGTGGCTAAATCATCAGACTGCTTATCCGACTTCCAGTACTGGCTGAGCAAAAACTTGCTCCAATTAAATATTGGAAAGACGGAAGCCATCGTTTTCGGACCCTGCTCCAAACTACGTCCCCAAACTACCAGCTTCGCAACCTCTCCCCAGCAACAGTCTGGAGGGTCATGCCAGTCCTGTTCGCAACTCTGGTGTCGCATTTGATCCGAAGATGAGCTGCCAATCTGGCGCGTGCCATCATCAAGATCACCCGTTTCCAATCCCTTAACACCTCCCAACTTCGCCCACCTCAGCTCATCAGTGGCTGTGAACCTCATCCATCAGCCATCGTTACCTCGAGACTCGGACCATCTATACTCATCTCATTCTGGCCTCTTTTGAGCATTCCCGATCTAGATTTTGTTTTAAATTGAAAAAATTTAGAGTACCCAATTCATTCTTTTTCTTTCCCAATTAAGGGGAAAATTAGAGTGGCCAATCCACCCAGCCTGCACGTCTTTGGGTTGTGGGGGCGAAACCCACGCAAACACGGGGAGAATGTGCAAACTCCACACGGGCAGTGACCCAGAGCCGAGATCGAACCTGGGACCTCGGCGCCGTGAGGCAGCAGTGCTAACCCACTGCGCCCACCACGCTGCCCCATTCCCAATTTTAGTTGCTCCACTATTAGTGTTGTGCCCTCAGCGGCCTGGGCACTAATCTCCAGAATTCCCTTCCTAACCTCTCAAGACTCTATACCTCGCTCTCCTTTTGTAAAGGCATTCCTTAAAAACCTTTACTTGCATCAAACCTTTGATCATCTAGCCTAATATCCTCTTCTGCGGCTCAATGTGTGCTTGGTTTTAGAACGCTCCTATTAAGTACCTGGGGATGTTTTGTGTTAAAGGCACTAAAGCGTTGTTGCTGATGGTCATAAAGTTGCTATGTAAATACAATTTCTATCTCTTTTTCTTCAGGGTCGGTGCACGCACTTTAAACACAGGCTGTCCAAGCACTCAGTGGAAAAGGGGCAGAAGTACAATAGTCCATGGTCAATCGCCCTCAGCATCAGGACTAGGCCCCATTACCGCGGTAACACAGCATCGGGCCCCATCTCCTGAAAATAGCGCAGCATTCTCCCGTCTCACCCTGACTCAAACTGGAAGGTTGAAATGCCTTGGGTGGCAGAACCCAGCTTCTCCGTGTAATGTGAATCATTCCATTGCAGCACTCTGGTAACCCAGGAGGGGGTGCGTTTCAGCAGCTTTCATTGGGCAAGTTAGTCAGAGCAACTCTCCAGAAGCTCGGCAGGTGCCCAAGCTTCCAGGAGCTCGGGGCCGAGGCAGGCCATTCCGGCGGCAGGAAGCTGCTGGGGTAAGCCTACGGCAGAAAGAATTCCCTGGAGTCAGGAAAATTCAAAACGCGGTTCGGCAGGTGGTGGGGGGGGGGGGGCTTCAGCCGCTGCACGGAAGATCAACAACAGGGAAAAGAAAATGGGATTGATTTTTTTTTTTTAAACACGCAACAAAATCAAAACTTGAGTATCGCTAAAAACAAAGAGGCCTGCTGTCAAAAATGTTGCCTTGCACACATCAGGACAGACACAAGAATGCCAAATTTCAAAGGGAACCAATTGATACTACATGCAAAATGGGACCCTGGCAATACCTCGACCAGAATCCACTTGCCAGCCATCAGCACATTAGCACAGGGCTAAATCGTTGGCTTTGAAAGCAGACCAAGGCAGGCCAGCAGCACGGTTCAATTCCCGTAACAGCCTCCCCGAACAGGTGCAGGAATGTGGCGACTAGGGGCTTTTCACAGTAACTTCATTTGAAGCCTACTTGTGACAATAAGCGATTTTCATTTCATTCATTTCTCGTGCAGTTAAAAAATAGCACTTAAGGCGAAGGGGGGCAAAGCGAGATTAAGCTATCGAGCTATATGATTAGCCGTGATCGTGATGAATGGCGGCTGAGCAGGCTCACACAGCCGAATAGCTTCCTACTGCTTCTATGTTGATCCAATTGTTGATCCCTTGAGGGTTTGAGACAGGCAGTTTTTTGCCTGAGAATGACCCATTCAATCAGGTAATGCCCTTTTGAGTGGTTTCAGGGAAGGGCATCCACTTAGATTACTCTTTGGCTCCCTTTTGAGAGAGTAGTAGTTCTAATCCACAAAAGAAGTCAAGGTGGCTTTGGGCGGCCATATTTTCCAGTCTTTTGGTCCAACTTTTTAAAAGTATAAAATTAGTTTGAAGTTCAGAATATAAGACCATAAGACGCAGTAACAGAAGTAGGGTACTCAGCCCATCGGGTGTGCTCTGCCAATCAATGAGACCATGACTGACCTGATATAATCCTCAACTCCACTTTACCGTCTAATCCCCATAACCCTCGATTCCCTTAGTGATTAAAAACCCGTCTATCTCAATCTTGAACATACTCAATGACCCATCCTCCACATCCCTCTGCGGTAAACAATTTCACAGATTCACTACCCTCAGAGAGAAAATTCCTCATTTGTCTTAAATGAGTGATTACTTACTCTTTGATTATGGTCCTAGACTCTCCCACAAGGGGAAACATCTACTGTCAAACCCCCTGAGAATCCACATGTCTCAATAAGGTCGCCTCTCAGTTCCTCTAAACTCCAATGAGTACAGGCCCAACCCACTCAATCTCTCCCCTCATTAGAAAATCCCTCCATGCCCGGGATCAACCGAGTGAACCTTCTCTGGACTGCCTCCAATGCCAGTATCTCTTTCCTTAGAGAAGGGGACCAAGGGACGGCACGGTGGCGCAGTGGTTAGCACTGCTGCCTCACGGCACTGAGGACCCGTGTTTGATCCCGGTCCCGGGTCACTGTCCGTGTGGAGTTTGCACATTCTCCCCATGTTTCTGTGGATTTCACCCACACAACCCAAGGATGTGCAGGGTAGGTGGATTGGCCATGCTAAATTGCCCCTCAATTGGAAAAAATAATTGGGTACTCTAAATTTTTTTAAAAATAAGGGGACCAAAACTGTTCAATTTTCTAGGTGTGGTCTAACTAGTGCCTCGTATAGTTTTCGCAAGAATTCCCTATTTTTATACTCCATTCGTTTTGAAATACAGGCCAACATTCCAGTTGCCTTCCCAACTACCCGCTGAACTTGCATGCAAGCTTTTTGTGATTTATGCACGAAGACACCAAACCCCTCTGCGCTGCAGCTTTCTGCAGTCTCTCTCCATTTAAATAATATTCAGCTCCTTTATTCTTCCTACCAAAGTACATAACTTCATTGTCCTACATTACATTCCACTTGCCAGGTTTTTCCCACTCACCTAACCTGTCCATACCTCTCTGTCAACTCTCGTCACCCTCACCGCTTGCCATAGAATCCCGAGAGTGGAGTTGGCCACATGATCCATTGAGTCTGCACCAACCCTCTGAAAGAGCCGAACTGAAAATGCTCCTCTTATCCCTCCTCTCTGTCTTCTACCAGTTAGCCAATCCTCTATCCATGCTCATAAACAACCCCCAACACCATGGGCCCTTATCAAGTAGCCTGTTGTGTGGTATCTTATCGAACACTTTTTTGAAATCCAAGCATATTATCTACTGGTTCCCCCTCATCCACCTTGCTCGTTACCAACTCAAAGAATCCTAATAAATGTGTCAAGCATGATTTCCCCTTCATAAAGCCATGCTGATGGCGGCGGAGTGGTTAGCACTGCTGCCTCACAGCGCCAAGGTCCCAGGTTCGAACCCGGCCTTGGGTCACTGTCCATGTGGAGTTTGCACATTCTCCCTTTGTCCGCGTGGGTCCCGTCCCCACAACCCAAAGATGTGCAGTGTAGGTGGATTGGCCACACTAAATTGCCCCTTAATTAGGGAAAAAATAATTGGACACTCCAAATTTAAAAATAAATAAATAAAACTATGCTGACTCTGCTTGATTATATTATACATTTCCAAATGCTCTGCCAGTACATCCGTTATAAATGGACCCTAACATTTTTCCAATGACAGAAGTTAAGCTGACTGGCCGATAGTTGCTTGTTTTTTGTCTCCCTCCTTTTTCGAATAAAAGTGTTACATTGGCAGTTTTCCAATGCTCCCGGACTTTTCACCAATTTAAGGATTCTTGGAAGATTACTACTAGTGCATCCACTATCTCTGTGGCTACTTCCTTTAATATCCTGAGATGTAACCCATCAGATCCGGGAGAGTTACTGGCCTTTAGCCCCATTAGTACATTTCCCCTAGTGATTGCTATGATATTTATTTCTTCTGCCCTCCCCACCTTCTGCCCCTTATTTATTTTTGGAATGTCATTAGTGTCGACTAAGAAGACTGACACAGAGTATTTGTTCAACTCCTCTGTCATTTCCTGGTTCCCCATTATTATTTCCCCAGTCTCATTCTCTCAGGAGGCTTTATTCACTTTGGCCTATTTATTCTTTATTTATTTATTTTAAAGAAACTCTTGCAGTTTTATATTACTTGCTAGTTTACACCCTCAGTTTATCTTCTCCCTTTTTTTTGGCCATCCTTTGTTTTGTTTTTTGAAATTCCAATCCTCTGGTTTACCATTAATCTTTGCCATATTATAAGCTTTTTCTTTCAGTTTAATACTATCTACACTTCCTTGGTTAACCATGCGTAATTTATCGCCTTCCTAGAATCCTCCGTCCTCACTATTTTTGGTGTGAGTCATGGACTATTTTCAGAAACAGCTCCAATTGCTGATCAGCTGCCTTTCCTGATAAACTCCTTTCCCAGTCCACTCCAGCCAACTCTGCCTGCATTCCTTTAGAATTACCCTTATTTTAAGTGCAGCACGGTGGTCTCTGACCCAAGTTTCGCACTCTCAAATTGAATGCTACATTGAATGCTAAATTCTACCATGTTATGGTCAGTGCTTCCTAGGGATCTTTCACTCGGGATTGTTTATTAAACCTGCCTAATTACACATTACCAAATCCAAAAACCATTTGAAATTTGGCATTCTAGCATTTGTCCGGATGAGTGCAAGACAGCATGTCTCTTTTTTCAGAAACACTCAAGTACTGTACAACCAAGTGACTATTTCAAATTAGAACCACAAATAGAACAAAGAGCTTGCTTCAGTGAGAGATCCAGGAAACCCAATTTCAGTGTCCTCGGTGAACAAGGTGCTGCGCCCTCTCTCCGTCGCCATGTGCCAATCCTGTTCAATTAATCGCCAAGGCCTCCAACCTATGCGCGACTTGGTGAGGATCCAGGCCGCGTGGGCCCTTCAATGTCAAATTGCTAAACGGCTGGACAGATCGGTTTGTGTCTGTTGACCATTTTCATCCATCCTCTAGTGTTCCCTCGGTGCGGGGAGGCAGTGTAGGTTGGGGAGGAGGGGGGGAATTTCTCCCACGAACATTCGTCTAGATCTTTCTTCCTGACCATCAACACCGCCACAGATACCAGGATGGCAGCTGGTGGTTTGACTCCATTCCGTGAAAGACATCGGCACTCCTCCTCCACGCCAGGTCCTGCGCGCCGATACATTCACCCCTCGGTAAAGTGCAGCCAGCTGCAACCATAGCAGTCCTTCCAGCATTGGCGCCTGTGCTAACATCTATGTTGCTGGAGCTGGTGGAGGGACCTCAAAGAATAATCATTCCCACAGGGGCATTTTATTTGTACGTGTTGTGGGGGCTTGTTGCAAAACGTCTCGATACATCTGAAACAAAAACAGAAATTGCTGGAAATTTTCAGTCGGTTTGGCAGCATCTGAGGAGGGAGAAGGAATTAACATTTTGAGTAAATAGGGCACTTCTACAGAATGCCAATGGGCTGCCAAGTACATAGGCCATACATCTCAACGATTGGTTCATTAAACCAAGCACGCTTCTTTCGTTGTTCATCATAGGCAGAGCACAGACCCTTCTTAACCAGCCTACACTTACAAAACCAAAACGTCTACAGTTGGATGTAGCTCCGTGATTGGGAAACACTTGCTTAATAATCCTCACTGCACTAATAGCTATACTAACAAACAATTTAATATAAAGCTCATAATGTGGCTCATTTATGCTTGCTAGAAGTACATTCATATAGGGCAGCACGGAGGCGCAGTGGGTTAGCCCTGCTGCCTCACAGCGCTGAGGTCCCAGGTTCGATCCCGGCTCTGGGTCACTGTCCGTGTGGAGTTTGCACATTCTCCCCGTGTTTGCGTGGGTTTCGCCCCCACAACCCAAAGATGTGCAGTGCAGGTAGATTGGCCACACTAAATTGCCCCTTAATTGGAAAAAATGAATTGGGTACTCTAAATTTATTTTTAAAAAGAAGTACATTCATATTAAAGGACCCAAGCTTTCCTCAAATGTAAACCCTGATGTGCTCCTGTTTGAAGGTTTGTTAAGTCTTTTGGATGTTAAAATAACAGCATACAGATTACTTAATGTTGTATTCTTTGGGGGTTGTATTTGAATTGATGGTTGCTAAGACGTTCACAGTTTGTTTTAGAAAGGTTAACTTGAGTTCATAGAACAAACATTGTTTTGTTTTTAAAAACCACTGGTCCATTTCTGCTCTACCACACCTGTAGAGTGGGTCGTGTGCTCCCCATATCACAATCTATTAAAAGTTGTGGGTCAGGTGAACTCCATGATACACTTTGGGACTCTCTAAACCCTGGCCCATAACACATGCAGTAAGCATATATTGAACTAGATATCTTTAAATTTAATGTTCCGTTCACGTACGCACTCATGTACTGTGATCCACACCCTCCCAATCCTCCATTCATCATCTACACGCCAAGTTCTCCCATGGTGCTGAGCAGCCCTCACAAGATGGGAAAATGCATTCCAGGCAAGGCCCTGTTCACAGATATTCATTCAGTGACAATGGGTGGGCATGGTAATGTCAATGAACTAGTAATCCGGAGGCCCGGGTTACTGCTCTGGGGACATGGCTTCATAATACCACCATTGCAGCCAGTGGGATTTAAATTATTTAATAAATCTGAAAATTAATACTTCAATTCATAGACCTGTAACATAAAAGCTAGTCTCCGTCATGGTGACCGAAAACTAATGTCGTTAAAAGCCCATCCGGTTCACTAACGTCCCGCAGGGAAGGAAATCTGCCAGCCTTACCCGGTCTGGCCTACACGTGACTCCAGACCCACTGCAATGTGGTTGACTCTCAGCTGCCGTCAGAAATGGCCTCACGAGCCACTCAGTTCCAGGCAATTAGAACATAGAACATTACAGCGCAGTACAGGCCCTTCGGCCCTCGATGCTGCGCCGACCTGTGAAATCACTTAAGGCCCATCTACACTATTCCCTTATCGTCCATATGTCTATCCAATGACCATTTGAATGCCCTTAGTGTTGGCGAGTCCACTACTGTTGCAGGCAGGGCATTCCACGCCCTTACTACTCTCTAAGAAAAGAACCTACCTCTGACATCTGTCTTATATCTATCTCCCCTCAATTTAAAGTTAAGTCCCCTCGTCCTAGACATCATTAGGGATGGGCAACAATGCTAGCCCAGCCAGCGATGCCTACATCCTCGGAATGAATAAAACCAGCGAAGGCAAGGGAGGATGAAAAGCTCTTTGTGCTCCTGTGATGTGGGAGGAAGGCCCCCTTAACACAGAGCAGAAGAACATGGAATGAGCAAATTGACGCCAAGCAGAAATAGTCGCCCAAGACGGCCTCAGCAACGCTCGATTGTCACAGCTGCAGTAGATACAAAGTAAGAACCCTTAGTACTTGAGTGGCCTATAGAACAACTGGCACAAGTCCAGCTAATTCCGATCGCATGCGGGAATGCGATAATGCAGACATTGCTTTCAACTTACCGGCAAACACTCACTCAGAACTCCAAAGGTTGTAATGTGTCAAAGTCACAGTCAAACAACTCGCTGATCCCCTCCCCTTCGTCTAACCCAAAGTGGTAATCCTGAAACAATGGGGGAGAGAGATTGACAAACATGTCGTCAAATGGGATCGAAGGAAGGGCGTCTTCGGTCTGCTGTAGTAGGTTGGCAGCTGAGGTCAAAGGTGAAAGATTAATGTCCACAACTCCAGCCATTGGGGAGGATGTATTACTAGCCAAGTGTGTCCCTGGGAATACAAAACAATTAAGTGTCAGTAGAAAGCAAAGAAAATGATTGGATCTTCCCCCACATCACTGCCCAGCATCCTCAAACACAGACCGAGAAATCACCAGTTACAACAAGCCAAAATCAACATGTAAACTTTCAGCAGGTACATCAGCACTTTTGCAAGTTAGAACTTGTGGAAGAGTTAGTCTAAGACAGTTCGAAAGCATAACTCTCCCGAAAATGCATACAGGTTAAAAAATTTCACATAAGGTGCTTTAAGAAGGAAAGGCCTGCATTTCTGTAGCTCCTTTCGTGGCCTCAGAATGTCCTAAGTGTTTCACTTTTGAAGCATAATCACTTTTGTAACGTATGAAACAGGACAGTTTAGTTTTGCACAGCAAGATCCCACAAATAGCAACGTGATCACGACCAAATAACTACTTGTTTACCTGAAGTTGATCGAGGGACAAACATTAGCCAGGGCACGGAGGAAATCTTGCCTGCCCTTACAAATGGTACTATGGACCCGAAAGAGCAGAGAAGGCCTCCGCTAAGACCTTGTCTGAAATATGGCACCTCCAACTGTGCAGCACTCTCTCAGTATTGCACTGGAGTGTCAGCTTTAGTGGCGTGCTCAAATTTCCAGAGTGGTATTTGAACCCACAATCTTTGGGCTCGGGGTGAGTGCGCTACCCAATGGACCACAGGACATGGTGCGAGCATCTAAAGAGAAAGGGTTGAAAAATAACCCCACAGACCTTGGTCGTGACTTGAAGATGATGAGAGGGTCGTGCCCTGGGAAGTGCTTCCTAATACTTCCTGATCGGTTACTTTGCAGCTGCTGGTCCTGACGGGACTGATCCTGACGGGACTGATCCTGATGGGGCTGGTCTTGACGGGGCTGCTAAGGGATTTCACAGGACTGCAAGTGCCTGAACCACTCTCGGGACACAGGAACACATCCACTGGCCCCCTGCTGCTTTGCAACGAGATCTGCAGTGCCTTCAGAGAGAGAGAGAGAGAGAGACACACACACACACAAATGCATACAATTACAGTTCTAACCATTGAACCGATTAATCACTGCCACCTGCAGTGGCCCGATCTATAAACGCACCACCACACCGCCTGGAATAAAGCCAGCTGAAGAGCAGGAATGACTCCAGATCAGTCTCCCACCGTGCTGAGGACTAGACTTGTCCTCTTCATGATTGAAGACAACGGAACGGTCTAATAGGCGTGTTCAGGATCATTAATAGAGTCGATAGGGTAGACAGAGGAACCATTTCCGTTTCGCAAGTTAAAGCACAAATAGGGCAGCACAGTAGCCCTAGAGTCCCAGGTTCGATTCCGGCTTGGGTTACTGTCTGTGCGGAGTCTGCACATCCTCCCAGTGTGTGCGTGGGTTTCCTCCGGGTGCTCCGGTTTCCTCCCACAGTCCAAAGATGTGCAAGTTAGGTGGATTGGCCATGATAAATTGCCCCTAGTGTCCAAAATTGCCCTTAGTGTTGGGTGGGGTTACTGGGTTATGGGGATAGGGTGGAGGTGTTGACCTTGGCTGGGGTGCTCTTTCCAAGAGCCGGTGCAGACTCGATGGGCCGAATGGCCTCCTTCTGCACTGTAAATTCTATGATCTATGATAGTAAACATCAGCTGGGGCGGCACGGTGGCGCACCGCCGCCTCACAGCGCCGAGGACCTGGGTTCGACCCCGGGTCACTGTCCGTGTGGAGCTTGCACATTCTCCCCGTGTCTGCGTGGGCCTCACCCCCCACAACACAAAGATGCGCAGGTTAGGTAGATTGGCCATGCTGAGTTGCCCCTTAATTGGAAAAAAAAAGAATTGGACATTCTCAATTTTTAAAAAAATCATTTAAAGAAAACATAAGCTTAAAATTAGTTCAGGCGTGATGTCAGCAAGCGCTTTACACAAAACGAGGTGGGAATGTGGAATTCCCTCCCGCAAAAAAAAAAAAAAGTGCTTGAAGCCAGGGGAAAATGCGAAAAGTTCATTCGATTTTGGTCAGATTAAGGGTACAGAACCAGGGTGGTCAGGCGGAATAATGATAAAGGTGCAGATCAATCATGGCAGAAAAGGTTTGAGGGGCCAAATGGCCTGCTCCCGGTATGTTTCCGCGACCTCGGGCAGGACAAATGTTGGGGATATCATCTATCGTTTCAATGCTTGAAGGCAGCTTGGGAAAGAAGGCAAGGGGGGAAATGATCAGTCTATTTTTGATCACAAGCCCTCCACTGGTGCACAGCATCAGTCAACACCCTCTTTACAGGAATACAGGAACAGGAGTCAGCCATGTAGCCCCTCAAACCTGTTCTGCTGCTATTTAGTGAGTTCATGGCTGATTTGTAATCTAACTCCATATACCAGCCTTAGCCCCATATTCCTCGATACTTCTGGTTAACGAAAATCATTCAATCTCAGATTTAAAATTTACAACTGAAATGGAGCCTGCCCTACCCAAGAGCGCGGGAAACTACAAAAGGTTGTGAATGTAGCCCAGTCCATCACGGAAACCAGCCTCCCATCCATCGACTCTATCTATAATTCCCGCTGCCTCGGAAAGGCAGCCAGCATAATTAAGGACCCCCCCACACACCCCGGACATACTCTCTTCCACCTTCTTCCGTCAGGAAAAAGATACCAAAGTTTGAGGTCACGTACCAACCGACTCAAGAACAGCTTCTTCCCTACTGCCATCAGATTTTTGAATGGACCTACCTCGCATTAAGTTGATCCTTTCTCTAGACCTTGCTATAACTGTAACATTATATTCTGCAGTCTCTCCTTCCTTATGTACAGTATGCATTTTGTACAGCATGCAAGAAACAATACTTTTCACTGTATATTAATACATGTGACAGTAATAAAACAAATCAAATCAAATCAAAGAATCAATTGTCATTGGTGAAGGAGAGTTCCAAGATCCCATCTCCTCGGAGCATTTCCTAATTTCATGCCTGAAGGTCTGGCTCTAATCCACCGCCATCAAGAGGGTGGGGGCCACTGACGCAACAGTACCTCAGAAGGCAGGGTCGCCACCCCCATCGGCTCCCGCGCCCACAGTTCAGGCTGGGGCCTGGTACATAGCCAACTGGGTGAGACGAGAGGGCAACTGCTGCCCATACCCCAGGACACAAAGGTTCACCCAACTCGTCCCTGGCACAAGGGGGTGTAACTTATGAAGAGAGGTTGAACAGATTGTCCCCGTGCCCATTGCAGTTTATAAATACGTGAGGTGATCTCATTGGAACCTAAAAGATTCTGAGGGTATGCACACAGAAGTTTGTTTCTACTTCCGAAGGAGACTGGAATTAGGGGACAGTTTAACCAGAACAGATCTACCATTAAGCCTGCGGAATTCTCTTCCGCAGGAAGTACTGGAGACTGGGTCATTGAATTTTCTCAAGGCAGACATGCGGAGATTTTTGACAGACAAGGGGGTCAGTCAATGTTTATGAGGGGAGGGTCAGAAGGAAAAGTGGGGTTAGATCACAAGCTATGTCAGCTATAATCTGATCGAAGGGCCAAATGGCCCACTCCTGCTCAGAAGTCCTATTTTCCCAAGTGGCTGGGAACCAACCGGAAGATCATAGAACCCCTACAGTGCCGATGGGCCTCCCCATTCGGCCCATCAGGTCTGCACCGGCCCTCTGAAAAGAGCGCCCTGCCAGGGCCCACGACCCCACCCTGTCCCCGTAACCCAGTAACCCCACCTATCATTTCTTGGACATTGAGGAATGTGGCAAGAGTTTGTAGGAATTGAATGGAGACAGGAGAAGAACAACCTCGTATTCTGGGAAGGGGAGGAGAAACAAGTTTGAGCTCCGCTGCTGTGCCAGCTAAATGTATATGGCACAGCAACATCATAAACCGGGCTGGCATCACACACACACACCTGGCCTCTGGATCAATGTGGTTACAGCAGAAACATGACAGCTTTGTCATCCCTCATCTTTCCCACCTTCAGGTTTACACTACTGCATTGGCCAGTGACGTGCTTTAACCACACACTTAGATATGGGGTGCCCTAGGCTGATTGAGTCACTAATTCTCTCCTCTCGACGTGAAGCAGTGGATCACTATTAATGAGCTTCTGCTTTAGCTGGTTTAGACACGGGGCTGGATGGAGGTTAGCCACATTATGCTAAGGCACAGTGCACGGGCATTTACTAGAACCATTTCTACCGTCCCGCTGTTGTGGAGGTGTTTGAGGACCGAGAGTTGCAAGACTGAGACAGGTATAGGGTTGCCGACTTTGGTTGTATCTGTTCCTGAAGGCTGCTACACATGACCAAAGGCCCCCACCCTGCAGAGTCACCTTTGATTCCTGGAGATGCCAGGGAAATCCTGGAGAGTTGGCAGTCCTTAGGAGGGTTTTGGTCAGAGTTCGGCTTAAGTACTCCAGTAATTCCCGCGGACACCACTTACCTCACTGGGATCAGTCACCTGGAGTTTGGTATCAGCTGGGGCTTTAATCACCATCACCATCTCCTCAGCCAAGTCTTCGATGCTGCGCAAGTCTTGACAAGTGACATAGGCAAACGTGCGAGACAGTCAAGGAATAATCTTAGACCGACGGAAATACTATGCCTGCTACACCTTCTTTTGAGGCCACACAGCCAACTCAGCACTGTGACCAAAAGCTGTACTGGCACCAGTCTCAATACGACCACTAACAGACATCCATCCCTGTGTGGTAACAAGTCCCCGTAACACTTATTATCAAAACACGGGGGTGTTTCGCAAATTCAGTAATGTTGGCACTAGGGAATGGGTTCCTTTGCCGCTGTTTTGCACTGAGCATCAGCATTAACTGGGCCAACGTAACAATTGGATTTTGCTTATTGTCACGTTTACCGAGGTACAGTGAAAAGTATTTTTCTGCGAGCAGCTCAACAGATCATTAAGTAGATGAAAAGGAAAGGAAATAAGAGGAAATGTATAATAGGGCAACACAAGGTACACAATGTAAATACATAACACCGGGATCAGGTGAAGCATACAGGAGCATAGTGTTAATGAGGTCAGTCCATAAGAAGGTAATTTAGGAGTCTGGGAACAGTGGGGAAGAAGCTGTTTGTGCGTGTTCTCAGACTTCTGTATCTCCTGCCCGATGGGAGAAGTTGGAAGAGTGAGTAAGGCGGGTGGGAGGGATCTTTGATTATACTGCCCGCTTTCCCCAGGCAGCGGGAGGTGTAGATGCAGTCAATGGATGGGAGACAGGTTCTGTGCAGTATCTGGCGAGGAGAGGGCAGGGAGGCAATGGGGGAAACACGCCATCCTGATAACGGGAGCCCAAAATCCTGACATTTGAAGATTAGCAAGAAACGCAGTCGCTGGATAAATCCACCATTTCTCCCTGGATCGGGTCCAGTTGCATCTGCAGATCGAAGCTATGAGGTTTTCTGAACATTTCACAGAGTCACGCTCTATGGGGAATTTTAATCTAACCAGTTCCCTAAAATCCTGCGTGTTCTACAGGCCACCAGCTTTACAATATTACTCTCTGCTGACTTCAACAGGGATTGAGAGAACATACGGGATATTTTCCTTTATTAGACAAGGCATAGAATATACAAGCTGGCTGATTGTGCTAGAACTGTATAAACCACTAGGTTTTTAAAAATAAATTTAGAGTACCCAATTCTTATTTTTCTCAATTAAGGGGCAATTTAGCGTGGCCAATCCACCTACCTTGCACATCTTTGGATTGTGAAGGTGAGACCCACGCAGACACCAGAATGTGCAAACTCCACAGACAGTGACCCGGGCTGGGATCGAACCTGGGTCCTCTGTGTCCTGAGGCAGCAGTGCTAACCACTGTGCCACCGTGCCGTCTATAAACCACTAGTTGGACGGAACTAGAGTACTCCATACAGTTCTGGTCAGTGCTTCATAGGAAGGTGATCGCACTAGGGAGGGTATAGAGGTGATTTACAACGGTGTTGCCAGGAGTGGAAACTTTTAACCATGCGGCATTGTTTCCGTTGGAACAGGGGAGGATGAGGGGAAAGATTTAATTGAGGTGCACCAAATCATGACGGGCCTATCTAGGGTGGAGGAGGAAGGGCATATTCCGCTCAGCAGAGAGGCCAATAACCAAGGAGCTTAGGTTTAAAATGATTGGGAGAGGATGCAGGGAAACGGGGGATAAATATTGAACCCAATCTGATCAGTTTTTCCAACATTTCGACCACCCAGAAAGTGTTTCTGTTGATGACCAAAGTTGCTCTGATGGAAGCTTTGATTTCTCTACTTCATTCCATCCATTCCGATTCCATCATTGGCGCACTCCCATTTCCCAGCTGTTCACGCTGACTGAAGTCATCAGGAACTCAGCTTCAAACACTAATCCCAACCCATCGCCATCTGATTCCAGCTCCATGAAAGGAATTGTCTGAAACCCAACACCCTCCTACACCTCCGCCCCCCCCCCCTACTTTTGCCATCCCCTGAATTTCTCCCTTTTTTGGCCTCAAATATCAATTGACCCCCAGTTCAATTCCCGTACCAGCCTCCCTGAACAGGCGCCGGAGTGTGGTGACTAGGGGCTTTTCACAGCAACTTCATTTGAAGCCTACACGTGACAATAAGCGATTTTCATTTTTCAGTAAGGCTTATTACCATCTGTGAAGGGGGGAAACGAAGGGTGGCCAAGAAAGCCCAACGTGAATCAACTGCAGGAAATCATTGGGCGTACAGAACTTGACTACTGCTGCAAAAAGAGACAAGCTGTCAAAGATTTTTGACTTGCACGCAATAGCACATAATCGCAAGAATACCAGATCTCAAAACGAACAATTTATACCAAATGAGAATAAGGTGCTAATTGGTTGGCTAAGGTGTCGCCATGGAGAAAGCACCAGGGAACAGTTAACTCCGAGCTTAAATTCAAATCAGGCATCTTGACTCTGATTGGGCATGGCATTGCCACGGTGAAGGAACCGGGGAATGGCTAGCCCCAAGCTTTTGTCTAGTTGGCAAAGACGCAACGGATGACCATGTACCCATGGCAATGCCTTGACCAATCAGAGTGAACCTGCCTCGCTTGAATTTAAGATTGGCACTTAACTGCTCCCTGATGCATTCTCCATGGTAACACCTCTTCCAATCAGAGTCCACTTGCCAACCAATCAGCACTCTCTTTTCATGCAGTATAAATTATTGAGATTTAGTGTTTTTGTGCTTTGGACGTGGTGAGCGCGAGAGAAAGATTCAATAGCATATCTCTCTTTTCAGCAATACTCAAATCATTAGTTGTGCCAGTGGAAGGGGTGAAGCAGAGACAGGAGCTGAGATGCCTAAAAGCACACGAGAGCCAAACCCATTCACTGGCTTCCCTAGTAGCAGCAAAAGGATATCTCTGGCTCTCCGAGTCCTCGGTCAGTAGTTTGAGCTGCAAGGTGCAGCTCTGGATCAGCTCCTCCAGCTTCCGGTCATTCTCGTCCAGTTCAGCGATCTCCTTCACCAGCGCCTGGTACCGGGCCAGCACCTCGCCATCCAGGAACTGGTGCCCACCCCTGGGGAAAAAAGGAACACAGACAAGTCGCCAATACAAACCAACTCATTGGGGGGGCAGGAACATAGGGGGAACGGAGGAGAATTTCTTGCCCTCGTTGCCTTTCATTTGTTTCCCACTCCTTTCTGAATTTACTGATCCAATCTGCATCCCTCACAACCAAACCAAACGAGCAGCGCAATACATAGAACATAGAATTTACAGTGCAGAAGGAGGCCATTCGGCCTTTCGAGCCTGCACCGGCCCTTGAAAAGTGCACCCCACTTAAGCCCCAAATCGCCACCCTATCCCCGCACCCCAGTGACCCCACCTAGCCTTTTTTGGCACTAAGGGCAATTTAGCATGGCCAAACCACCTAACCTGCACATCTTTGGACTGAGGGAGGAAACCCACGCAGACACGGGGAGAACGTGCCGACGCCGCACAGATAGTGACCCAAGCCGGGAATCGAACTGGGCCCGTGCTGCTGTGAAGCAAACCTGCTAACCACTGTGCTACCATGCCGCCCAAACAGAGTAAAGCTCATTCAATGGACCATTTATGCCATGTTAGGATGTTAGCATTAGCCTGGGCCTCTGGATTATTAGTTCAGTGACATTACCACGGTGCCACTGTCTGCCCAACAACAACTTGCATTTATGTAGCCAACCAGACCAATGAAAACAAGCATGGCACATCAGCCAATGAAGTGCATTTGAAATGTCGTTACTGTTGTCATGCAACTGCCAATTAGTGCACAGAAAGCTCCCACAAAGACCACGGGGGTCAATGAGCACAATCACGCCTGGTTGAGGGATAGATATGAATATCGGGCATGACTGCAAGGAGGCCTCCAGTGCTCTTCTTCAAATTACACCACGGACCTCTCACTCCCACCAGCGAGGGTGGGCGGAGGGCTTTGCTTTAGCTTCAGACAGATAGTGCAGCACTCGCTCAGTACTGGATTCAAGAGCCCACCTGGATTATAACCAATGTCAGGCCCTGCTGAGGGACAGGAAGGTGACAGCAAGATGGAAACGTGCTCTCCTGTGCCGGGCGACAACTGGGATGGACCAAGTTAACCGGACCTCCATCCCTGCAGAATGTGAAGCAGGTGATGACACAGAAGGTTATTAACACTGCGACCGCAGGGTCAGCATGCAATGGCGTAATCTCAGGGAGAAAGAGACTTCCGCTTTCACTCAGGAAGTGTTTGTGCAACTGGCTTTCCCGAACTTCACAGGAACATGTCATTGACAGACGTTGCCTGTCAACTCAGCCACTTCAATCAACCATGGCAAGGCTCACCAGAAAACAACTTGCATTTATAGTCAGACCTTTTAAAACAGCCACGGAAGCTTTGCAGCAACATTTTATTCCGCTAATTAAGGAGAGCTGCATTTTGCAACATATTGTAATTATTTGCACACTAAAATGTTCATAATTGTGCAATCCTTTTATTATTTTCTATTCCATTTTTATTTTCATGGTTGTCTAGAACTAAGTTATAAATTATGACTACTTGTTTTATTTGCATCGTGGTAATTCAGTACCTGCCGCCATGATGATTTTTCAATAAACCAATTATCTATCATGGTTAAACTAAAGTTAACACTGATCTACAGGAGGAGCTGTCAGGGCAATTGGTCAAAAGCTTGTGAGATGTAGATTTTAAAGAGCGGCCTAAAGTAGGAGATAAGGGCAGAGAGATTTTTTTTTTTTAAATTTAGAGTACCCAATTATTTTTTCTGAAATTAAGGGGCAATTTAACGTGGCTAATCCACCGAACCTGCACATCTTTTGGGTTGTGGGGATGAAACCCACACAGACACAGGGAGAATGTGCAACCTCCACACGGACAGTGACCCAGGGTAGGGATTCGAACCAAGATCTTCAGCGCTGCAGTCCCAGTGCTAACCACTGTGCCACCGTGCCGCCCCAGGGCAGAGAGATTTAAGAAGACAATTTCAGAGCTCTGGGTGCAGGTAGCTAACAGCGGAGCTATGAAAATGACGGCACCTTCCAAACCCACAGTCCAGAAGGCCAAGGCCAATAGACACATGGGAACTCCACGCACCTGCTAGGTCCCCTCCACGCCACACACCATCCTGACTTGGAACCATATCGCTTTTCCTTCACTGTCGTTGGGTCAAATTTCTGGAACTCCCTTCCTAATAGCACTGTGGGTGTACCTACCCCAAATGGACTACAGCGGTTCAAGGTGACGGCTCACCTCCGCCTTCTCAAGGCCAATTAGGGCGAATCCCACGCAAACATGGGGAGAATGTGCAAACTCCACACGGGCAATGACCCAGAGCTGGATTCGAACCCGGGTCCCTGGCGCTCTGAGGCAGCAGTGCTAACCACTGTGCCACCCGGACTCTTCTTCCCTTGTGTCCTATGAATTTACACATCCCTACTGGACTGGGAATGGTACAACCCCAGGGTTATCACTGCGCATTCCTGTCAGCAATGCTCCTTGGGTAGGGCAGCACGGTGGCGCAGTGGGTTAGCCCTGCTGCCTCACGGCGCCGAGGTCCCAGGTTCGATCCCGGCTCTGGGTCACTGTCCGTGTGGCGTTTGCACATTCTCCCCTTGTTTGCGTGGGTTTCGCCCCCACAACCCAAAGATGTGCAGGGTCGGTGGATTGGCCACGCTAAATTGCCCCTTAATTGGAAAAAATGAATTGGGTACTCTAAATTTATTTTAAAAAGGAATGCTCCTTCGATAACACACAGCGAGGATTGTAGACCCAACGCAGTTTTGATTCCCTCAATACCCCAACTAAGAATGCTGAGCCCCGCTACCTCATTCCTCCCCCACCCTCCAACCAAAAGATTAACTAGAAGATAAAGCCTCCAACAGAACATTGTAGTAGTTAGAGGAGCGCATACGCTGACACGGTGTAAACACGGGCCGGCTAGTCACATTTTTACATTTAACAAAACAAAAGCGAGTGCACATGCTGAATGGAAAGGTCAAATGACGACCCTTCACATCTTGCTCACTTAGCAAGTTCACAGCAACCCTGCTGCCTCATCGCACCATGACACTGCACTTTGTCTATCTCTGTCAGGCAGAGCTGCATTCGTTTCCACCCTCCCTCAGCCTTCCTTCCCGGACAAGTCGAGTGCCTCAGGTTGGGGAGGAAACGAGCCCAATAAATCACAATACTAAAAAGAACAACCTTGCATTCACATAGCATCTTTCACAACCTCCGGACCCCCCGCAAGGGCTTAATGGCCAATGAAGTACTTTTGAAGTGTAGGTACAGCTGCAACGCAAGGGAAAACCACAGCTAATTTGTGCCCAGAAAGCTCCCACAAACAGCAATGAGTTCAACGGTCAGACCTTTATTAGATGAGAATCCTGCAGCCCCGAGGGTTAGGCGGCCCCCATTCTACCTGTGGCGGCTCTGCGAAAGGGATGTTAAAGTTAGCCCCACAGCCCAGTTCTTGCTCCCTAACCTTGCAAATTTGTCTTCCTCAAGTACATTGCGAATTAATGGAAAACTCCAATTGGATCCGATTCCACTATACAAGTACCTAACAACTAGCAGCATGGCCTCCGCTCTCCTCTCAGCCCTCCATAAACCTCATGCTCTCTCGGCATTACGGGGGCTCTCTGGGCCTGCATTCATTGTCCATCCCTAATTGCCTCGTCAGAGGGCAGTTTCGGGTCGACCACAATGACGCGGGTCTGGAGTCACGTGTAGGCCAGACCAGGCAAGGATTTCCTTCCCTAAGGGACATTTGTGAACCAGATGGGTTTTGAGGGCAATGGTTTCACAGACTTTTAATTCCAGATTTTTGTTGAATGCTAATTTTGTCATCTGCCGTGGTGGGGTTCGAACCCTGGTCCCTCCAGAGCACTACCAGTCCAGTTAGGGGCCAGTTTAGCTCACTTGGTTAGACAGCTGGTTTGGGATGCAGAGTAAGGCCAGCAGCGTGTGTCCAATTCCCGTACCAGCTAAGGTTATTCATGAAGGCCCCGCCTTCTCAACCTTGGCCCTCGCCTGAGGTGTGGTGACCCTCAGGTTAAATCACCACCAGTCAGCTCCCCCCTTCAGAGGGGAGAGCAGCCAATGGCCATCTGGGACTATGGCGACTTCACCTTACTAGTCCAGTGACAATATCACTAGGCCACTGCCTCCCCCATACCTTCTTGGTTGCCAACCTACTTTTGGTGGAAAGTTTCTTCTTACTTGCTCAATCAAAACCCCTCATAATAATTAAAGTCTCCCTTTAACCCTTGCTACTACAAGGAGGCCAATCACAGCATTGCCATTCTCTCCAACATAACCAAACTCCCTCATCCTGGTACCATCCAGTTCATGATGAATGAGGTATAAATGTTGAACGAGCTACCAGAACAGCCCCATTCCAGTCCCCCCCATCCCTCCTTGCTCCCCCTCCCTCCCTCTCTGTCTGCCTGCTCCCCCCCCCCCCCCCAACTTGTGGCCGCGGGATCTTTTACAACCAGCTGAGGGGGCAAACGGGGTTTTAGAGGTTTCACATCTTCATTTGAAAGGTGGGCATCAAAAACAGCGCAATGCTTCCCCCAGCGTAAACCGAGATTTAAGCCTCGCCGCCAAATGCAAAATACTGCAGATGCTGGAAATCCGAAACAAAAAGGACTGGAAAGACTCACCGGGTCGGGTAGTAACTGCACAAAGAGAAACAGAGTTAAACATCAAGTGACACTTCTTCAGTGTTTCCCTCCCTACCTCCTCCTCTAACCAAAAAAAAAAAGACAATCACTGTAAGGATCCCAGCCGAGTAAAGATCAAGAGGGAGACGCGAGGGCAGGTAGAAGTAGAAAGAAGTTGAACCGTGCGTCACAGCCTGCAGGTAAGTGATTGGCTGTGACTGGTAAGTAGTTTTTCTTTATCGTGCGGGGCGCAGTGGTTGCTAAGTGAGTGTTTGCCGAGAAGGGGAGTAAATTTTTTTTTTTTAATTTTAATATTACTTTTGGGAGTGTAGAAATGGCAGGAGATCCCAGTCCCGTGTTATGCTCCTCTTGCTCAATGTGGGAGTTCAGGGACGCGGCCGATGCGCCTGACTCCTTCATGTGCTGGAAGTGTGTCCAGCTGCAGCTCCTGTTAGACCGCATGATGGCTCTGGAGCTGCGGATGGACTCACTTTGGAGCATCCACGATGCTGAGGAGGTCGTGGATAGCACGTTCAGTGAGTTGGTCACACCGCAAATTAGGGTGGTAAGGGAGACAGGGAATGGGTGACCAAAAGGCAGAGAAAGAGCAGGAAGGCAGTGCAGGTGTCCCCTGCGGTCATCTCCCTCCAAAACAATTATACCGTTTTGGATACTGTTGGGGGAGATGACTCAGTAGGGGAAGGCAGTAGTAGCCAGGCTCATGGCACCATGGCTGGCTCTGCTGCACAGAAGGGTGGGGAAAAGACTGGCAGGGCTATAGTCATAGGGGATTCAATCGTAAGGGGAGTAGACAGGTGTTTCTGTGGTCGAAAACGAGACTCCCGAATGGTATGTTGCCTCCCGGGTGCACGGGTCAGGGATGTCTCAGATCGGCTGCAGGACATACTGAAGGGGGAGGGTGAACAGCCAGTTGTCGTGGTGCATAGAGGCACCAACGATATAGGTAAAAAACAGGATGAGGTCCCACAATCAGAATTTAGGGAGTTAGGAGATAAGTTAAAAAGTAGGACCTCAAAAAGGTAGTAATCTCAGGATTGCTACCAGTGCCACGAGACAGTCAGAGTAGAAATTCAAGAATAGTCAGAATGAATTCGTGGCTTGAGAGATGGTGCAGGAGGGAGGGGTTCAGATTTTTGGGACATTGGAACCGGTTCTGGGGGCGGTGGGACCATTATAAATCGGATGGTCTACACTTGGGCAGGACTGGAACCAATGTCCTAAGGGGTGCTTTTGCTAACACTGTTGGGGAGGTTTTTATCTAATGTGGCAGGGGGGTGGGAACCAGATTAGGAGTTAGAGGTCAGTAAAGAGGCAGCAACTAAAGCCAGTAAGGTACTAGATAATAAACTCAATGTGACTAAGGGGAAGAGTAGACAGGGAAGAGATGATGAACACAAAGGGACAGGTGGTCTGAGGTGCATTTGTTTCAATGCAAGAAGTGTAGCAGGTAAGGCAGATGAACTTAGGGCTTGGATTAGTACCTGGGAATATGATGTTATTGGTATTACTGAGACTTGGTTGAGGGAAGGGCAAGACTGGCAACTAAATATCCCAGGGTATAGATGCTTCAGGAGGGATAGAGAGAGAGGTAAAAGGGGTGGAGGAGTTGGATTACTGGTCAGAGATTATATCACAGCTATGGTTAAGGAGGGCATGATGGAGGATTCGAGCACTGAGGCAATATGGGTAGAGCTAGGAAATTGGAAGGGTGCAGTAACATTGTTGGGACTTTACTACAGGCCTCCCAAAAGCGAGCATAAAGTAGAGGTACAAACATGTAGACAGATTATAGAAAAATGTAGGAGCAATAAGGTGGTCGTGATGGGAGATTTTAACTTCCCCAACATTGAATGGGACTCATATAGTGTTGGAGGCGTAGATGGAGCAGAATTTGTAAGGAGCATCCAGGAGAGTTCTTTTAGAGCAGCATGTAAATAGTCCAACTCGGGAAGGGGCCATACTGGACCTGGTATTGGGGAATGATTCCGGCCAGGTGGTTGAAGTTTCAGTCGGTGATTACTTTGGGAATAGCGATCACAATTCCGTAAGTTTTAGAATACTCATGGACAAAGACGAGAGTAGTCCTAAAGGAAGAGTGCTAAATTGGGGAAAGGCTAAGTCTAACAAAATTTGGCAGGAGCTAGGGAATGTAGATTGGGAGCAGCTGATTAAGGGTAAATCCACATTTGAAATGTGGGAGTCTTTTAAGGAAAGGTTGGTTAGAGTGCAGGACAGACATGTCCCTGTGAAAATGAGGGATAGAAATGGCAAGATTAGGGAACCATGGATGACGGGTGGAATTATGAGACTAGCCAAGATGAAAAAGGAAGCATACATAAGATCTAGGCGACTTAAAACTGATGAAGCTTTGGAGGAATATCGGGAAAGTAGGACCAATCTCAAACGCGCAAGAAAGAGGGCTAAAAGGGGACATGAAATATAACAGGGTTAAGGAAAATCCCAAAGCCTTTTATTCGTATACAAGGAGCAAGAGGGTAACTAGAGAAAGGATTGGCCCACTCAAAGACAGAAGAGAGAATTTATGCGTGGAGTCAGAGGAAATGGGTGAGATTCTTAATGAGTACTTTGCATCGGTATTCACCAAGGAGAGGGACATGACGGATGTTGAGGCTAGGGATGGATATTTAACTACTCTAGATCAAGTCGGCATAAGGAAGGGGGAAGGTTTGGGTATTCTAAAAGGCATTAAGGTGGACAAGTCCCCAGGCCCGGATGGGATCTAGCCCAGGTTACTGAGGGAGCGAGGGACAAAATAGCTGGGGCCTTAACAGATATCTTTGCAGCATTCTTGAGCACGGGTGAGGTCCCGGAGGACTGGAGAATTGCTAATGTTGTCCCTTTGTTTAAGAAGGGTAGCAGGGATAATCCAGGGAATTATAGACCTGTGAGCTTGACGTCAGTGGTAGGCAAACTGTTGGAGAAGATACTGAGGGATAGGATCTATTCACATTGGGAAGAAAATAGACTTATCAGTGATAGGCAGCATGGTTTTGTGCAGGGAATGTCAAGTCTTACAAACCTAATAGAATTCTTTGAGGAAGTGACAAAATTAATTGATGAGGGAAGGGCTGTAGATGTCATATACATGGACTTCAGTAAGGCGTTTGATAAAGTTTCCCATGGCAGGTTGATGGAAAAAGTGAAGTCGTATGGGGTTCAGGGTTTACTAGCTAGATGGATAAAGAACTGGCTGGGCAAAGGGAGACAGAGAGTAGTGGTGGAAGGGAGTGTCTCAAAATGGAGAAAGGTGACTAGTGGTGTTCCACAGGGATCCGTACTCGGACCACTGTTGTTTGTGATATACATAAATGATCTGGACGAAGGTATAGGTGGTCTGATTAGCAAGTTTGCAGATGATACTAAGATTGGTGGAGTTGCAGATAGCAAGGAGGACTGTCAGAGAATACAGCAAAATATAGATAGATTGGAGAGTTGGGCAGAGAAATGGCAGATGGAGTTCAATCCAGGCAAATGCGAGGTGATGCATTTTGGAAGATCTAATTCAAGAGCGGACTATACGGTCAATGGAAGAGTCCTGCGGAAAATTGATGTAGAGAGATCTGGGAGTTCAGGTCCATTGTACCCTGAAGGTGGCAACGCAGGTCGATAGTGTGGTCAAGAAGGCATACAGCATGCTTGCCTTCATCGGACGGGGTATTGAGTACAAGAGTCGGCAGGTCATGTTACAGTTGTGTAGGACTTTGGTTAGGCCACATTTGGAATACTGCGTGCAGTTCTGGTCGCCACATTACCAGAAGGATGTGGATGCTTTCGAGAGGGTGCAGAGGAGGTTCACCAGGATGTTGCCTGGTATGGAGGGTGCTAGCTATGAAGAAAGGTTGAGTAGATTAGGATTGTTTTCGTTGGAAAGACGGAGATTGAGGGGGGGCCTGATTGAGGTCTACAAAATTATGAGCGGTATGGACAGGGTGGATAGCAAAAAGCTTGTTCCAAGAGTGGGGGTGTCAATTACAAGGGGTCGCGATTTCAAGGTGAGAAGGGAAAAGTTTAAGGGAGATGTGCGTGGAAAGTTTTTCACGCAGAGGGTGGTGGGTGCCTGGAACGCTTTGCCAACAGAGGTGGTAGAGGCGGGCACGATAGCATCATTTAAGATGCATCTAGACAGATATATGAACGGCGGGGAACAGAGGGAAGTCGATCCTTGGAAAATAGAAGACGGGTTTAGATAAAGGATCTGGATCGGCGCAGGTTGGGAGGGCCGAAAGGCCTGTTCCTGTGCTGTAATTTTCTTTGTTCTTTGTTTCAGTCTGCGACCTTTCGTTAGGACGGAGAAAAGTTAGAAATGTGAGCAAGTGAAATGGGGGGGGCAGGAGTGCAGGGATTTCCCGAATCATCTCCCCCCCTCCATGGCTTTGCACTTGCACATCCCTCCGGGAGCGGGAATGATTCAATCCTAATGTTATCTCAGCACATTCCGGTCGGATGTGTGACAGGAGCGAATAGGATCGGTGGAGGGAACATTTTCCCTTGGCAGCAGAATCTAGGCCAAAGGAACACAACCTCCAGATGAGAGTCAGGTCATTCAGGAAAGGCGAGATACCAATTCTCCACACGTAACGGTGGCGAAACACTCTCCCACAACAAGCAGCAGATGCTAGCTCAATTAACCATTTTAAATCTCAGGCGGATACATCTTTGCTAGGCAAGGTGTATTGACGATGGAGGAAAAATCCATGGAATTATGGCACAGAAATATTGAACTTTAAAAAGACCAGTTGTAACTTTTAAAATGTACACAAACCCACTGCCTTGCGAGCGCAGTAAGCAGCGCGTCAGTCTCGTAATCTAGAGGTCATGGGTTCGAGCCTCACATGAGACACTTGTTTTTGGGCGGCACGGTGGCACAGTGGTTAGCACTGCTGCCTCACAGCTCCAGGGTCCCGGGTTCAATCCGGCCTTGGGCGACTATCCTGTGTGGAGTTTGCACTTTCTCCCCTTGCCTGCGTGGGTTTCCTCTGGGTGCTCCGGTATCCTCCCACAGTCCAAAGATGTGCAGTTAGGTGGATTGGCCATGGTAAATTGCCCCTTAGTATCCAAAAGGTTAGGTGGGGTTACGAGGAGGCATGGGCTCAAGTAGGGTGCTCTTTCCAAGGGCCAGTGCAGACTCAATGGGTCGAATGGCCTCCTTCTGCACTGTAAATTCTCTGATTCACTGAGAATGTACAGTTAGCCACTGATAGGAATGGCTCCTGGAGGAACAATGGAACCCCTTCCTGTGTTTCCAGACAAGGTACCTCCAAAAGCATCCAAAGACAGATTACCATCTCAAGTAAGGACAAAGGGACATAATGGCTATCTCACCTAACAGACCCTGGGTGTAACTGCCCCCTTGGACTTGACTGGTGGATTCTGGGTCCAGTTGGAAAACATAACAGGGGGTTAAAAGAGCTGCTCAATGTGTACCGACCTGCCTGCGTCTGCCCTGCCAGTCTGCACGTGTGTGTGTGCTGCGAGGAAAAGCAGCTAGAGGTTGTCCACAGCGTTCCAGAAGCAGTGGAGAAAGGAAATCACCATGTTTTGCGGGGATATCTAAAAACTCTGCCTCTCACTGTGAAAGCCAACCAACCAGAAAAAAGGATCGCAGCTGAAAAGAGAACTGAAATATCTCTACCAAAACACCGGAATCGAAGAATCAACTATTCGCCTGCAGATGTCAATTAAACTGGAATCAAGTCGTAATGGCTACAAGGCTTCATCATCTACTCCATCAAGGACTGCTCCATATAACTTTTTATTTATAATTACTTACTATTAGACTCAATTCTTAATCTTTCTTTTTAATTTAGAGTACCGCCCTGTGTTGAGAAAAGAATCAGAGTGGCGATGAGGAGAACGTTTTTTATGCTGTGTGATCTGCAATGTGCTACCTGAAAGGGTGATGGGACACAGATTCAAGAGTAACTCTCAAAAGGGAATGAGATAAATACTCGAAGGTAGGTGGATTGGCCACGCTAAATTGGAAAAACAAATCGGGTACTCTAAAAATTTCTTTTTAAAGAAAATAAATAAATAAATACTCGAAAGGGCGGGGGGGAAAGAGAGAATCTGAGGAGTGGGACTAATTGGATAGACCACCAATGGGCCAGCATATACACCAGGGCTGAATGGTCTCCTTCTGTGCTTTATCGTTCTATGAACCAAATGTTTGAAGAATCGCGACAATCGTGTTCAGTGTCCGCTCCAACACTCACAGCCACTGGATGTGATTCTTGGATTTCTTGCTGATGAGTTTGATGCCTTCCAGGACATTGGTGATGTCGTAGATTCTGCGCTTCTGAACTTCAAGGGCTTGTGCTGCCCAGTTCAGATCCAGCACACCATCCGGAGACTGCGCCAGCAACTGGATAAACCGTTTGGTGATCAGGCTCAGGGATGTGTCGTATCGGGTCTTCTCCACTGGGGATTTCAGGCCTAAGACCAAAATAACTTCAATAAAATTACAAAGAATGCACAGCACAGAAACAGGCCCTTGGGCTCAACTGGATTCAGGCTATTTGTTTATGCCCCAGACTTCATCTCAACCCTCTTCACCCAATTGGCAGTGGTGGGCTCAGTTGGTGGCTCTTTCACCCACAAAAGCCAGCTGACACCCCAGTGCAGTACTGAGGGACTGCTGCACGGTCAGAGGTTCCGTCTTTTGGATAAGATGCTAAACCGAGGGTACCTCTGTCAGCTCGGGTTGTGTTAAAGATCCCACGGCACGGGGCAGCACGGTGGCGCAGTGGTTAGCATCGATCCCAGCTCTGGGTCACTGTCCGTGTGGAGTTTGCACATTCTCCCCGTGTTTTGCTTGGGTTTCTCCCCCACAGCACAAAGGTTGTGCAGGGTAGGTGGATTGGCCACCCTAAATTGCCCCTTAATTGGGAAATAAATTGGATTTTTTTAAAAATCCCACGGCACAACTTTGAAGACAAACAGGGAGGAGGTTATGCCCATTGTCAAGGTCAGTTTTTAAATCGTTCAGTCACCATCCTAACAACAGATTATCTGGCCATTATTATTTGTGGGATCTTACTGTGCACAAATTGATTGCCGTGTTCCCTACGTTACAACAGATCTCCATTGGCTGCAGAGCATCCGGTCATTGTGAAAAATGCTGTAGAAATGCAAGTCTTTAATTCTATTAACAACGGTCAGCTCCAAGGCATCACTGCACGAGTTCCTCAGAAGAGTGTCCTCGGCCCAAACATCTTCAGCTGCTTCATCAATGACCTTCATTTCATCACAAGGTCAGAAGTGGGGATATTCGCTGAGGACTGCACAATGTTCAGCACCATTTGCAACTTCTCAGGTATTCAGTCCATGCCCACACGCAACAATACATGGATAATGGTCCCAGGTTTGGGTTGAAAAGCGGCAAGTAACATTCATGCCATACAAGCGTCAGGCAACGACCACCTCCAACAAGAGATGAATCTCGCTGAACCCCCCACTTGGTGCTACCATTGACCAGAAACTGAACTGGATTGGCCATGTAAATACTGCTGGTCAGAAGCTAGGGTTCCCGTGGCGAGTAACTCACCTCCCGACTCCCGAAAGCCTGTCCGAACATCTACAAAGCACAAGTCAGGAGTGTAATGGAATATTCCCCGCTTGCCTGGATAAGTACAGTTCCAACAACTTAAGAAGCTCGACACCATCCAGGACAAAGCAGCCCGCTTGGTTGGCACCCCCCTTCTACATTCCCTCCCTTCACCACCAACACACAATGCCAGCCGTGTGTACTATCTACAAGATGCACTGCAGGAACTCAAGGCTCCTTTAGCAGCACCTTCCAAACCCACACCCATCCTGGACAAGAGCAGCAGATACCTGGGAACCCCGCCACCTGGAAATTCCCCTCCAAGCCATTCATCATCCTAACCAGGAACTCCCTCCCTAACAGCACTGCGGATGTACCTACATCACGTGGACTGCAGCGGTTCAAGGCAGCAGCTCACCACCACCTCCTCATGGGCAATTAGGGGCGGGGAGTGAAAGCTGGCCTCGCCAGTGACAGCTACATCCCATCCATTCATTTTTACAAATCCAATTCTTTCTCTCCTCCAATGGTTACATACCTTCCCATTAATTCAACCAGTGCTGTTTTGCACAACTACTCCATGTTTTGCATTTATTCGGTACCTCTCATAACCCACAGGGCATTTGAAAATACATTGCAAACGCAGCAGCCAATTTGTGCACAGCAAGCTCCCATAAAGAACAATGTGATAATGACCAGCTAATCGTTTTTTATTTTGTGATGTTGGGAAGAATAGATTGTGGTCACGACGCCAGCAAGCACTCTCCTGCTCTTTAAAACAGTACTTTGGAATCTTCTTTTACCCGAGAGCTGGGGGAGATTTAAGTGCAGCTCACCCTCTATACGACACTGAAGTTTCAGCCTGGAATATGGACTCAGTTCAGAGGAATGGGACTAAAACCCACTTTCCCCCGTCTTAGGGGACAGAGCCACCCCAGAGAACCAGGACAAGAATCACGTCACCTACATACCAGAATCAGCAGCACATTCCAGACCTTTGAACTGTAGTCCAATAAATCAAGCATACTGTGATAAAGTTTCATAAATTGAAGGATTCTACAATGGGTGATATCGTGATTATGGAACTGTACTACTGACCCAGAGGTACGGAGGTCAAACCCAGCTGGTTTCCTCAGATTGCGAAACGGCAATCCTTACCCAGTGTCACCTGGACATTCCTGAACAGCCCCCCTGATGGTCTGGTGAGCAACTTAGGGCATCGAGGCCAAGGCAGGTCGTCTCCCTTGACAACATCACTGATTTCAATGGATTGAAAAAAAAAAGAAGAAAGGTGAATGTACCGTCGTGTTTGGGCTGGACAGCTAGTTTGTGAAGCAGAGCGAGGCCACCAGCGCGGGTTCAATTCACGAACCGGCTGAGGTTAGTCATGAAGGCCCCGCCTTCTCAGCCTTGCCCCTCGCCTGAGCTGCGGTGATCCTCAGGTTAAATCGCCACCAGTCAGCTCTCCCCCTCAAATAGGGGAAAGCAGCTCATGGTCATACAAACCAGGGAGGCCTCAGGATCAACCCAACGTCTCCGAGGATCTTAGCACGTCAGGAAACAAAAATGCAATCATTTACCTCAATAAGGCGAGGGCGGAGGCAATTATTTTATTTCCCGATCACAATGCAATAATGCCCCCATCCCCAGTTGAAAGTTGATATGTCCGGCTTCAAGGTAAAGCCTCAGCTTTGGTGCCCCCCCCCCATTATATTCACTGCCGGGCTGCACACTTGAGGTACGGGCATCGATTCAGGGATCAGGATGATCAGTGCCCAAGGAACCTCCCAACCCAGCACAACTCAAAAACCTGGGGAGAGAAGAATGGGGATTGGGGGGGGGGGGGGGGGGGGGGGGGGGGGGGGGAATCCATATGCAAAATTGACCATTCAACAAAAAAATTGCATATACATCGCATCTTTAATGTAGTAAACATCCGTAGCCTCTTCACAGGAGCATTACCAAACAAACCTTGCCGCTGAGCCACATGCGAACCTTTAAGCTTGGTACGGTGAGGAGGAATATTTTCAGAGCCAATAATTAGGAAGATTTAGGGAATTCCAGAGCTTGGTGCCCAGGCAGCTGAGGCCGCAGCCCATCATTAGCTAAGTGACGGAGATCAGGGATGAACAAGAGGCCAGAAATGGAGATGCGCGGCGATCTGGGAGGGCGACAAGAGGCAAGCGGGCAAAAGGTCAAAGGGATTTGAAAAGAAGGCGAATTTTAAAAATGGATGTCAGGAACCCATGTAGGTGAGTGAGCAAACTGACTGTTCCACTCCCTCTTAAACAGTATAATATCCAACTCATTTCCCTTTCTTTAGTTCTGAAGAGTCACAAGGACTCGAAACGTTAGCGCCATTTTCTCTCCATACAGATGCAGCCAGACCTGCTGAGTTTTCCCAGCATCCAGTGTTTAGGCTGTCGGTCAGTGGGCACTTGGGCGAACGGGAGGTGGTGGGAGTTAGCAGAGCTTTTGAGGAGCTAAGGTTTCCGGAGGGTGGTGGGCTGGAGGTTCGCAGGGAGAGTTTCGGAAGAATAGAGTCTGGAGGTAACAACGGCATGAATATTTCAGCAGAAGGTGGGCCGAGGCAGGGGCTTTCTTGGGAGGAGCAGAGCGGACAGCACTCTCAGATCCACTCCACATGTATCTGCTGCGGCAATAAACTTGGCCTGAGGACGCCATGGGCCAATCAGAAGAGCAGCCACCCAATCCCAGCCCTTTGCCAGAGGGTTTGTGACCAGCTGCAGAGGTCTCAAGTTAAGGTTGCTGTGCTTTCCAAGACTTGTTGTGAGACGAGGAGCTTAGACAGGAGAGCTTGCACCTTTCACTCACTTCTTCCTCCTGGACAGGGCGAAAGAAAATAGCACTATAACAAGTTCTGCTACTTTGCGCCGTACCTCTCCCAGAAGTCGTCCCTTTCCCTTTGGGGCTCACCATTTCCACAGCGAGATACTGATGATCACTATCCAGCTCCAACTTCCTCTTAACCTGCAGAGAGCATCAAAAGGAACTTTCTTACTGTGAGGACAGTGACTGCCAGTGTTTTCCATTACTCTTGGCCAAGCACCTTCTTTACAGCTCCATCAGCACAGCCAAGAACTGCAGAACATCGTACACAAGGCAACCTGCTGCCTTTACAGAAGCCCACCTGCTAATGATACAGGATGTTCCCCACGCTGCTCAGAGGAAACAAGCTGTGGGGCTAGGCCATTAAGAGTCAACCACATGTCGGCCAGACCAGGTAAGGACAGCAGATTTCCTTCACTAAAGGACATTAGTGAATGAGGTGGGTTTGTACAATGGTTCAATGGTCATCAATGGATTGGTATTTCAATCCCAGATTTTCATTGAATTCAAATTTTACAACCTGCTGTGGTGGGATTTGAACCCAGGTCCCAAGAATATTACCCTGGGTCTCTGGATTACTGGTCCGGGGCAATACCCCTGTGCCATCACCGCCCCTCTGAGGCTATCAAAACCCCATTGACAGCAGTTGAGGGCAGTCAGAATCAGCTCGTGTGGGTGTGTATGTGTAAGAGTATTTAGATACTGGATGATGAAGGCATGATTGGTCTTGGATAATGATTCATAGACACTAGAAGGAGGGCCATTCAGCCCTTCGAGCCTGCTCTGCCATTCAATATGATCATGGCTGATCATTAAGTTCAATACCCTGATCCTGCCTTCCCCCCATTTGTCTTCTTTACTGTCCACTGCACGATGACACCCAAGGTCTTGCTGGTGAGGAATTGAACAAACAACTGTGATATAAAATAGTTAGTTCAAATATACAATAATGTAGATGTGAGCCAGTCTGAGAGTAGTGAGTTCACAAACAAAGGACAAAGGGATTCTGAATGGATGGCAAGGATGGGGAAAAGGATGCTGGGTAACAAGAGGCCCAGGGTTAAGGAATGCGAAGTGAGCCAATCAGGATATATGGCCAGGTCAGGAGGTGTATTGGATGACCTATGAGAATCTTGTATGTGAAACTTGATGCCATTTGAATGAGATTTGTAAAGATTTCTTTGTCTCCAATCTCACTCGGGTCTGGAGCTCCAGGAGACTGCTTGTGTTCTTAATCTCTGTGGAGCGAGTCAGCCTTGCAAGTTGGTTAAAAATAAATAATACTATAACTACAAATCCATCTAGAGTTTTATTGAGGCCAGACTGACGGGTAAAGAATTCAATATTGTCATTTGGTGCTGAAACCCGGGATTTCTCCAGACGGTCACCGGCCAGCTGCGAAATCAGAATTAGACTGATGTTGGTCAAGGAAAGTGGAAATGGGCCCACAATTTGTGTAGCTGGAAAATGACCACATTGATTTTCCCCTCTTCTCAAGGTCTGATTCGGTTGATAGTTTGAGTCCTATTTCTGACCCTTCACCGTCTGTTAGAGAAGGGGAGCTCTGTTCCACAAGCCCAGTTAGCTCTAGGACCCGATCTCGGACAATGAGAGAGGGGCTTGATCCTATCCAGAAACAATTACGCATACCACCTAGATCCCTTAAGACCGATATGGTAGGACAGAAAAGTATAAGAACAAAGAAAGAGGACGGGAATAGATCTGAGGAGCCGGAGCTCCCCCTATCGGAAGGGAAGGCCGTCGACCTATAGACCACTAGTCGCTGCTTGCCAATCAGAAAAAGACCCATTTATTCCAACTTTTTGCTTCCTGTCTGCTAACCAGCTTTCTATCCATCTCAGGACACTGCCCGTAATCCCATGCCTTTTAACTTTAGATATTAATCTGCTAAGTGAGAAGTTATCGAAAGCCTTCTGAAAGTCTAAATAAACCACATCCACCAGTTCTCCCTAGTTAACTCTACTGGTTACATCTTCAAAGAATTCTAGTAGATTTGTCAAGCATGACTTTCGTTAGGTAACTCCATGGTGACTTTGTCTGATTATGCTACTGCCTTCCAAATGTTGTGCTATGAAATCCTTGATAATGGACTCCAGCAACTTCCCTACTACTGACGTTAGGCTCCCTGGTCTATAGTTCCGTGTTTTCTCTCTACCTCCCTTTTTGAATAGCGGGGTCATATTAGCTACACTCCAGTCTGTAGGAACCATTCAAGAGACCAAAGAATTTTGCAAACTGACCGCCAATGGATCTATTATTTCTAGAGCCATTTCCTTTCGTACTCTGGGATGAAGATTATCCGGTCCTGGAGATTTATCCACCTTCAATCCCATTAATTTCCCCCAAACCATTTCTTTACTAATACTAATTTCCTTCAGCTCCTCACTAAAACTTGTGCTTCTCAAGAAGTTCCGGTACATTATTCATATCTTCCTTTGTGAAGTCAGAAGCAAAGTACGAATTTAGTTGCTCAGCCATTTCTTTGTTCCCCGTTAGGAATGCTTCCATTTCTGACTGTAAGGGGCCTACATTAGTTTTTACTAATCTTCACATACCTACAGAAGCTTTTAGTCAGTTTTTCAAGTTCCCCACTACTTTCCTTTCAAATTGCATTTTCCCCCCTCTTACTCAATCCCTTGATCTGCCTTTGGTGAATTTTTTTAACTGTTCCCAATCCTCAGCTGTGTTGTTAATTTTATGCCCACATTAATAACATGGCCAAACAGGTGGTGTATCAATCTGCAAATCCTTCCAACACACAGTGACAGGGAGTAAGAGTGGGAGAGATTCCTGGTCAGCCATGTGATGGGATGAATGTTGGAGCCTCTATCATCACTATCCATAGCGCCAGTCTACAACATGCTTGTAAAAGTAACGTCACCACAGCAACTCAGGCTTCGTGTGAACTGGCACACCAGCATCACACCAACGGGGAAGTGAAATAGTTGAGATTTCAGGGATTATAACACTGTCCGGATAGACTTACTCCAATGGGGTTGCTGAAGGAGTGGCTAAATCTTTTATATATTAAAGAGAGTGGGAAATTTATTTCTTGTAAACCATCATCTTGCAGATTTCTGCCATTCAGGTATATTTTTGCCTTGTTCCTTCCACGCTAAGCTTTGCTGAGCACCCATTCCTCGTCCATGTAACAGCTGGTGGCTGACCTATTCTTAGGCTTCTATTGGTGCCAGTCAAGCCAGCAGAACAAGCACAGTTTAGTAGAACCTCCACTCGGTTCCACCCACCCCACCTTACAACGTGACTGTGCGGCAATCTATTTTTTAGGATGAGGGTAGGTGGCAAGTCATCAGCGGGAATGATCACGGAGCCATATCCACATGGCGGCCCAGTACATCTTGCAACAGCCACTCCATCACACACACCATCATCCCAGCAGGCGCCAGCACCTGCGGGCCAGAGATGGGGAAGCGAGCCAACCCGTCACTTTGGGCAGCACGGTAGCATTATGGATAGCACAATTGCTTCACAGCTCCAGGGTCCCAGGTTCGATTCCAGCTTAGGTCACTGTCTGTGCGGAGTCTGCACATCCTTCCCGTGTGTGCGTGGGTTTCCTCCGGGGGCTCCGGTTTCCTCCCACAGTCCAAAGATGTGCAGGTTAGGCGGATTGGCCATGATAAATTGCCCTTAGTGTCCAAAATTGCCCTTAGTGTTGGGTGGGGTTACTGGGTTATGGGGATAGGGTGGAGGTGTTGACCTTGGGTACGGTGCTCTTTCCAAGAGTCGGTGTAGACTCGATGGGCCGAATAGCCTCTTTCTGCACTGTAAATTCTATGATAATCTATGATTATCAAGGTACACATCATAACAAACACCTCAGGTCAACTGAGTTTGAACAAGACAGCTCTGGCAAAAGAACAAAGATTAGAATCATCCAGTACAGCGGAGGCCTGCTCTGCGAACGCACCATCCGATTAGTCCCACTCCCCCTGTCCTTCCCCCATGGCCCTGTCATCATTTCCTTGTCAAGTGTTTATCCAATTCCCTTTGAAAGTTATGTTTGAATCTGCTTCCATTACTTTTTCAAGCAGCACATTCCAGATCACAACATCTCACTCTGAAAATAAACTACAAGTTCACTCATGTTTCATGGGAACGGAGCGATAACAGGCAACCTTTTTATGGGTCCAACATCTCATGCAGGTCCCTGCTAAGTACATACAAATATCTAGTCAGCTAGCTAGCGTGGTAACTATCAGGAACCATAAAGCACTTCAGATTGTGGCTGACTCTTTAAAGAGTGCAGCGACTGTGTTTTAGGCAAAGTCTGGAAGTATTCCAGCAATAAAAAGGCAGCCAAAAGGGCAACACCTCCACCAGAGTCCACTTGCCACCGAATCAGCACTCTCTTCTCATGAAGTATAAATGGTTGTTCCCATTACATTTGGTATTCGTTTTTAAAATAAATTTAGAGTACCCAATTCATTTTTTTTTTCCAATTAAGGGACAATTTAGTGTGGCCAATCCACCTACCCTGCACATCTTTGGCTTGTGGGGGCGAAACCCACGCAAACACGGGGAGAATGTGTAAACTCCACACGGACAGTGATACAAGGCCGGGACCGAACCTGGGACCTCAGCGTCGTGAGGCAGCAGTGCTAATCACTGTGCCACCGTGCTATCCAAATATGGTATTCTTGCGAATTGTCCTGATGAGTGCAAGACGAAAAGCTTTGACAGTGTGTGTCTTTTTTCAGCAATACTCAATGAGGCTTTCACTTTTCAGATTCTGGGCCAGAGTGACACAATATCAGCTCCAGAGCAACAAACCACTTTGTCCTCACTCTGAACCTTTGGGTGGGAATAGATCACAGTCCGATTCTGTATTTCCTCCGCTACATCTTGGAAATACCCATTTTTCTTTAAACTAAGAAGGGAGAGTGTGATCAACAAGTGACAGCTTTCTATTTGGACTAGGAGCCTCACATGCACTTTCCACCAGATATCACCAGGAAACTACCAGGAGCATAAAAAATTGATGCAGGTGTAGACCATTCGGCCCATCGAGCCTGCTCCACCATTCAATATGATCATGGTTAACCCTGGGCTTCAACTCCACTTTCTGCGATTCACTGAGACACCAAAGATCTGTCTATCCCAGCCTTAAATATCATAGAATTTACAGTGCTGAAGAAGGCCATTCGGCCCATCAAATCTGCACCGGCCCTTGGAAAGACCACCCTACCCAAGCCCACACCTCCACCCTATCCCCGTAACCCCACTTAACCTTTTTGGACACGAAGGGCAATTGATCATGGCCAATCCACCTAACCTGCTGCACATCTTTGGACTGTGGGAGGAAACCGGAGCACCCGGAGGAAACCCACGCAGACACGGGGAGAATGTGCAGACTCCACACAGACAGTGACCCACACCAGGAATCAAACCTAGGACCCTGGAGCTGTGAAGCAGCTATGCTGACCACTATGCTACCCATATATTCAACAATGGAGCATCCACCACACTCTGGGGTACAGAATACCACTCTTTCAGTGAAGTAATCTCTCCTCATCTTAGTCCTAAATTACCAGCCCCTTACCCGGAGACTACTAGTTTTAGATTCCCCAGCCAGAGGAATCAATCTCTCAATGTCTACCCATCAAACCCCTGCAGAACCTTGTTACGTTTCAATTCCTATTCTCAACTCCAGAGAATATCAACCCAATTAGCCTTGCTTTGCAACATCGGACAACCTCCTCCTTATAGGAACTAATTGAGTGAACTTTTGCAGAGGCTGCCTCAAATGCAAGGAGATCCATTCTTAAAAAATGGAGAGTAAAACTGCACACAGTATTTCCAAGATGAGATCTCACCAAAACCCTGTACAATTGCAGCAAGACTTCTTCAATCTTGTTCTCCAACCCGCTCGCAAACAGGTCCAACAGGAACTCTGGTCACTCCCATATGTCCCTAACCCAAGAGCAGAAACTAAATTACAACAACCCTCTGGTTGAAATCAACCGGCCCCGCACATCAGAAATCAAATGCGGGCCCCGTCCCACACCGTAACGGTGAGAACACTCAACCATCTTTTTTTAAAAATAAATTTAGAGTACCGAATTATTTTTTTTGCCAATTAAGGGGCAATTTAGTGGGGCCAATCCAGCTACCATGCCCATCTTTGTTTGGGCTGTGGGGGTGAAACCCACGCAGACATGGGGAGAATGTCCAAACTCCACACGGACAGTGACCCAGGCCGGGATTCGAACCCGGGTCCTCAGCGTCGCAGTCCCAGTGCCACATGCCGCCCTCACGCTCAACCATCTTAAAGCCCAAGGACACTTTTGTTTTATTACTTCACAAAATAAGAATTTTATTTCACTATTTAAAAACCAGACGAATTCTCCCTGTGCTGCCATCTCTCGAAGAACTGGTGGGAAGGAGGTGGCAAAACCTCAACATGAGGAAGACATCGCTGACCAGGGATAGTCTCAGGAACTCCTACAAACCTGGTCCGCTTAACATTTAAATAGTCAATATAGTTAGAATTTGGTTAAAGCAATTAGATTAGTAACCTGGAAAGGAGACTGCTTTTTAAAGTAAAATTTGTGACAATTTAATAAGTTACAGAGCTCTGAGCAACAAATCAAATGTCAGCCTTTCTATTGCACTAAAACCAATTGTAGCTGAATAACCTTTTTAAGATGAGTTTTTATTCAATTTCAAAGCAGACACAATCCAGGACTGTATGAATCCTTCCACAATAGCTATCTAATCTCAGACACAACACTGGGAGCAGGATGGGAGGGGGTGGCTATTACCCTGGGAGTCCCACCCCCTCCACAACTAATATATCGAGGGCTCTTTTGTTTACCTTGCGAGGCACTGATTCTCAGCCCAGTGCTGGCAGCAGACAGCCTGCTCTTAGGCCTTTCCAACTGCACCTCTGTAACTAGCTCTCCAGCTGCAGAGGCCTCAAGCTTTCACTGTACCCAGAGTGGCCTCACAAAGACAAGAATTGAAAGTGCAAAATATCCAGGGACAGCATGCTCAACAACAACTTGCATTTATGCAGTACCTTTAAACGCAGAGAAACAGCATCTTGCGTTTATAATAGCACCATTAATACAATGGAATATCCCAAGGCACTTCACGGGAGCATTAGTAATGGAAGTGTAATGCCAGGCCACACAAGTAGATAGATATCACGACAGGTGATCAAATGTTTGGACAAAGAGCATGTTAAAGGAGGAAACAGAGGCAGTGGTTTAAGAAGGAAATCTCTGTGTTCAGGGCCTAAACTGTGCCCACGATACCAGTACCCACAGATCTTTGATTTTTCAGTCTCTGCTTCAAAATATTTCCTGCTCTAGGACCTGTACCCACGACCACATTACTTAAGGTCCCCAGACTATCTGTGCGTGTGTTGGGGGGGGTGAAAAAAAAAAAGAGAGAGAGAGAAAGAGGATGTGTGATTGAAAGGAAGGGATCGGAACAAGTTTTGAACCATGATGTACTGGTCAGTGCTGCTCTCTCCAGCTCCTGAAGGCACAGTCATGGAGTGACATAGCACAGAAAAGGCCCTTCAGCCCATCGCGTCTGCATCCAATGAAAACAACCACCTAATTTATTCTAATCCCACAGCACTGTCTTTGGGTGTTTTATTTAAGAGACACTACAGCATGAGGAAATTTTGCAGACATAGCAACTGGTATAGACAAGTAGGCATAATCTTGCTTTAAATTATCAGGCTCCTTGACTTGTTTACACAACAGCATCATCTGAACCCCCAAAAACAGTTCCACTGCAAGACATGAGGAAAAATCGATGAACACATATAGAGGTATGGGTCATTTAAACAAAATGCTGGTGGGAAGATAAATTACCAACCGACAGACAAAACTTGCACACAGGATTTAAAGCATCTCTAAAACGACCAGTTCTACAGCACTTAAAACAGCTTGAAGTTCTCATCCCCACACAATACTCCATTAGAAGTTGGATGGCAAACATATCAAACCATTTACCAATGCTGCCTTCTCCGCTATCTTAAAATTTTATGGGAAAACTCTTAAAGCTGTGCATTTTGATGGGGGGGGGGGGGGGAAGTGCCATCAGCATTAAGATAGATCTTTTTGTGGCTTAGGTGGATGTATAGGTTGTGCAGAGATGTAGACATCCACATAAGTGTAACTTGTGTTTTCAAGCAGTTAGCAAAGTTCCCCAGGGTGGATGTTTGGTGCAGTATATAATATACATACACATCTCTGTTCAGGCACACTCAGAAACGTTCCCCTGGGTGGATTTTTGGTCCTGTATATAATATACATTTCTGTTCAGACACACTCAGAAACATTCCTCTGGGTGGATGTTTGGTGCTGTCAGTATACACACACTAGAAGGTATAGGGACCTGCCTGTTCAAATACACAGTCATGTTTCTCTGGATGGGATGTTGGTTCTGTCGCTACACACATACAAACACTCCACACTCACTCACTCCGATTACCGGTGGGCGCCCCAGGGGGGGTCGCTGTCCCCACTCGGCTGAACCGGGACCCTGGGGTGTAGCAGCGAACAGCAGGAGTCCCTGAGCCGCCCCGCTCCCGGCCCCCGTCCGCTCTGCCTCGGACTCAGCCTGGCCACTTCCTGGAGAGGAGAAAATCAGCAGCGGCTGCCCGAGCAGCCCCTCGGGCCCGCAGCAAGACACGGTCACAGTCCCGGGCTGGAGGGAGGCAGCGGCGGCGGCGGCGGCGGCGGGCTCGATCGCAGCCGGCAACATTTCTCTGGACATTGTGAAATGTTGCAGTTTTTTAGCAACTGTCTTTGTCCCTCTTTCTGCTTTGGATCCTTGTTCTCAGTGCAAGAGGACGCAGGGACACATGGATGTGATTGCAGCCGCAGGGTGCTTGCCCTCCCTGTGCTAGCACGCGGGTGGATACAGTTTTAAAAAAGGATACTTGGAGCTGAGTTGTATCCAGGAAGCTGCCGGCGGCTCAGGCGCCTAGCTGCTCCTCTCTTTTTTTACGCGCCAAATATTTGCCGCGAAACAGCCACACGGCCGCGTCACAATGGACGGCCACGCCCCCTTCCCCGCCCTCTCCGGCGCCCCATTGGCCGCAGCCTCTGACGGGCAGCCGCCTCCGTCCAATCGGCGGCCCGGGGCCCCTGGGGTTGCCTTTCCGCTGGAGCCGGGAAGGCGGCATCATTCAAAGGCGCAGGGGGAACCCGGAAGTGCCGCTCTGCCCCCTTTAAACAGTGTCCCAAATAAACAACGCTGCTGGACCCACTCCAATGTTTATCATTGAGAATCTCCTGCTGTTGCCCTTGTTTTCAAAAACATTTTTTGTAGCGATTTTAAGCCTACTTGTGACACTAATAAAGATTATTATTAATTATTATTAATCACCTATCCTATTTCTATATCATTATTGATGTGGAGATGCCGGCGTTGGACTGGGGTGAGCACAGTAAGAAGTTTTACAACACCAGGTTAAAGTCCAACAGGTTTGTTTCAAATCACTAGCTTTCGGATCACTGCTCCTTCCTCAGGTGAACCTAGTGATTTGAAACAAACCTGTTGGACTTTAACCTGGTGTTGTAAGACTTCTTACTATATCATCCTTGTTTTTTTTTATCACCTTTGCTTTGTCTATATCATTATTGCCTGTTTTTAAATCGCCTATACTATTTATGTGTCGTTATTACCCTCATTTTTTAAAATTTAGTGTATCCAATTATTTTTTTTCCAATTAAGGGGCAATTTAGCATGGCCATTCCACCTACCCTGCACATCTTTATGGGTTTCATAGAATTTACAGTGCAGAAGGAGGCCATTCGGCCCATCGAGTCTACACCAGCTCTCGGAAAGAGCACCCTACCCAAGGTCAACATATCCACCCTATCCCCATTACCCAGTAACCCCACCCAACACTAAGGGCAATTTTGGACACTGAGGGCAATTTATCATGGCCAATCCACCTAACCTGCACATCTTTGGACTGTGGGAGGAAACCGGAGCACCCGGTGGAAACCCACGCACACACGGGGAGGATGTGCAGACTCCGCACAGACAGTGACCCAAGCCGGAATCGAACCTGGGACCCTGGAGCTGTGAAGCAATTGTGCTATCCACAATGCTACCGTGCTGTTATAGGGGTGAGGTCCACACAGACACTGGGAGAATGTGCAAACTCCAGACGGACAGTGACCCAGAGATGGGATCGAACCCGCGTTCCTCAGCGCTGTGAGGAAGCAATGCTAACTACTGCACCACCGTCCGCCCTTGCACCATCTCTATATCATTACTGTCTTTGTTTTTTATTCACCTATACTGTTTCTATATCGTTACTGCCTTTATTTTTTAATCACTTGCCCTATTTCTATATCATTGCTGCCTTTGTTTTTTATTCGCCTATACTATTGCTATATTACTGCCCTTGTTCTTTATTCACCTATATTTCTATATCTTTATTGCCCTTATTAATTGCCCGCACTATTTCCATACCATTATTACCCTTGTTTTTATTCACCTGTATTCTGTATTGTCATTGCTCTTTGTGATCACCTATACTATTTCTATATCATTATTTCCCTTATTTTTAATCATCTATACTATTTCTATATGTTGTTATTGCCCTTTTGAATCACCTACAATATTTCTAGAGCATTATTGCCCTTTTAATCACCAATAATATTTCTATAGGCGGCACGGTAGCACAGTGGTTAGCACTGTTGCTTCACAGCACCAGGGTCCCAGGTTTGATTCCCGGCTTCAGTCACTGTCTGTGCAGAATCTGCACATTCTCCTTGTGTCTGCGTGGGTTTCCTCCGGGTGCTCCGCTTTCCTCCCACAAGTCCCAAAAGATATGCTGTTAGGTGGATTGGACATTCTGAATTCTCCCTCAGTGTACCCGAACAGGCGCCGGAGTCTGGCGACTAGGAGATTTTCACAGTAACTTAATTGCAGTGTTAATGTAAGCCTACTTGTGACAATAAAGATTATTATTATATCATTATTGCCCTTGTTTATAATCACTATGTATCATTATTGCCCTTTTAAATTGCCTATAATATTTCTATATCATGACTTCCCTTGTTTTTTAATCACCTATAATATTCTATATTGTTATTGTCCTTGTTTTTTGATTACCTGTACAATTCCTACATTCTGTACTTTTAAAAACCTAAAGGAAAATCAGAAATAAACTTGGGTGCCTTTTTTCTCTTCAGCAGGCTATCACAATAACCCAAGATTCTGCCCCTCCAAATTTTTTTTCTTTGCAAAGCAGGGCAGCATATCATGCAACTGAGCTGTGGCTCTATTCTCCAAAAAGTGATAATTTTTCCTCCAGACCAATCCATTCAGAAGTGCAGACTCCTAACACTCCTCTGCAACATTCTGCAGGGTGCAGGGCCAGCTGTTTCCTCCACAGCAGGCTTGCTCAACATATGAAACCACAGGCAAAACATATGCATGAGATGCAGAGTCCCTGTATGTACCGGAATATGTTAAAAGTTTGTGGATAAATCAAGCATACACACAGAAAAGAACATTACAAAACCTAAGAAAAGATGTCTGTTTTGTATATTTGTGATCAATATGCAGATTGAAGTGACCCATAATAACTGCTGTACCCTTACTGCATGCGTTTCTAATTTCCTGTTTTATGCTACCCCCAACATCACAACTACTGTTTGGTGGTCTGTACACAACTCCCACTTACGTTTTTTTGTCCAGAGCTCCATCCATACACATTCCACATCAGCAAAGCTAATGTCCTTCCTTACTATTGCGTTAATCTTCTCTTTAACCAGCAATGCTACCCCATCTCCCTTTCCTTTCCTTCTATCTTTCCTGAATATTAAATACCCCTGGATGTTGATTCCCATTCTTGGTCACCCTCGAGCCAGGTCTCCATGATCCCAATTCCATCATATCCATTAATGATTGTCAGCGCAGTAAATTCATCAACCTTATTACAAATGCTCCTCGCATTGAGACACAGAGCCTTCAGGCTTTTTTTTTACATTTATTACCCTTTTAGAATTATGATGTCATGTGGCACTTTTTGATTTGTATCTGGTTCTCTGCCTTCCATGTTTCCCTTTACTGCCTTTTGTTTCTGTCCCCACCTTACTTCTGAAGTGGGAAATGGTTCAGAAGGGCACTTGGCACAGAAGATGGCTGCCTGACACACAAGATGGAGACACAGAGAATAAAGCAGACAAAAAAATAATTGGGTACTCTAAATTTACAAACAAAACTGCAATGAAGTTACTGTGAAAGGCCCCTAGTTGCCACACTCCGGCGCCTGTTTGGGTACACAGAGGGAGAATTCAGAATGCCCAATTCACCTGATAGCATGTCTTTCGGGACATGCGGGAGGAAACCAGAGCACCTGCAGCCTCTCCGAGACATCCTTGTCCCTTGCACTATGGAGGCAACACACCACCCTGGAGACTCGTTTGCGTCCATAGAAACACCTATCTATTTCCCTTACAATTGAATCCCCTATCACTATACCTCTGCCACTCTTTTTCCTGTCCTCCTGTGCAGCAGAGCCAGGCACGGTGCTATGATCCTGGCCGCTGCCGCCTTCCCCTGGTGAGCCATCTCCCCCAACAGTATCCAAAACGGTATATCTGTTTTGGAAAGAGATGACCGCAGGGGACCCCTGCACTGCCTTCTGTAAAATGGCTGCGTTCCAATTAATCTGGCCAAAACCCAGTTTAAAACGGCTAACCCGAAAGACTGCTGGGAAAAGCAGCCAAGAAGACACAAGCAGGCAGCTGCAGACAGTTTTGCATATTCGGCTCTGGGAAGGTAGCCCAGATCGATTCTCAGGGCTATCAACAGCCCATCAACCCAGGTATTTGCAGTTGCATTCAGGACTGTTTGCAGCCCATCTATTCAGACATCCACAGTTAAATCGGCTATCCCTGGGAACAATTGCAACATATTAGCAATTGAATACCGGGCCAGACCTGTCGGCGCCTGCAGTGGCCGAAACAAAGACAGGTGAGCGACCACCCCCCGATCGAGGAACCGCCTCACCATTGGACACATCGACCCCAGAGATTGGGGACATATCCAAACACTTGGGACTCAGGGTCAAGGGCCGCCCCGGGAGGCGGGAAGCCCCTGGGCCCTATAAAAGTGAGGGTCCAAGTTCAGATCTCTCTCTCATCTTCGCCTGCTCGAGACCTTCGCAAGACCAGCCACCGGCAATAGTAAGTTTGAATCCAGCGATCGCTATCCGGTAGAGACACCTAGCCACCGACCTGTAGCAGCCTTTTGAATCCCGCGGGCCAGATTTGATTGGACAAGCCATTCGTTTCCCTGATCTGGTGGGCTCTTCCTAAGTTAAGTATTGGCCAGTAGTGATAGGTTTATTATATAGAAAGTAGTATTAGGGTATTAATATTGCTTGTTGTACATAATAAATGACCATTGTTTTAATCCTTACTAAGCGGTGTGCTGTATTATTAATCATAACCTGAACTTGAACCACGTGGCGGTATCATAAAAATACCTGGCGACTCATGAGCAAAGGTGACGTAAACAGAGCAAATAGACTAAAGCTAAAAAGAGCAACACTTCCTATGCTTCCTCTGTCTGGTGGTCACCTATTCCCTGTCTTCCTCAGTAATTCTTACGTGTGGCGTGACCAACGTACTGAACGTGCTATCCAAGATTTCTTCAGCATGAGGGAGGTTTTGAGTGCGCTGGTGGAGGAGGCGGTTTCCCCGGTGAGGACGGAGGTGGCAAGCGCAGTGGCGGAGGTGCGAGAGCAAGGGGAGGCGCTGAAGGAAGTGGAGGAGACGGTATTGCAGCACGGTGATCAACTTGCCTCGATGGGGAAGGAGATGGGAAAGGTGATGGATACTAACAATGATCTGCGAGGAAAAATGGAAGACCTGGAAAACAGATCCAGGCGACAGAATTTGAGGATTGTGGGGCTGCCCGAAGGAGTTGAAGGACCGAGGCCGACTGAGTATTTTGCCGCGATGCTGGCGAAACTATTGGGGGAGGGGGAGGAGCCCTCCCGATATGAACTGGATCGGGCTCATCGGTCGTGGAGGCCTGTACCAAAGGCGAGTGAGTCGCCAAGGGCAGTGACTCTGTGCTTCCGTAGGTACAGGGTGAAGGAGAAGGTCCTGAGCTGGGCCAAGCAGAAGCGTGTGGTGCAGTGGGCTGGAGCTGGTATACGTGTATACCAGGACTTTACGGTGGAGCTGGCGAGGAGGCGGGCTGCCTTCAACCCGGTGAAGAGGGCACTGTACATTGGCACGGTGCAGTGCGGCATTGTATATCCAGCGAAGCTGAGGGTGACTTATAAGCTCAGGGACTTTTATTAAGAGGGGGGCTTAAGAGGGGGGCTGTGTAGATTAAGGGTGACTACGGGTAATCCCTGATTCCTTTTTGTCATTTGTTTATGCAAACATGCGGTCTGATGGACTTCCGGGTGCGGCGATGACCAGCTAAGTCGCACGTTTCGGCAGCTCCCGGTGGAACGGACTTTTGGGCTCTTGACAGGAGCCCCAACGGCAATTTTAACGGCAAAAAACACCGTGCGGTAAACCAGAAGGGAATTCCCCCTGGACACGGATGGAAAAAGGAGAGGAAAGTGGCCGGATTGCAGCGGATCCTTTGGAACAGCGGCAAGGAAGGCAAGCAGAAACCAAGATGGCGTCGGAAGGTGGCAGTTTCATATGGGGCCCTGAACAACAAGAGTTCTTGAAATGCTGCGTGGAGGAGATAAAAAAGGAAATGAAGAAAGAACTGTTGGCCCCGATACTACAGGCGATCGAAGGGCTAAAGGAGGAACAAAAGACCCAGGAGCAGGAGCTTCGGGTCGTGAAGGCAAAGGCAGCCGAGAATGAGGACGATATACAGGGCCTGGTGGTGAAGACGGGGATACAGGAGGCACATCAGAAACGATGTGTGGAGAGGTTGGAGGCACTGGAAAACAACGCAAGGAGGAACAACCTGAGGATTCTTGGTCTTCCTGAAGGTGTGGAGGGGGCGGACGTCGGGGCATATGTGAGCACGAGGCTGCACTCGTTAATGGGAGCGGAGGCCCCGACGGGTCCGTTGGAGGTGGAGGGAGCGTACCGAGTTATGGCGCGAGGATCGAGAGCAGGAGAAACTCCCAGAGCTATAGTGGTGAGATTCCTCCGTTTCAAGGATAGAGAAATGGTCCTTAGATGGGCGAAGAAAACTCGGTGCAGTAAATGGGAGAACGCGGTGATCCGCGTTTATCAAGACTGGAGTGCGGAGGTGGCGAGAAGGAGGGCGAGCTTTAATCGGGCCAAGGCGGTGCTTCATAAAAGGAAGATAAAATTTGGAATGCTGCAACCGGCAAGACTATGGGTCACATATCAAGGGAGGCACCACTACTTTGAGACGGCGGATGAAGCGTGGACTTTTATTGTAGAAGAAAAACTGGAATGAGTGGATTATTAAAAAGAACGTTTGGACAAAGTGGTGGGGCGAATGTGGGGGGCGAAGAGGGGTTTTATGTTCTAATCCTGCGGTATGGTAACTTTTCTCTCTCCCACAGGTGGTGATGGGGGGAGGTGGGGAGGGAGAGGAGATGGGGCGTTGGCCATGGGGGGCGGGGCCAAGGGAGAAGCGCGGGCTTGGTTCCCGCGCTATGATAATTATGGCGGGAATAGAGAAGCAGGAAGGAGGGGGCGTCGCACGGTGCGAGCCGTGGTCACGGGGGGAAGCCGAGGTCAGCCAGAGTTTGCTGACTTCTGGGAGCAACATGGGGGGAGTAATTACGCTAGCGGGGGGTCTAGCGGGGGGGGGGGGTGGGAGGGGGGAATAACTGGGTTGCTGCTGCTGGGGAAAGGGGGGAGTGGGTACGGGAGAAGATGGGCGGGGGGGCACCGCCTGGGGGAGATACAGCTGCGTGGGAACTGGGTGAGAAGCTGGAAAAAGATGATGGCTAATCGGCAAGGGGGGGGGGGGGGGTGGGAAGCCCCCCAACTCGGCTGATCACGTGGAACGTGAGAGGGCTCAACGGGCCGATAAAGAGGGCACGGGTACTCGCACACCTTAAGAAACTTAAAGCAGATGTGGTTATGTTACAGGAAACGCACCTGAAACTGATAGACCAGGTTAGGCTGCGCAAAGGATGGGTGGGGCAGGTGTTCCATTCGGGGCTGGATGCGAAAAACAGGGGGGTGGCTATATTAGTGGGGAAGCGGGTAATGTTCGAGGCAAAGACTATAGTGGCGGATAGCGGGGGCAGATACGTGATGGTGAGTGGCAAACTACAGGGAGAGATGGTGGTTTTGGTAAACGTGTATGACCCGAACTGGGATGATGCCAATTTTATGAGGCGAATGCTAGGACGCATTCCGGACCTAGTGACGGGAAAGCTGATAATGGGGGAGACTTTAACACGCTGTTGGAACCAGGGCTGGATAGGTCGAAGTCCAGGACTGGTAGGAGGCCGGCAGCAGCCAAGGTGCTTAAAGATTTTATGGAGCAGATGGGAGGGGTGGACCCGTGGAGATTCAGTAGACCTAGGAGTAAGGAGTTCTCGTTTTTCTCCTATGTCCATAAAGTCTATTCGCGCATAGACTTTTTTGTGCTGGGTAGGGCATTGATCCCGAAGGTGAGGGGAACGGAATATACGGCTATAGCCATTTCGGATCATGCCCCACACTGGGTGGACTTGGAGATAGGGGAGGAAGCAGGAGGGCGCCCACCCTGGAGAATGGACATGGGACTAATGGCGGATGAGGGGGTGTGTCTAAGGGTGAGGGGATGTATTGAAAAGTACTTGGAACTCAATGACAATGGGGAGGTCCAGGTGGGAGTGGTCTGGGAGGCGTTGAAGGCGGTGGTTAGGTGGGAGCTGATATCAATAAGGGCACATAAAGGGAAGCAGGAGAGTAAGGAACGGGAGCGGTTGCTGCAAGAACTTTTGAGGGTGGACAGACAATATGCGGAAGCACCGGAGGAGGGATTGTACAGGGAAAGGCAAAGGCTGCATGTGGAATTTGACTTGCTGACTACAGGCACTGCAGAGGCACAATGGAGGAAGGCGCAGGGTGTACAGTATGAATATGGGGAGAAGGCGAGCAGATTGCTGGCACACCAATTGAGGAAAAGGGGAGCAGCGAGGGAAATAGGGGGAGTGAGGGACGAGGAAGGAGAGATGGAGCGGGGAGCGGAGAGAGTGAATGAAGTGTTCAAGACATTTTATAAAAAATTATATGAAGCTCAACCCCCGGATGGGAGGGAGAGAATGATGGACTTTTTGGATCGGCTGGAAATTCCCAAGGTGAAAGATCAGGAAAGGGTGGGACTGGGAGCACAGATCGAGGTAGAAGAAGTGGTGAAAGGAATTAGGAATATGCAGACGGAAAAGGCCCCAGGACCGGACGGATTCCCAGTTGAATTCTACAGAAAATATTTGGACTTGCTCGCCCCGGTACTGACGAGGACCTTTAACGAGGCAAAGGAAAGGGGACAACTGCCCCCGACTATGTCTGAAGCAACGATATCGCTTCTCTTAAAGAAGGAAAAGGACCCGCTACAATGCGGGTCCTACAGACCAATTTCCCTCCTAAATGTGGATGCCAAGGTCCTGGCCAAGGTAATGGCAATGAGAATAGAGGAATGTGTCCCGGGGGTGGTTCACGAGGACCAAACTGGGTTTCTGAAGGGGAGACAGCTGAACACGAATATACGGAGGCTGTTAGGGGTAATGATGATGGCCCCACCAGAGGGTGAAACGGAGATTGTAGTGGCGATGGATGCCGAGAAAGCATTCGATAGAGTGGAATGGGATTATTTGTGGGAGGTGTTGAGGAGATTTGGTTTTGGAGAGGGGTATGTTAGATGGGTGCAGCTATTGTATAGGGCCCCAGTGGCGAGTGTGGTCACGAATGGACGGGGATCGGCATATTTTCGGCTCCATAGAGGGACAAGGCAGGGATGTCCTCTGTCCCCATTACTGTTTGCACTGGCGATTGAGACCCTGGCGATAGCGCTGAGGGGTTCCAAGAGATGGAGGGGAGTACTTAGGGGAGGAGAGGAACACCGGGTATCTTTGTATGTGGATGATTTGCTACTATATGTGGCGGATCCGGCGGAGGGGATGCCAGAAATAATGCGGATACTTGGGGAGTTTGGGGATTTCTCAGGGTATAAATTGAACATGGGGAAGAGTGAGCTGTTTGTGGTGCATCCAGGGGAGCAGAGTAGAGAAATAGAGGACCTACCGTTGAGGAAGGTAACAAGAGACTTTCGTTACCTGGGGATCCAGATAGCTAAGAATTGGGGCACATTGCACAGGCTAAATTTAACGCGGTTGGTGGAACAGATGGAGGATGATTTCAAGAGATGGGATATGGTAGCCCTGTCAATGGCAGGGAGGGTGCAGGCGGTTAAGATGGTGGTCCTCCCGAGATTCCTCTTTGTGTTTCAGTGCCTCCCGGTGGTGATCACGAAGGCTTTTTTTAAAAGGATAGAAAAGAGCATCATGGGTTTTGTTTGGGCCGGGAAGACTCCGAGAGTGAGGAAGGGATTCTTACAGCGCAGTAGGGATAGGGGGGGGCTGGCACTACCGAGCCTAAGTGAGTACTACTGGGCCGCTAATATTTCAATGGTGAGTAAGTGGATGGGAGAGGAGGAGGGAGCGGCGTGGAAGAGATTAGAGAGGGCGTCCTGTAGGGGGACTAGCCTGCAGGCTATGGTGACAGCCCCATTGCCGTTCTCACCGAGGAACTACACCACAAGCCCGGTGGTGGTAGCTACACTGAAGATTTGGGGACAGTGGAGACGACATAGGGGAAAGACTGGAGCATTGGGGGGGTCCCCGATAAGAAACAACCATAGGTTTGCCCCGGGGAGAATGGATGGGGGATATGGAATGTGGCAAAGAGCAGGAATAACGCAACTGAAAGATCTATTTGTGGATGGGAAGTTCGCGAGTCTGGGAGCGCTGACCGAGAAATACGGGTTGCCCCAAGGGAATGCATTCAGGTATATGCAATTGAGGGCTTTTGCGAGGCAACAGGTGAGGGAATTTCCGCAGCTCCCGACACAAGAGGTGCAGGACAGAGTGATCTCAAAGAAATGGGTGGGGGATGGTAAGGTGTCAGATATATATAGGGAAATGAGGGACGAAGGGGAGACTATGGTGGATGAACTAAAAGGGAAATGGGAAGAAGAGCTGGGGGAGGAGATCGAGGAGGGGCTGTGGGCAGATGCCCTAAGCAGGGTAAACTCGTCGTCCTCGTGTGCCAGGCTAAGCCTAATTCAGTTTAAGGTATTACACAGGGCACATATGACTGGAACACGGATCAGTAAATTTTTTGGGGTGGAGGATAGGTGTGCGAGGTGCTCGAGAAGCCCAGCGAATCATACCCATATGTTTTGGTCATGCCCGGCACTACAGGGGTTTTGGATGGGGGTGACAAAGGCGCTTTCAAAAGTAGTAGGAGTCCGGGTCGAACCAAGCTGGGGGTTGGCTATATTTGGGGTTGCACAAGAGCCGGGAGTGCAGGAGGCGAGAGAGGCCGATGTTTTGGCCTTTGCGTCCCTAGTAGCCCAGCGCAGGATATTGTTAATGTGGAAAGAAGCCAAGCCCCCGGGGGTGGAGACCTGGATAAATGACATGGCGGGGTTCATAAAGCTAGAGCGGATTAAGTTCGTCCTAAGGGGGTCGGCTCAAGGGTTCACCAGGCGGTGGCAACCGTTCGTCGAATATCTTGCGGATAGATAGATGGGGGGAAAAAAGAAGGCAGCAGCAGCAGCCCAGGATTGGGGGGGGGGGGGGGGGGATGGGGGGGGGGGGGGGCGGGGGGGGGGGGTGTAGCCTGTGACAAGGCAGTTGCCAATTAGGGCTAGTTTTCATTTTTGTTATTTAATATTTATTTATTTTTTGTTTTTTGTTTATATAAAATAGGTCATTGTTATCTGTGTTGTTATAATGTTGTGTAAAGGATGCACAATGTACTGTGTTGGTTGACCAAAAATTTTCAATAAAATATTTATTAAAAAAAAAACATGCGGTCTGATGTTTGGGGGTTGGTGGGCGGATGGGATCGTTGTTATTATGGGGATTGACATATCTTGCTGATTATTGTTTATTGTTGATGGGTGTAAATGTGGGAGAAAATGTGAAAAAGGAGGAGAATAAAAAAAATTTAAAAATAAAAAATGAAAAAAGATTGATTCAGCATCATGGGTGTTCTGAAGTGAATCCACTTGCAGCTCCAGAGTTGTCAAGCAGTCTGACAGGACAAAGGGGATTGATTCTGCAGCGTGACAGGGAGAAAGCTGCAGGATGGGACTAAATTGGCCAGTTCCTTCAGACAGTCAGTATGGGGACAATGGGCCAAAAGGCCTCCTGCTGTGCTACGAAATTCTATGATGCTTCTATGATTATTTATTTTTATATATATAAATTTAGAGTATCCAATTCATTTTTTCCAATTAAGGGGCAATTTAGTGTGGCCAATCCACTTACCCTGCACATCTTTTGGGTTGTGGGGGCGAAACCCACGCAGACACGGGGAAACTTCACACGGACAGTGACCCAGAGCCGGGATCGAACCTGGGACCTCGGCGCCGTGAGGCAGCAGTGCACTTCCGGTGGCGGCTATGAAGGAAGGAGTAAGTCGCACATTTGGTGGCTCCCGCTCGGGTCTGGCTTTTGGACCTTTCCCCCCGAATTTCTACCGGACTTGAACTGTAAAACTGATGACAGAGGCGATTGTGTACTGAATTCCCACATCGGTGCATGGAGAGAAGGACTAGAAGTGCTCGTAAAGGCAGAAACAGAAAAACAGAGAAGGCTTGGGCTGAAGCTGCAGCGGGAGACAGCATGGCGGAGGACCGGATCTCTGGTTTGTCAACCCAGCAGCTGATGCAAGTTATTCAGGAAGGCTTTGCTAAGCAGAAACGGGACTGCTTGGACCCGATAAAAGAATCGATTGAGCGGCTGGAGCTTAGATTGGACGCCCAAGATCGGGCGATCCAGAAGGTGGAGAAGGTGCTGGCTGAGCAGGAGGAACATCAAACTGCGGTGGAGTTGCAGGTGGGGATGCTGAGAGACCAGCAGAAGAAGCTCCTGGAGAAGGTGGAAGACCTAGAGAATAGGTCCTGTCGGCAGAACTTGAGAATTGTTGGTCTCCCGGAGGGGTCCGAAGGAGCGGACGCTGGGGCATACATCGAAGATATTTTGAGAAGCTGCTGGGGGATGGGGCATTCTCCCCACCCTTGTAGGTGGACAGTGCTCACAGAGCACTCGTGAGGAAGCCACGAATGGGAGACCCTCCGAGGGCAATGGTGGCGAGATTCATCAGGTACTTGGATAAGGAGCGCATTCTACAGTGGGCCAAGCAGACACGGAGCTGTAAGTAGGACAATAATATCCTGCGGGTCTACCAAGACCTGAGTGTGGAGATGGCCAGGAGAAGAGTAAGCTTCAACCAGATTAGGTCGATCCTTTTTAAGAAAAAGGTGAAGTTCGGACAGTTGTATACAGCCCGTCTCTGGGTCACGTACGAGGAACAGCACTTTTATTTTGAGTCGCCTGAGGACGCGCTGGACTTCATGAAAAGGAAAGGACTGGTGGTGGACTGAGAACTTTTGAACTTGGCCGCAGCGTTCATGTTTTTTTTTTTCTTTTTGTTTCTCTGTTCTTTAAAAAAAATAGTTTCTTGTTTTTCGTTTTGTAGAAGCTGTTTGTAATGCCTTCTGTATTGATTTGGGACCAGTGGCAGAGCTGAGTGAGTTAAGGTTTTCATTTGCACTGTTGGGGGATGGAGGTGTGCTTGTTTAGATTTTGTTTTCTTTTCTGTTGGGCAATTGCGTGGGGATTGTTTGATGTTGGAGTATGTTTGTATGAGCGGGGGGGAGGGTAGGGAGGGAACCATAGGTGGGAGACTGTCCGGCGCCAGGGATGGGGGCCACCAAGCTAGCTGGGCAGGCTATCTCACGGAAGCGCAGTGGGGGGTGTGTATATGTTCGGTTTATCAAAGGGGTTGGGTTACAGAGTGTTGTTACTCGGGGGGGGGGGGAAATGTTCTGCTGATGAGGAAGGGAATGGGTCAAGGGACAGAGAGGAGGTTGGGGGCGGAGGCTGCCTGGGGGCGGGCCGGTGGAGGTGCAGAGCATGGGCTGGAGGCGGGCCCAAATAAGGGGATGGCTGATCAGCGAAGAGGGGGGGCAATGAGCCCCCCAATTAGCTGATCACCTGGAATGTTCGAGGGTTAAATGGGCTGGTCAAGAGGGTATGTGTGTTCATGCAGCTTAGGGGACTGAAGGCGGACGTGGTAATGTTGCAGGAGACGCACCTTAGAGTAGCTGACCAGGTTAGATTGAGGAAAGGCTGGGTCAGTCAGGTCTTTCACTTGGGACTGGATTCAAAGACTAGAGGGGTCGCGATCCTGATCAATAAGCGGGTGGTGTTTGAGGCGGGTAGAATAGTTTTGGATGTGGGAGGTCGGTACATTATGGTCAGTGGGAAACTGGAGGGGGTGCAGGTGGTATTAGTAAATGTGTATGCGCCAAATTGGGATGATGTGGAGTTTATAAAGAGGATGCTGGGAAAGATACCGGACCCGGACTTACACAGGTTGGTCATGGGAGGGGACTTCAACACAGTTATTGACCCTGGCTTGGACCAGTCAAGCTTGAAAACGTGCAGGGTGCCAGCAATGTCAAAGGAACTAAAAGGGTTCATGGAGCAGCTCAGACCATGCTCCACACCGGGTTGACTTTTAGGTTAGTAAAGACAGTAACCAGCGCCCGCACTGGAGGTTAGATGTGGGACTTTTGGCTGACGAACGGGTGTGCGAGCGACTGAGGAAATGTATTCGGAACTACCTGCAGGTCAACGACATGGGGGAACTTTCAGCAGCGGTGGTCTGGGAAGCACTGAAGGTGGTAGTTAGAGGGGAGCTGATCTCGATACGGGCCCACAGGGAGAAGGTGGACAGGGCAGAGACAGACCGACTGGTTAAGGAGATACTACAGATCGATAGGAGGTATGCGGAGACCCCAGAGGCAGGACTTTTAAGGGAAAGGCGGAGGCTACAGGCGGAGTTCGGCTTGTTAACCACAGGGAGGACGGTGGAGCAGCTGAGAAAGGTGAGGGGGGGGATCTATGAGCATGGAGAGAAGGCCAGCAGAATGCTTGCACAGCAGCTTAGAAAGAGGGACGCAGCCAGGGAGATAGAGAAAGTTAATGACGGAGGTGGGAACCTGGTGGGAGATTCAGCAGGGGTGAATAAGGCGTTTAGGGATTTCTACAGCAGGCTGTACAGGTCGGAGCCCCCTATGGGGCTGGAGGGGATGAGGCACTTCTTGGGGGGGGCTGAATTTCCCAAAGGTGGACAGGGAGCTGGTAGAAGGACTGGGGGCCCCGATCGGGTTGGAAGAAATAGTGGAGGGTCTGAAGACCATGCAGGCGGATAAAGCCCCGAGGCCGGACGGGTACCCAGTGGAGTTTTATAAAACGTTCTCTGGGATATTGGGGCCGGTGTGGACGAGGATGTTCAATGAGGCAAGGGAAAGAGGGGTGCTCCCCCCGATGATGCCACAGGCCACGATTTCGCTGATTCTGAAGCGGGGCAAAAACACGGAGCTGTGTGGGTTCTACAGGCCGATATCCCTGTTGAATGTGGACACCAAACTGCTGGTCAAAGTTTTGTCTTCTGGGATTGAGGATTGTGTTCCAGACGTTATTGGGGAGGACCAGACGGGGTCTGTTAAGGGTAGGCAGCTGGTGGCCAATGTAAGAAGGCTGTTAAATGTGATCATGATGCCCCCGGAAGGTAGGGAGGTGGAGTTAGTGATCGCAATGGATGCAGAAAAGGCTTTTGATCGGGTAGAATGGGATTATCTGTGGGAGTTACTGGGACGGTTCGGATTTGGGCGGGGCTTTATTGGCTGGGTCAGTTTGCTGTATCAGGCTCCTGTGGCAAGCATACGGACGAATAGGACAACATCAGACTATTTTAGACTGCACCCGGGGACGAGACAGGGATGCCCCCTCTCCCGACTGTTGTTCACGCTAGCTATAGAGCCGTTGGCAATTGCTCTGAGAGCCTCAAGGGGCTGGTCCGGGGAGGGGGGGGTGGAGCACAGAGTCTCGCTCTATGCAGACGACCTGCTTCTGTATGTATCGGACCCATTAGAGGGGATGGAAGAAATCATTTGGATTCTAGGGGAATTGGGCCGGTTTTCGGGGTATAAGCTAAATATGGGGAAAAGTGAGATGTTTGCGATCCAGGCGAGGGGACAGGAGAGGCGATTGGGGGAGCTGCCGTTTAGATTAGTAGGGGGAAGCTTTAGGTACCTAGGCATTCAAGTGGCATGGGAATGGGACCGGCTGCATAAATTAAATCTGGCCCAGCTCGTAGACCAAATGAAGGATGATTTTCGGAGATGGGACGTACTCCCGTTGTCACTAGCTGGGAGGGTGCAGACGGTGAAGATGACGGTCCTCCCGAGATTCCTGTTTGTTTTTCAATGTCTCCCCATCTTTATTCCATGGTCCTTTTTTAAAGTGACCTCTGGCTTTGTTTGGGCGGGCAAGACCCCGCGGGTACGGAAGGTAATGTTTGAGCGGAATCGGGGAGAGGGCGGGCTGGCGCTGCCAAAGTTTAGTAACTATTACTGGGCGGCGAATATAGCCATGATCAGGAAGTGGGTGGTGGGGGAGGGTCGGCATGGGAGCGTATGGAGGCAGCTTCATGCAAGGGCACCAGTTTGAGGGCGTTGGTAACTGCGCATCTGCCGTTCCCGCCAGCACGGTACCCGACCAGCCCCGTGGTGGTGGCGGCCCTGAGAGTCTGGGGGAAATGGAGGAGACATGTAGGAGCAGGGAGCATCGGTCTGGCCCCCAATCTGTAATAATCACCGATTTGCCCCGGGAAGTATGGATGGGGTGTTCCAGATATGGCGGAGAGCAGGGATTGAGAGGATAGGGGATATGTTTATAGAGGGGAGCTTTCCGAGTATGAGGGCACTGGAGGAGAAGTTTGGGTTGGTGAGGGGAAACAAATTCAGGTATTTGCAGGTACGGGACTTCCTACGTAAACAGGTGTCAATCTTCCCGCTCCAACCGCTAAGCGGGATTCAGGACAGGGTAGTTTCCAGATTGTGGGTAGGAGAAGAGAGCGTCTCGGACATTTACAAGGAATTTATGGGGTTAGAGGAGACGCAGACCGAGGAGCTGAAGCGCAAGTGGGAGGAGGAGCTGGGAGGAGAGATAGAGGATGGTCTCTGGGCTGACACTTTGAGTAGAGTCAACACAACATGTGCCAGGCTCAGCCTGATACAATTTAAGGTTGTTCACCGGGCTCACGTGACCGTGGCTCAGATGAACAGATTCTTTGGGGTGGAAGACAGGTGTGCAAAATGTGCGGGAGGACCAGCGAACCATGTCCACATGTTCTGGGCATGTCCGAAGCTTAGGGGATTTTGGCAGGGGTTTGCAGATGTCATGTCCACGGTGTGAAAAACAAGGGTGGCACTGAGTCCAGAGGTGGAGATTTTCGGGGTGTCGGAAGACCCGGGAATCCAGGAGGAGAACGAGGCAGACGTTCTGGCCTTTGCTTCCCTGGTAGCCCGGAGACGGATACTATTATCTTCGAGAGACTCAAAGCCCCCGAAGTCGGAGACCTGGCTATCGGACATGGCAAGCTTTCTCTGTTTGGAGAAAATCAAGTTCGCCTTGAGAGGGTCACTGTTAGGGTTCGCCCGGAGGTGGCAACCGCTTGTCGACTTCTTTGCGGAAATTTTTTTTTTAAATATATAAATTTAGAGTACCCAATTCATTTTTTCCAATTAAGGGGCTAGATTGCGTGGCACCTTGCACATCTTTGGGTTGTGGGGGCGAAACCCACTCAAACACGGGGAGAATGTGCAAACCACACGGACAGTGACCCAGAGACGGGATCGAACCTGGGACCTCGGCGCCGTGAGGCAGCAGTGCTAACCACTGCGCCACCGTGCTGCCCCTTCGCAGAAAATTAATCATCAGCAGAAGGGGGGGGGGGTGGTTTAGTTTAGTTTAGAGTACGGGGTGAATAAAGGAAGGACCTGTAAGGGTGGGAGACAGCTTTTGCACTATGTTTATAGTTTCATATACATTGTTTATTGTGTTGCTGTTATAATACCAAAAAATACCTTAATAAAATGTTTATTAACTGATCACATCACCCATTCACTGCCAATATAGCTCAGCTGTTGGCTTTCAATGCTTGCCAATATAACCTGCTTGGCCGCTGCTCGGCTGAGCCCTTGGATACAATATTACTTTGTCTGGTATAAAGTTCAGCAACAGCAGCTCCAATCTTCTTTCAGTTTTGTGTAGCCTAGCTGTAGGGACACTGATTGAGGCAGGGTGTTGTGTCCACACCACTGCAACCGACCAACAGTAGAGATACGAAAGCTTACCTCAACCATTCCAGTTAGAGCGTGCAGATGTTTTACGGTTTAGACAAGAGCTGCGAACAACACAGAGGGCATAGCGAAGTCTTGCGACAACAGTATAGGACATAGGTGGGAACATACCTAGAATGATGAGATTTCGACAGGCAAGTGTTCAACAAAAACAAAAGATGGTTTAATAATAATAATCTTTATTAGTGTCACAAGTAGCCTAGGTTGATGTTGTCTCATGTGTGATTTTAGGCCAAGTCTTAGACTGCATGACCATTGCAAATATTACATATAAAGTCAGTGATTGGCTTTGCGCTACACTTGCATGTCCTGCAAGCATTGGAATCAGTTCTCCTCAAATGTCAAAATCACGAGATGGCGGAGACTTCTCCATCTGGTCTGTCTAAGGTTGTGTTTTCCCCATGGATGGGATCCAGCTTGCAAGCCCTGGGGCTGGCTTTCTTCGAATCTAGGTTTCGGATGTCCAGTGGTGCAGGTTCCTGTCCTCGGCTGGCACTAGAGTACTGCTTTTGGTATGCAGGAATCCTCCATGCGAGCCACATGACTGACCCAGCGAACCTGAGTATGCTCTCGTTGCCAGGTGTGCAGCACTTTGTGAGAGTTTACCTTGAGAACGGCACACAGTTTTGGCCTCTCATTTAAGGAGGGACATATTTGTATTGGAGGCAATTCAGATGAGGTTCGCTATGTTGATTCCTGGGATGAAGGGGTTGTACTGAAGAAAGATTGAGCCCAAAGTCATTGGAGTTTCGAAGAATGAGAGATGATCTTATTGATTGAAACATCTGAAATTCTGAGGGGGCTTGACTGGCTAGATGCTGAGAGGATATTTTGTCTCGTAGGTTAATCTGGTTTCAGAAAAGATTCTGGCTGGGATTTGCGGATGCCATGTCCACGGTGCCAAATACGAGGGTGGCACCGAGTCCAGAGGTGGCAATTTCTGGAGTGTCGGAAGATCCGGGAGTCCAGGGGGCGAGAGAGGCTGATGTCTTGGTCTTTGCCTCCTTGGTAGCCCGGAGACGGATCCGTGGAGGGACGGTAGCGTGGAGGGACCGGGAGCGCCCAAAATCGGGTGTATGGGTCAGCAACATGGCCGGGTTTCTCAGGCTTGAGAAAATTAAGTTCGCCCTACGAGGTTCGTCCGGAGGTGGCAGCCGTTTAGCAACTTCTTCGGGGAAAACCAAACTGTTAGCAGATACAATAAGGGGGGGTGGTTCGGGAACGTGGGGGTGTTAGGGGGAGTTTGTTTAGTTTAGGCAAGGTCAGCGAGAGAAGATGGAGGGACTGGGGAATTGTGTGTATAAGCCATGTTGGCTGTGTATGGTTGTTGATTGGGGAGGTTGTATGTGCTGAATTATGTTTACATTTGTATTTGTTGTTACAAAATCATAAATGCTTTAATAAAATGTTTTTTTTAAAATCTAGTTTCAGAATAAAAGGGGTCTCTGAATAAAAGTGGAGATGAGGAGGAATATAATCTCAAACGGTCATGAATCATTCAAATGTCCTACTGCAGAGAGAAGTGGAGGCTGGGTCATTGAGTATATTCAAGGCAGAGTTAGTGTAAGGAGTCTCCTGTGAATCCCTGTTTGTCCCTTATTTATTCCCATTATTTTCTTTCGTTTTTATTATTTTTGTACCTGAACAATTTCTGGGACCTACATCTTTAAGACGGACTTCACCTTTCATTTTAAAAAAAAGGAACCCAGCAAGGTGTGCTGGCATCAGTGATGACTCACCTTGATGGACTTGGCAGTCAGCCAATGAACTGTTTACTTTTCCGGGCTCTTAGCTAATAGTCTATGCTGATTGGTGCTGACCATTCTGGAGTGTTATGCCAGGGAAAGGAAAACTTCATCTGGTTTTCAATTTTGGTTTGATCAAGAAGCTGAAGGGTCAAAGCCCTAATCTCTCTCTCTTACCTGATGGACTCTGTCTAAAGGTTCAATGTAAAGACCTTTCTCTCTCTACAGTCAGATTGACCTGCAAGGAAGTTCAGTCCAGTAACCGCTGCAGGCAGGGCCAGTTGTTTAAAGAATCCTTTTTAAAATCTTGCGAGGTGAACGTTCTGGTGGAGTTGGAAACAAATAAGAATTACAAAGGCCTGAGGTGGATCTTCTGAGTGAAGGCCCAAGTTAATAAAACTAAATGTGGCTCCCCAGAGGGAATCCCACAGTTTGGAGATTCGGACTGAATGTTCCAGCCAGCTGATCCTTGTTAACCATCCAACCGTTGGTTTTCAATCACTCCATGTCCTGGAAGGACAGCCAGCTGAAAAAACAACTTCAATATCCAAAGCAAAAGCAGGCATCTTCCGCCTCACATTAATCCTCTTTTATTTTTCCCCTCACCCTCCCTCTGCGTGTGTATGTCTTGTGTGGTTAGGTAGAGGGTGGGACAGTAAAAGGCCACGGGGGGGGGGGGGGGGGTTGGGGGGAGAGAGTAGTAGATTAGCTGGCCATTATTCTAGTATATAAGTATTGCATGCTTTATCTCTATTGTTATTATAAATAATTAGTTGTGTTTCACTTACAAATCTGGTGCCTGTAAGTTATTGGAGCAGTTAAGGGCCAAATATCTCAGAAACTTTATACAAATTATTGGTTAATTCACTTGTGTTGGGACTTTGGCGCCTATGGGGTTGGAATTGACCGCACACTAGTCCAGAATGTTGTAACAGTAGACAGTGTCTTGAACTATAGGGTTAAAGGGAATATGTAGGAAAAATAGTATTGAGGCCAAGATCACATCAGTCATTATCTTACATAATTAATATCAGGCTCAAGAGGATGTGTGGCCCACTCCTGCTCCTATTACTTACAGGAACAGTAATACGGGCCAGAGTTTAGAGAACCCCAAAGTGTATCATGGAGTTCACCTGACCCACAACTTTTAATAGATTTTGGTTATGGGGAGCACAAGGGCCCACTCTCTAGGTGTGATGCAACAGAGATCTAAAGTACCTTTAAAACAAAACAACATTTATTATATGAATCCAGTTAACATTTTATAAACACACAGTAAACACCTTAGCAACTATCAACTCAAATACTCCCCCCAAAGAATACAGTACTTTATAAGTAACCCTTAATCTTTCCTTGCAACATCCATAAGACAAATACCCTCTTTAACAAAGACAGCAGGTTTAAATTCTGTACTGAGAGCAGTTATCACTTTTAAATTAGCAAGTCATCTGAAGACATTCTTTTCATGCAGAGCGAAATTACACCTTGTTTGGCTGGATGCAGCTCCAACTCTCCAAACGAAACCAAACACACACTGTAGCTGCCAGCTCTAAAATGAAAGTAAAAGCAGACAGACAGCCCAGCTCCACCCACACTCTGACATCATTGCAGCTATTTGATAAACACCCATTTCTTAAAGGTACATCCACTACAGCTATTTGATAAACACCCATTTCTTAAAGGTACACCCACTACAGCTATTTGATAAACACCCATTTCTTAAGGTACTCTCACATGACAACAGAGAAACATGAAGTGAGCCATGCAGCTCCTCAAGCCTGCTCAGCCACTCAATGAGACCATGGCTAATCTGTGGCCTAACTCCATATATCTGCCTTTAGCCCATATCCCTTAATACCTTTGCTTAACAAAAATGTATCCATCTCAGATTTTAAAATATTTTTTTTAAATTTAGAGTGCCCAATTATTTATTCCAATTAAGATGCAATTTAGCATGGCCAATCCACCTATCCTGCACATCTTTTGGGGTTGTGGGGGTGAAACCCACGCAAACACGGGGAGAATGTGCAAACTCCTCACGGACAGTGACCCAGGGCCGGGATTCGAACCCGGGTCCTCAGCACCGTAGGCAGCAGTGCTAACCACTGCATCACCATGCTTCAGATTTAAAATTAGCAACTGAACTAGCATCAAATGCCGTTTGTGGAAGAGAATTCCAAAAATCTACCACCCTTTCTATCCTGAATGGCCTGGCCCTAATTTCTAGACTATGTCCCCTAGTTCTAGAATGCCCAACCAGTGGAAATAGGTTATCTTTATCTACCCTGTCTTTTCATGTTAATGTCTTGAAGATTTCAATCAGATCACCCCTTAACTGTCTAAATTCTAGAGGAAACAGGCCTAATTTGTATAATCTCTCCTCATAACTTAACCCCTGAAGTCCAGGTATCATTCTACATTGCACTCCCTCCAAGACCAAAATATCCTTCCTAAACTGCGGTGCCCAGATCTGCTCACAGTGACTCCAAGTGGAGTCTAACCAGGGTTTTCCACAGCGTTTTGCAAAATACATAAATGGATAGACTTTGAGTAAAGGATTTTACAGGAAGTTTTGTTCAGAATCCATGGCAGTTAATTCCATTGTACAACATCAACATTTAGAACAGGTTTTCACGGCAGCAAGATGGCACAGTGGTTAGCGCTGCTGTCTCACGGCGCCGAGGTCCCAGGTTCGATCCCGGCTCTGGGTCACTGCCCGTGTGGAGTTTGCACATTCTCCCTTGTTTGCGTGTGTTTCGCCCCCACAACCCAAAGATGTGTAGGGTAGGTGCATTGGCCACGCTAAATTGCCCCTTAATTGGGAAAATGAATTAGGTACTCTAAAATTATAAAACAAAAGGAACAGGTTTAAGTACAGTACCGTGCCCACCCGAGATGCGAATCAGGGAAGAATTTGGAATCAGTGATAGCCTTGGCTCAGTGAATTGCATCTGCCTCACTATCATGTCCGTGGATTCAAGCCCCACTTCACTCAAGCCCCACATGTGGATAGCACAATTGCTTCACAGCTCCAGGGTTCCAGGTTCGATTCCGGCTTGGGTCACTGTCTGTGCGGAGTCTGCACATCCTCCCCGTGTGTGCGTGGGTTTCCTCCGGGTGCTCCGGTTTCCTCCCACAGTCCAAAGATGTGCAGGTTAGGTGGATTGGCCATGATAAATTGCCCTTAGTGTCCAAAATTGCCCTTAGTGTTGGGTGGGGTTACTGGGTTATGGGGATAGGGTGGCGGTGTTGACCTTGGGTAGGGTGCTCTTTTCAAGAGCCGGTGCAGACTCGATGGGCCGAATGGCCTCCTTCTGCACTGTAAATTCTATGATAATCTGTGATCTAGGCACACATTGCGGTGCAGTACCGAGGGAGTGATGTGCCGTCAGAGGTGCCGTACTTCAGATGAAACCTCAAACCGGGCACAATTTGGAAAGGAAAATGAAGTTTCTCCTGTAATCCTGGCCAACAATTTCTCTCCCTACGCTTTTAAAAAAAAAAAATTTAGAGTACCCAATTCATTTTTTCCAATTAAGGGGCAATTTAGCGTGGCCAATCCACCTAACCTGCACATCTTTGGGTTGTGGGGGCAAAACCCATGCAAACACGAGGAGAATGTGCAAATTCCACACGGACAGTGACCCAGAGCCGGGATCGAACCTGGGACCTCGGCGCCGTGAGGCAGCAGTGCTAACCACTGCGCCACCGTGCTGCCCTCCTCTCCCTATGCTTGACACAAAAAGAGAAAAAGACAACAAGGAGAATAAGAAAAGCGGTAGGCGGCTAAATCAAGGGCCTGCAGCAGATAATGACACTGTAAAAAATAGTCGGGACGGGACAAGGAACATTAAAAGGACTAGCCTTAAGGGCGGCACGGTGCCGCAGTAGCACTGCTTCCTCATGGCACTGAGGACCCGGGTTCGATCCTGGCTCCGGGGCACTCTGTGGACATCCCCCCCCCGTGTCTGCACGAGTCTCACCCCCACAACCCAAAGATGTGCAGGGTAGGTGGATTGGCCACGCTAAATTGCGCCATAATTGGAAAAATTGGGTACTCTAAGTTTATTTTGAAGAAGTGCTGCGGTGGGACTCAAACCTGGAGCTTCTCTCAGAGGCAGTGATGCTACCCACCGCGCCACAATACTCCTTACCGCAACTGCTGTCCGGGTAATGAAAATATTTGTCTTCCTCAGATATTTCCATCTGCTGAATGTACTTCACCATCCTATTTCTTGCACTTAAGTGAATTCTTCATGGATGCCTCAACTGCCAAAGTTGGCCAATCAAGCAGCTGCATTTTCTTTTTTAAAATAAATTTAGAGTACCCAATTCATTTTTTCTAATTCAGGGGCAATTTAGTGTGGCCAATCCACCGTGGGTGGCTGCAGCTGCTCTCTCTGTTGCTCAGTTTGTTGCTGTGTCCAGAGCTGGTGGTCGCTGAATTGCCTGGATGAAGGAGAAAGGAGAGAGGGAGGAAGACATTTGCTGCTGCCTGGTTTATCTGAATCTCACCGGATGTTACAGGGAGCTGCAAGAGAGGCAAAGCAGCCTTCACAGGTGAAGGTTTGGCCTGGCCTGGAGTGGATAGAGTTCCAGCCTGGGACTGGATTGAAACACTGCCTACCTGCCTCGCTGCATTTCCAGAGTCTGCAGCAGAAGGAGAGGAGGAGGGGTCGGGGCTGTTTGCTGCCTGTTCCATCTACAGGGCCCTTGGAGCTGGGGCTGTTTGCAGTTTGCTGCCTGTTTCACCTACAGAGCCCTCGGGCCTGAGGCCTCCCAGCAAACAGGAGGTTACTGCAACACTTGGAAGGGGATGAAGAGGAGAAGAAGGTTGGTGCAACTGGACTTTATCTTATTTTCATCTGCCGATAACTCCGAGACGGGATAATATCCATGGACTGTTTTGCTGGGCCCTTGCTGGGCCGAAGACCCTGTGCCCCACCCACCCACTTCTGGATCGAAGACGTTTTGGGGGGGCCAGCCCGCAAGACTTTCCTCGGCACCGGCCTGTCCTTTTGTGCCTTAACTTCCTGCTCCTCCCTCCCCTTCCCTCCCTTGTACTCAGGGCACACCGCGGTCCATCCCCCTGTGCCCCATCCTCCTGTGCCTTCCCCCCCCCCCCCCCCCCATCCTCCACTTCAGTTACTCTCTCCCTCCCCTTTCTCCCCTATCGTCCACCACTGACCGGGATGGCAATAACACCGCCTATGCCGGTGTTGGGGTCCTCTACAGCCACCTATCCGGGAGTGGTGGCCTCCATCCTCCCCATTGTTCATGGGGTTAGGTCACCGTTTCGCCTCATGACCCAAAAACTTGGAGTGAAGTGCTACGCCCACCCCACCATGTCAATCGAGGCCTGCGTCTGTGCTATGGCAGAGGTAGTTGGCCCTTCGGCCATAGTTGCAGCCTCGAAGGTGTATGGCAAAGCTGTCTTCTTTTTGAGAGCTGTGCGGGCAGTCCACCTCGCCCTGGGAAAAGGGCTCACGGTGGGCAGAATCTACCTGGCGGTGGACCCGCTGGAGGCCACTGCCGAGAGAGTTATCCTCTTTAATGTCCCGCCTTTTATTCCCTCGGAGCTCCTCCTCACCCACCTCCATCAACTGGGGGAGGTACGGTCAGGGGTGATACCGCTCCCGCTCGACCTCAAAGAGCCCACCCTCAAGCATATTTCCTCACTTCGGCGTCAGGTCTTTGTTTGCCTGGCCCGGGAGGAGGTCCTGGAAGGGACTTTTGAGATTCCTTTTGGGGACAAAACCTACCACATCTTCTGGTCCGTGGGTGGCGTGCGGTGCCACGCCTGCAAGAAGGTGGGACATATTAGAAAAAAATTGCCCCACCTGTCCGAAGGCTGTTCAGCCGCCAAGTGTCGGGAGCGCAGGATGCACGAGACGCTCCGTAGCGGAGTGCGGGTCTCACTCGTGCCTGACACTATGTCGCCTCTCACCCCCTCTGGGGAACTCCCAGAATCTGGCACATCATAATTGAAGGTTCTTTTGTATTTCTGCCTCTGTAGATAGTTCAGGCAGTGCCCTGTTGGACCCCCCCCCCTCAACCAACACTCCGGCTCCCTCCCTCCCCACCACCCTCCTTTCCCCTCTCTCCCCACCACCCCCCTTCCTTTCCCTTCTGTTGGTACAGAGGCGAGGGTATCTGCTCTCTCCAGCGCAAAGTTTAGTGCTTGTCCCATTTGTTTTTTGTAGAAATGTGTTGTGAACTGTTTTAATAATCAGAGTATCCACCCCACCCTCCCTGTACATTGGTACTGAGGGGAGGGTACCCTGTTTCTCCAACACAGAACTAGTATTTGGACCGTTTGGCCTTGTATATATTTTTTACTGTTTTAATAAAAAGGTATGGCCAATCCACCTATCCTGCACATCTTTGGGTTGATGTTATAACCTGCCTGCTTACCACTGGCTGGGGCGAATGGCAATCCCACAATCCTTAGCGAGTATGAACTTCCCCAAAGAGGGGGGGCGGAGAAATCATTAGCAGATTCCCTGCATAAATAGAGCTGGCCACTTTGGAACCAGCAGCTAGAGAGGAGTGAGCAGCAAGGGAGTTACTGCTGCTGTTGTATATATGTTATTTATTTATTTCTATTCCACAACTCGTGCTGGATTCTTCGTGGCCCTCACAAAACTGGCGACGAGGGTTAAAGTGGATAGCTGTCTATGCTGCTGAAGCCACCTCCCTGTATTTTTGTTGGATACAGGTTGGAAGTTGTTTTCTGTAACACCATGCCTCTGTATGGATGTTTGGATGTCTTTGATGCTGCGCTGGAAAGTTGGAACCAGTACGCACAACGGATGCGTCAGTATTTCCGGGCAAACAACATCACCGAAAACAAGCGGCAGGTGGTTATTTTGCTCACTGCCTGTAGCCCGCATACGTTTGGGGTGATTAGGAGAGCCTTACGTACCCAGCTGCGCCGGACACCAAAACGTTTGATGAACTTGCGACCTTAGTGGTGTGATATGGTACGAATAAAGTAATGGCATGATGGGAAAACTGGTCAATGGGAAGACTGGTCAAAATATTTGATACAATGTAAGAAATGCTGCCCTAACCATTTCAGACCCCTGTAAGACTAATAAGGCTGACTCTGCATAACTTGAAGTATGAATAAGATCAGAGAAGGTCAAGCCATTCCAAAATACCAAACCTCGGCAACTCCTGATAAGACTACCTCGTCATAACTCAGGGCCGTAGGAATAAGACGAGATAAGGTCAGGAAGAAATAAGTCTCCTCCGACCTCTCAATGTTCCCTCCAAGGACAAGGTAATGGTATGAGTGATGCGACAAAGAGCCCAATAAGGTCAGCAGGCATTGCTTCCGTTTCTACTTCCGATCGAATTCCTGACTAAGCTGTCGTCACGCAATCTTGATAATGATAATGTATAAATACTGAACTGATTTTCTGTAAAAGTGCGGACTTGAGACGGAATCAGCAAGTTTCACTAACTGCTCTCTGACCTCAAGTTTCAGCCATTACTGCATGCAGTCGTTTTGAAAATAAAGCCTTGTTATTTTGTCTCAACGAGCGTTGTTGAATCTTTCTACTACAGAAGCAGGAAAATATTGACTCCAACAGTGGGGCAACATTGTAACCCAACCCCTTCCACGATAGTCCAGCGTTACCCGTTTAATACCACTGAGAGGACCCCAGGGGAATCATTTACAGAGTTTCTATCCAGGCAACGCAGGATTGCGGAGTACTGTGGCTGTGGCGGGATCTTGTCAAAAATGTTACGCAACCGTTTGGTTTGCAGTATTAACAATGCGGCCACCCAGAGAAAGTTGTTAGCTGAGCCAGCATTGACTTTTCAACAGGCCATTCAAATAGTATTGTCCCGAGAGAGCGCAGAACGAGAGCGCAGGAGCTACAGGGAATGGAGGTGCACGGCTGGGGGCGCAACCCCTTCCGCCCAAAAGCGTCTCCCCGCACCACGGCCGTACCTTGGGCGGGGCGACATCCGGATCGACGCCAGTGGCCGCCGGACGTTCCTCCCTGAAGGGAGCCTTCTCCAAAACCAATGGATGAGGAGCCATGTCAGTGTCGGACTCGAGGGCGCCGACCCCGTCGCGGACGCCGGTCCTGGGGGCGCCAGAGGTGCCGTCGTTCCAACAGAAACTGGGGCCAGCCCAAGGGCCGTACCTTCCATTTGGATGAACCTCCGGCGACTACTCCCAAGGACGTGGAGACGGAGGACGACTGCCTGCAGCTGCATTGTGTGGCAGGTCCCCGTGTGGCCCCCATTAAGGTGACAGTACGGGTCAATGGTCACCCGCTTGAGGTGGAGTTGGACACTGGCGCAGCGGACTCCGTGATTGCCCAGAGGACATTCAACCGCATCAAGCAGGGTATACAGACCCTTACATTAACTGACACACAGGCCAGGTTGGCCATCTATACGGGGGAACCATTGGACATTGTAGGAACTACAATGACCCGTTGTTTATGGAGGCCAGGCCGGGCGTTTCCCACTTATCGTGGTGCGCGGCTACGGGCCGAGCCTGTTGGGTCGGGACTGGTTGCGCCATTTGCGGCTGTAGTAGCAGCACATCCTCCAAACAGGTCCTGGAGGGTTGACGGAGGTACTAGGACGGTACCCAGATGTATTCCAGCCCGGTTTGGGGAAAGTAAAAGGGGCCGTGGCCCGTATCCAAGTCGAACCAGGAGCCACGCCGCGCTATTTCTGGGCGTGCCCTGTGCCTTACGCCTTGCTCGAGAAGGTAGAAGGGGAGCTCACTTGTTTGGAGTCCTTGGGTATTATCAGGCCCGTCTGTTTCGCTGACTGGGCAGCGCCAATTGTACCTGTAATGAAGTCAGATGCCACAATTTACTTCTGCGGCGACTATAAACTTACAGTGAATACGGCTTCCCGGCTCGACCGATATCCAATGCCTCGCATAGAAGATCTGTACGCGAAGTTTGCAGGCCGACTCTCGTTCACGAAATTAGATACGAGTTACGCCTACCTACAGTTGGAGCTGGATCCTGCCTCCCGGCCATATGTAACTATTTTTTAAAAAAAATGTTTTGATACCTTTCCTGAGTTACAAAGCCAGGGCTGAGTGTGGGTCAGGGGCGAACCCCTAATCCAGCTCCTCGCCTGCTCCAAAAACCAATTCAAATTGAGTTCAATTCATGGGGTCCCCACAAGAGAGACATACCAGACCTGAACCAAAGGCTCAATCTACATACACTTGATCTTAGCCAAAAGGCCGAGAAGCGATGGCCATATGTAACTATTAAACACACTGAGGCCTGTATGAATATATACGGTTGCCCTTTGGGGTATCCTCTGCCTGCGCTATCTTTCAACGCATCATGGAGGGCATCTTGAGAGGTTTACCGCGTGTCCCTGTCTACTCAGACAACGTTTTGATTACAAGGATGTCGGAACAGGAACATTTGGAAAATTTGGAGGCTATCCTTAGACGCTTTTCAGAGGCTGAAGTCCGTTTACGTCGTACAAAGTGCGTCTTTCAGGCGAAGGAAGTAGTCTACCTGGGTTATCGGGTGGACGGCAAAGGTTTGCACCCCGTCGCAGAGAAGGTGCGTGCAATTCAACAGGCCCCCGCCCTGACTGACACTTCGCATCTTCGTTCTATTCTCGGCCTCGTAATTTATTACGGGAAGTTCCTCCCCAATCTGGCAACTACGCTGGCTCCGTTGCACCTTCTGCTGAAGAAGAATCACACATGCGTTTGGGGTCAGCCGCAAGAAACCGCCTTCTAACGGGTAAAACAACAATTGTCGTCGTCTGGGTTACTAACCCACTATGATCCTGGAAAGCCTTTGCTCATCACGTGTGATGCATACCCATATGGTATTGGGGCCATCCTGACCCACAAGATGGAGAACGGGGCCGAGCGGCCGATAACTTTCGTCTCCTGAACATTGACTGCAGCGGAAAAGAAATACGCGCAGATCGAGAAGCAGGGCCTGGCGGTGGTCTTTGCGGTGAAACGCTTCCATCAGTATGTGTATGGCCGTCACTTCAGTATCATGACTGATCATAAGCATCTGCTGCGACTTTTTCGAGAGGATAAGCCAATACCGCCTATTGCTTCCGCACGGATCCAGCGTTGAGCTTTGTTGCTTGCTGCCTCTGAGTATTCTCTGGAGCATAAACCAGGGACTCAGATAGGGAATGCCGATGCACTGAGCCAATTGCCTTCGTCGACCGGCCCCATGTCGACCCCCAGGACCGGTGAGGTGGTTGCAACCCTAAATTTTATGGACTCCTTGCCTGTCACGGCATCACAGATCCGTGAGTGGACCCAGACGGAGCCAGTCGTCAAAGGTTCGGCACATAGTCCTGTATGGTGGGCAACTTAGACAGCTCCCAGGCGAGTTGCGGGCATTTTCCTCCAAGCTATCAGAATTTAGCGTGGAAGACGGTATCCTCTTGTGGGGGACGCGTGATTGTCCCGGAAAAAGGACAGGAGCTGATACTAAGAGACTTGCACAATGGGCATCCGGGTGTGACCAAAATGAAAATGTTGGCCCGGAGTTATGTCTGGTGGCCAGGCCTCGACACCGACATTGAGAAGGTGGCCCAAAACTGCTCCATTTGCCAGGAGCATCAGAAGTTTCCGCCGGCCGCACCCTACATCACTGGGAACGGTCTGGGCGGCCTTGGGCGTGCTTGCATGTGGATTTTGCCGGCCCATTTCAAGGATCCATGTTCCTTCTATTAATCAATGCCCAGTCTAAATGGTGAGAGGTGCATAAGATGGTAGGCACAACGGCCTGCGCAACAATCGAGAAGATGTGTTTGTCTTTCAGTACGCATGGCCTCCCCGAGGTGCTGGTCACAGACAATGGCACTCCGTTCACAAGTGAGGAGTTTGCGAGGTTCATGAAGATGGCATACGCTATATCAGCACAGCTCCATACCACCCGGCTTCCAACGGGTTGGCGGAGCACGCAGTGCAGACATTCAAACGGGGCCTAAAGAAGCAGTCTTCCCGGTCTATGGTTTGGTTTTCATACAGGACCACTCCACATGCAGTGACTGGGGTACCTCCTGCGGAACTCCTAATGGGCCAGAGACTTCACACCTGCCTTAGCATGGTTTCCCCGGACATTGGCGCAAAGGTACGCCACACTCAAGAACGGCAGGGGCATGGCCTTTCTTGGCATCGGCCAATTCGGCAGTTTGAGCCCGGTGACCCAGTGTTCGTTTGGAATTTTGCTGGTGGTGCCCAGTGGGTCCCTGGCGTTATCTTTCACCAAACGGGCCCTATCTCTTACCAGGTGCAAGCCCAGGGTCGTATCCAGCGCACGCATGTAGACCACGTTCGGTCCAGAAGACCATTTCTTCCAAAGATTATCTGCCCCCGGAGCTCATTTCTACAGCCACAGAGACCAGACACAGTGGAGAGTATTCCTCACAATCTTCCTCTGCTGCCGCACTCAAAGCCGGCGTAGGTCGTTGCAGAACCGCGTGGAGATAGGGACATCGAGATGACAGAGGCAGTGGACTCCGACTCGAGATGGAGACACAGGACGCCTTAGAGGGGGAGTCCTCGGGCCCACAGGCCTTGGATGTACAAACGTTACGCCGTTCATCACGGAAGCACCATTCGTGGGCAACACAGTAGCATGGTGGTTAGCACAATTGCTTCACAGCTCCAGGGTCCCAGGTTCGATTCCCCGCTGGGTCATTGTCTGTGCGGAGTTCGCACGTTCTCCCCGTGTGTGCGTGGGTTTCCTCCGGGTGCTCCGGTTTCCTCCCAGTCCAAAGATGTGAAGGTTAGGTGGATTGGTCATGCTAAATTGCCCTTAGTGTCCAAAATTGCCCTTAGTGCTGGGTGGGGTTACTGGGTTATGGGGATAGGGTGGAGATGTGAACTTGGATATGGTGTTCTTTCCAAGAGCCGGTGCAGACTCGATGGGCCGAATGGCCTCCTTCTGCACTGTAAATTCTATGTAATCTATTCTCCGTCTCGTTACACGCCGCCCGATCCAGCGCCTCGTGCAAATGGTGTCCGGCCTGCGGCAAAATGAGTTTGACACCCTCCTTCGCCAGGGTTTTCAGTGGATTCCTTGGACTTTTGGGGAGGGGTTTATAACCTGCCTGCTTGCCACTGGCTGGGGACTAATGGCAATCCCATAATCCTTAGGAAGTATGAGCTTCCCCAATGAGGGCGGCAGAGAAATCATTAGCAGATTCCCTGCATAAATAGAGCTGGCCAGTATGGAACCAGATAGAGTTAGCAGCAAGGGAGTTACTGCTGCTGTTGTGTGTATATATATGTTATTGTAACTAAATGTTATTTCTTTCTATTCCACAACTCGTGCTGGATTTTTCGTGGCCCTCACAAAAGTTGTGGGGGTGGAACCCATGCAGACATGGGGAGAATGTGAAAACTCCACACAGACAGTGACCCGGGACCTCAGTGCCGTCGGCAGCAGTGCTAACCACTGCATTTTCATCAGAATCTAAGTTACACTAATCTAGTGCCTTAGACAAACAACAGATGTTTCAAAGTGCTTTGCAGTTACTATTTTTTGATGTGTAGCCACTGTTGTAGGACATGCAGCAGCCAATTTTGTTCATAGCAAGCTCCCACAAACAGCAACGTGGTAATGGCTAGATGCATTAGCCAGGGTCTTTGGATTACTAGCCCAGTGACATTAATGCTATGCCACTGTCTTCCCACAAACACTACCCAAAAACTTAAGTCCCTCTCCTTTGCCTCCTTAAGTTGCTTCAAATGAAAATCGCTTGTCACAAGTAAGCTTCAAATGAAGTTACTGTGAAAAGCCCCTAGTCGCCACATTCCGGCGCCTGTTTGGGGAGGCTGCCAGCAATTGAACCCGCGCTGCTGGCCTGCTTTCAAAGCCAGCTATTTAGCCCTGTGCAAAACCAGCCCCTCATGTTGTGGAGGATCAGTGCCAAAGGCATCAGTCTCCCATGGCACCTTGTCCAGGTGGCCACTTTGTGTGGCCTTGGCATTTAGTGGGTGCTCATATTGGACTGCGGAGTTTGTGACAACTGACCCAAACCTGCTCTCACCCAACATGGCTGTAGACATCCGGAGCATATTTTCTGCAATAATGATCAGTAGGTGGAGCTCTGGCCAACCTGGAGAGCTCTGGTTAGATGTAATCATGGAGGTCTCATTATACGACCTCCCACCTAGAACTATCCCACCTCCCACATTCTCGTCAATGGTACATATCCATCTTGACAGTGCACCATCACCTTCCAAACCACTGGAAAACAAAAAGGCATTATCCAATTGCATGATTGTGTCCAGAGCCTTTTTCTTCCAATCTCCAATATTATGACAAAATTGTTCACGGTAAATGACGCAAAAACTCTTCTTTTTTTTTTAAACTCATTCCCTCCACGATTTAACTCCCGAGTTTTATTCAGCAGAGATGGGCATTGAGAGGTTTTGAAAGTAAGTCTCCTTGGTTTCTTCTCCCGTTATTTACCCCCACACCAGAGACAAAGCGATCAATACCGGAGACAGAACCTGTAAAACGCACATTCTGAAAGCATTAACCATCTACCCTGCAAATAAACCAACACCAGTAAGAGAAAATTGCAAATTTCATTTACAATAACAATCTGTATTAAATATTAAGAGGAGCAACGGCAAACAGTAGTTTAACAGGAAGTAAATCAATTAACAAAAAAACAGTTTCAATTATTACAACAGCTTTGGGGTTTAAGCCTTGGTGACCTGCATACAGTTTATCGTACAATAAATAAATTGGAACCACTCAGTTTTAATACATAAATGTAAAGGATGTGGACGAGAACCACACCAAACGTTTTAACTTTCAATTGCACATCCAGTAGTCATGACTGATCTATAACATAGCTCTTTGCCCCATTTCCCTTAATAATTATCAGTTCCAAAGTTAAGATTAACAATCCATTTAGTATTAATTGCCATTTGTTGGAACGAGAGCCAAACTTCTACCACCCTTGGTGTGTACAAGTGTTTCCTAATTTCATTCCCAAAGGTTCTGGCTTTAATTCCTCTACTCCGCCTCCTAGTCTTCAACTCGCCATCCAGCACAAAGTTTCTTCATTCTACCCTGTTCCCCTTAGCGTCTTGAAAATTTCAATCAAAATCACCCCTTGACCTTCCAAATTCCAGTGAATACAACCCTACTGTGTGAAATTAATGGGACTGAAAGTTCGTAAATCCCCTGTACCTGATGACCTACATCCCAGAGAGTGCAGAAAGCCATGGAGATGGTGGATGTACTGTTGGTCAGCTTCCAAAATTCTGCCGTTCCTGCAGATTGGAAAGTAGCAAATGTAACTCCACCTTTTGAGAAAGGAGGGAGAGAAAACAGGGAACTACATACCTGTAGGATGTACTAACTGAACATTTAGAAAATAATGGCAAAATTGGTCAGACTCAACATGGATTTATGAAAGGGAAATTATGCTCAACAAACTGTTGAAGATTTTTGAGGGTGTAAATAGCAGAATAGGTAAGGGAGAACTAGTGGATCTGGTTTATTTGGATCTTCAGAAGACTTTGGACAAGATGCCACATAAACGGTTAATAAACTAAATTAGAGCGCATGGGACTCGGGGTAATATACCAGCAATGGATTGAGAATTGGTTGATGGACAGAAAACAGAGAGTAGGAATAAATGGGTCATTCTCAGATTGAGCCGGGTGGGATGCCACAAGGACCAATGCTGAAGCCCCACCTATTCACAATTTAGATCAATGATTTGGATGTGGGGAACAAATGTAATATTCCCAAGTTTGCTGATGACACAAAACGAGATGGGAATTTGAGTTGTGCAGAGGACGCAAAAAGGCTTCAAAGGAATTTAGACATTCTAAGAGAGTGGGCACGAACTTGGCAGAGGGAACATAATGTGGAAAATATGAAATTCTCCACTTTGGTAGGAAACAAATGCAGTCTATTTCTTAAATGGTGAGAAATTGGTAAGTATTGATGTCCAACAGGACCTGAGCATCCTTGGTCATGAGTTAAGGAAAACAGGAGTAAATAGGTTTTATTGCAATACAGCCTTGATGAGATCGCACCTGGAGTATTGTATACAATTTTCATTGCCTTATCTAAGGAATGATGTGGAGATGCCGGCGTTGGACTGGGGTGAGCACAGTACAAAGTCTTACAACACCAGGTTAAAGTCCAACAGGTTTGTTTCGATGTCACTAGCTTTCGGAGCGCTGCTCCTTCCTCAGGTGAATGAAGAGGTATGTTCCAGAAACACATATATAGACAGATTCAAAGATCTCAAACAATGCTTGGAATGCGACCATTAGCAGGTGATTAAATCTTTACGGATCCAGAGATGGGGTAACCCCAGGTTAGAGGTGTGAATTGTGTCAAGCCAGGACAGTTGGTAGGATTTTGCAGGCCAGATGGTGGGGGATGAATGTAATGCGACATGAATCCCAGGTCCCGGTTGAGGCTGCACTCATGTGTGCGGAACTTGGCTATAAGTTTCTGCTCGGCGATTCTGCGTTGTCGCGCGTCCTGAAGGCCGCCTTGGAGAACGCTTACCCGGAGATCAGAGGCTGAATGCCCTTGACTGCTGAAGTGTTCCCCGACTGGAAGGGAACATTCCTGCCTGGTGATTGTTGCGCGATGTCCATTCATTCGTTGTCGCAGCGTCTGCATGGTCTCGCCAATGTACCACGCTTCGGGACATCCTTTCCTGCAGCGCATGAGGTAGACAACGTTGACCGAGTCGCACGAGTATGTACCGCGTACCTGGTGGGTGGTGTTCTCACGTGTAATAGTGGTATCCATGTCGATGATCTGGCACGTCTTGCAGAGATTGCCATGGCAGGGTTGTGTGGTGTCGTGGTCACTGTTCTGAAGACTGGGTAGTTTGCTGCAAACAATGGTTTGTTTGAGGTTGCGCGCTTGTTTGAAGGCAAGTAGTGGGGGTGTGGGGATGACCTTGGCAAGATGTTCATCGTCATCAATGACGTGTTGAAGGCTGTGAAGATGACGTAGTTTCTCCGCTCCGGGGAAGTATTGGACGACGAAGGGTATTCTGTCGGTTGTGTCCCATGTTTGTCTTCGGAGGAGGTTGGTGCGGTTTTTCGCTGTGGCGCGTTGGAACTGTCGATCGATGAGTCGAGTGTCATATCCCGTTCGTACGAGGGCATCTTTCAACGTCTGTAGATGTCTGTTACGCTCCTCCTCGTCTGAGCAGATCCTGTGTATACGGAGCGCTTGTCCATAGGGGATGGCTTCTTTAATGTGTTTAGGGTGGAAGCTGGAGAAGTGGAGCATCGTGAGGTTATCCGTGGGTTTGCGGTAAAGCGAAGTGCTGAGGTGACCATCCTTGATGGAGACGAGTGTGTCCAAGAATGCAACTGATTTTGGAGAGTAGTCCATGGTGAGTCTGATGGTTGGATGGAACTTATTAATGTCATTGTGTAATCGTTATCTAAGGAAGGCTACACTTGCCAAAGAGCAAGTCCAACAAAGGTTCACAAGACTGATTTCTGGGATGGCGGTGTAAGGGGAAAATTCGGGACAACGGATCAAGACCATAAATCATGGCTGACACTGTACCAGAAACAGGCATGCAAAGGGTTAAATCAGATGGCACGCACAGAAAAACCACACTTAAAAACCACAGACACAGATCCTATCAGGATAATAAAAGTATTCCCAATCAATACAAAGCCTGCATTTAACACCTCGTTATGAAACCCGGAACATATCTCAACCGCCACCCAAAAGCCATCACCATTTAATCTTGTTAAAGGGAGCTCTATTGTGAACCAAAATAAATCCTATTAAAATGCATGGTATTGACGTCAGAACCAGAAAGCCCGCCAAAACTTGTAAGAAATCTGTACTATATAAGATAAAGCCTTTCTGTATGTATTTTGAGTTCAGTGTGGACCGTGCTGTCTTATAACTCCGGCCCGCTGTTCTCCCTGGAGCTTCAGCCAATAAACCCTGTCTTGCGATTCAAACTTCGGACTCAGGCTGACTTTTTCCCTCCAACAGCGGGATTGTCCAATGAGAGGTTGAGAAGACTGGGCCTGTATTCTCTAGAGTTTAGACGAATGAGAGATGATCTCATTTGAACATACAAAATTCTTACAGGACTTGACAGGGTAGATGCAGGATGTTTCCCCTGGCTGGGGGAGTCTATAAATAGGGGAAGCAGTCTCAGAATAAGTGGTGGACCATCCAAGACTGAGAGCCAAGCAAGAAGATATTAGGACAGTTGAACAAAAGCTTGCTCAAAGAAGTAGATTGTTAAAGACTCTCTTCAAGGACAAAGGGAAGTAGAGGCGGAGAGATATAGAGAGTATCTTTCAAAGTTTGGGGGCTGGGCAACTGAAATCACAACCTCCAATGGTGCAGTGATTAAAATTGGGGAAACTCAAGACCAGAATTGCAGGAGTGAATATATCTCAGGAAGCTCGGAGGCTGGAGCAGATTGCAGAGATAGGGAGGGACAAGGCCTTGGAGGGACTTTGAAACAAGGATGAGAATTTTACAGTCATGATATTGTTGCAACAGGAGGGAATGGAGATCAGCAAGCACAGGAGGGTAGGGGAACGGGACGGTGCGAGTTAGCACACAGGTCACAGTATTTTGGATGACCCCAAATTTACAATGGATAATTAAAACTTCATCCACAGGTGCAAAAAGTAATCAAAAAGGCTAATGGGGCACTGGCTATAGAGGAATATTTGTATCTAGAGGACAATATAAGTAGAAGCAGTTACAAGTTATGCTAACTTTTGTACAAAAGCCCTGATTAAATCACAAAGACTCCTCTCATCAGTTAACATGTTTCTTGCCAGAGATGGACAGGTTTCTCTCCAATAGATGTTAAAAGGCTCAGCTAGATTAAGCAAACCAACTCCAGAATTCTAGCAACAAGTATCTGGGTCCAATGAAGTTGTTCCACACTCTTCCCCCAGCCCATCAACTAGTCAGCCGCCGATAAGCCTAAGTATCCCAAGTTGGATTTGGAGTTAAGCCAAGATAAAAATGAGTCCATCTGATCAGTCAGCGCTGACTGATTTGTAAAACAGTGTTAGTGGGAGTCAAGATGTAGGACATCAACCTAAACTGCAGCTCCTGCTCAACCACAGCGACAGGGCCCTGCCAGGCTTATTGGAATACCCGAGCAGATTAGTGACCATTTTAAATCGTGGACAAGGGAAATTTCACCATGTTCAGTTCACTTTTTGAGGGATAAATGCTATTTATGAAAAAGCACAGAATTACTATGTCCAATGTCACAGATGTATCACTTCCGACTGCCAGGGACTCCTGCGACCACATGGTCAAACCGCATCCAGTGTTAAGTCACTTACAGTAAATGGCATCTTCAGAACATAAGAGAAAATTAACGGAAATATCCTGCTGAAAAGTTACTTTTCCCCCCCAAAAAAGCCTGCTCATTTACCCGTGCTCTTTTTATTATAAATGAGAAAGTCCGATATATCGTGCCAGACATTGCTGTCTTCATAGAGGTAGGTCATGGAAGATTGGAGCGATGGTTGCAGCGTGTGTGGATGGTGCTCAAACAGCCACAGGACAATACCCCACACCAACGTAGCAAACAGTGGGAAAGGGTCTCGCTTTGTCTGAGGAAAGTAACCCTTTTCGACAGCCAGTCGTGAAAGAGCGAAGAGAATTCGCGACAACAGGTACATGTTTATCTGTGGGGAAAACAGAAGTTAGAGAGACATAAAGAAAGTCATATAACAATGGCTATCAGAAGAAAGATATTTTACAATACACACACATTGGGGGGGTGCTTTGATTAAGCCACCATTTTGGCAACCAAGGAAGCAACTTAATTGAGAAGGATGCAAAGATGCTGCTGAAATCACATGTCCCAGCCAGCAACATTTAACTAAGGTTCTAAAATCTCATCCAACAGATCCAAATGCACCCAGACTAGTCTACAGGGAAGGCACAGTGGTTAGCACTGCTGTCCCACAGCTCCAGGGTCTCGGGTTCAATTCCAGCTTCGGATGACTGTGTGGAGTTTGCACGTTCTCCCCGTGTCTGCGTGGGTTTCCTCCGGGTGCTCCGGTTTCCTCCCACAGTCCAAAGATGTACAGGTTAGGTGGAATGGCCATGCTAAAATGCCCCTTAGTGTCATAAATGTTAGGTGGCGTTAATGGATTACAGGGATGGGGGTGGAGGTGTGGGCTTAAGTAGGGTGCTCTTTCCAAGGGCCGATGCAGACTTGATGGGTCGAATGGCCTCCTTCTGCACTGTAAATTCTATGATCCTAATGCAGAACCTTCTGATTCAGAGGGGAGAGAGTGCTACCAACTGAGCTGAGCCATGGCCGACACTCAATTATGTTGGTTGAGGGATAGATTTTTGCCAGGATATTAACTTTACATATACATACACGTTTTATGTTATATAAAGTGCACCCCTTTTTGGTTAAACATTCTGACATTGCTGGCCAATTGGATGAGATGTCACAACTGGAATAACGTGGCAGCACAAGACACCACCTTTAGGAAAAGGAAGGCAATACGTGAGAACAACGATGCTTATACCCTTGTGCCAAATTCCATAGAAAGTTCCCAGAGGCTCAAGCGCAGGCACTCCCCCCTCCAGTTCTGCAGACACAGGAGAAACAGAAGAGTTCCTTTTCCCTTTTACCTGGCTGTTGATGTGGTTGTTGTCTCCAAACACAAACCAGCCCCCCACACAAGCTGCGAAGAACGAGTGGAACTGTACTTTCTCACCCTGCAGCCATTGCTGTGCTGCCAGGACTCCTTTATACAGGAAGACGAATATGGCCAGGTTTCGGGAGTGAGTGTATGTAGCTTGTGCGATGGCTTTCAGTTTGTCTAATAGACTGAACACATAACAACAAAAATTAGCATTATTTCTAACATTTTCTTCCCAAACCCTCAGTTTAATAATTTCCTGCAGCCTAATCTAATCCCATCCTGGGATATAGGTAGGAAAGTGACAATCCTACGTCTTTCTAAAAAAAAAAAAATGTTTTTTTTAATGGTTCCAATTAAGCGGCACTTCAGCATGGCCAATCCACCTACCCTGCACATCTTTGTGGGTTGTGGGGGTGGAACCCATGCAAACACGGGGAGAATTTGCAAATTCCACATGGACAGTGACCCAGAGCCGGGATCGAACCTGGGTCCTCGGCGCCATGATGCAGCAGTGCTAACCACTGCGCCACCGTGCTGCCTCGACAATCCTATGTCTATGCCAGTCTTCAGTTGGCTATTTCACTAGTGGTCTGGGTCCATCTCTCCTGAATTTCCTACTCCCTGTGGGTTGTAGCATTGGTGTTGCATCTCAAGAATAGAACGGCAAACACTCCCCACCCAGTCCACGGGGACTTGTGGACACAAACATACTGCTTGCAACTGCTGCAGTCTATAAATACCTCACAGTCACGAGGCCATCGTAAGAATCTTAAGACATCTTATATTTAAAACAGAAAACATAAGAACTGTTCACTCGCAAGATTTTAACAAATTTGTTATTTTTTGTTACTGCAGCTTATTTCTTTAAACACGGGGGACCTTGATATTCTTTTGCATGGTAACTTAAAGGATCAGATTTGTGCTCAGCCCGCATGGGAACACTCAGGGTGCTGCACAGCCACAAAACAGAGGGAACAGCAGTCACTCGTGTGCAGGGCGAAGCCAGAGCCTGCACGGGACTAGCATGCAGAGTGGATTTAACTTTATCATCAACATTGAGGGTCAGGCAGAGTTACAAGCATCAGAATGAAATGAAAAGAAAAACTTGCATTTGTATGATGTCTTTCATTTTTTTTTTTAATTTAGAGTACTCAATTACTTTTTTCCAATTAAGGGGCAATATAGCGCAGGCAATCCACCTACCCTGCACATCTTTGGGTTGTGGGGGTGAAACCCACGCAGGCACGGGAGAATGTGCAAAGTCCACACGTGACCCAAGGCCGGGATTCGAACCCAGGTCCTCAGCGATATGATGTTTATCCTGACTACATAACATCCCAAAGCACCTTACAGCCAATGAAGTACCTGTTGAAGTGTAGCAACTATCGTTACATGGAAAACACAGAGCCAAGTTGCACAAAACAAACCTCCGCAAACAGCAAAGGGATGGTGATTGAAGGATAATTATTGGTCAGAAATCAACGTTAAATTCCCTACACGTCTTCAAAATAACACCATGGGGCCTCACTTCAACATGTCATATGAAAGACTGACAGAGTAATAATTCTTCTGTACTGAACTGGGAGTGTTTGCCTTGATTTTTGTGCTCAAGTCCTGCTGTTAAGACTCCAACGCGGCACAATGGCAGTGGTTAGCACTGCTGCCTCACAGCGCAAGGAACCGGGTTCAATTACGGCTTTGGGTTACTGTCTGCGTGGAGTCTGCACTTTCTCCCCGTGTCTGCGTGGGTTTCCTCCGGGTGCTCCGGTTTCCTCCCACAGTCCAAAGATGTTCAGGTTAGGTGGATTGGCCATGATAAACTGTCCCATAGTGTCCAAAAAGGTCAGGTGGGGTAACTGGGTTATGGGAACAGGGTGGAGGCGTGGGCTTAAGTGTGGTGCTCTTTCCAACGGCTGGTGCAGACCTGATGGGTCGAATGGTCTCCTTCTGCACTGTAAATTCTATGATCCTTACATAGAACATAGAAAAATACAGCACAGAACAGGCCCTTCGGCCCACGATGTTGTGCCGAACCTTTGTCCTCGATTAACCATAGATTATCATAGAATTTACAGTGCAGAAGGAGGCCACCCGGCCCATCGAGTCTGCACCAGCTCGCGGAACCTTCTGACTCAGAGGGGAGTGTGCGCTACCAACTGAGCCATGGCCGACACTGAAACCAAAAACATTTAATTTGAGAGAAATCAAATCTGAATCACTGGGTAATTTTAGTTTTCCAATTGAATCAGGCAGAGCACCAATGACAATTGTATACAGACAACAGGCAAGTAGCCCTTACCTTCCACTTTTAAACAGGAACGTCATCACTAGAGCATGTGGGGCTCGGATTTTGGCTCCATACCTTAAAAAAAAACATTGCACACAACTCATAACATGCACCTAAAACTGATAGGATCTGAAAACAAATGTGAAGCCTTTACAATCATCCATTTCTCAAGAATGCATTTATACAAAGTGCTCATTGTACAGGCTCAATTCTCATCCACCTTCCTGCAGAATAATACTACCTACTACAGATGTTGGAGGCTTCTAATTTCTTCACGTAAAATTGTTGACTATATCTAGAATTCTAGGTCCATCTCTTCCCCTGCCAAACCATCCAATAGACCCTCTGATTGAAGCCAGACCTAATCTCGGACCAACCAGTTTACCTGGAATGTCCACCAGGAGCAGCTAATCAACTACAAGAAATAAAATGAGCCAACCCCACATCCCACCTGCTCAAAACAAATATAAACAGATTAAACAAAATCCAAAAAAGGAAATGACATCTCAGACATAGCAACTTTGTTATATTCTTATGTTTGTGAGAGCTACTTAAAATGTCAATCCCTTAATAACAAAAAAGCTCTTTCGCGCTCTCCCCCACACACACACACACACACACACACAGTGGATGGGCTGACTTGAAAATAACTCAGGGCAACACAGTGGCGCAGTGGTTAGCATTGCTGCCCCAAGGCCCCAGGTTCGATCCCAGCTCTGGATCACTGTCCGTGTGGAATTTGCACATTCTCCCCGTGTTTGCATGTGTTTCGCCCCCACAACCCAAAGATGTGCAGGCTAGGTGGATTGGCCACGCTAAATTGCCCCTTAATTGGGAAAAAAATTAATTGCGTAGTCTAAATTTTTTAAAAACTCAATTCTTAAGAAATTATTTGAATGGATTAATAGTTGAAACTTGGGGGTTTGTAGACTCTCACTGAACACTCCAGCTGTCCTCTCTGTCTACTTCTAACTGTTAAACAATTGTCAGTCATGTTGACACCAGACTAAGGGGGAAATAAGGAAGAAAGATATTGACATGGGATTGGATGATGTTAGGGCAGAGGGAAGCATTCAATAGTAAATAATGCGGTTCCATTTTCTTTATAACTGGTGTGATTGATTTCCAAATCCACCTTGTTTGCGATATAACTCTTGCACATCCAGGTTTTGGCTCTCATTTAATAACATGCAATGAACAATGCAAAATTGGTTTATTCCATGCACTTACACTGTACAATGAAGTTGCAGACTATATTAACCTTTAGAACTTGGATCACTTGTGGACAGCATACCTGGAGCTGCCCAACACTTTTTGGGGCTACAAATCATCCACTGAAAGAAGGACTTGTATTTGTGTAGCACCTTTAATGACTCCAGGACCTCCCACAGCCTACAAATTACTTTTGAAATGTCGCCCTGGTTGTAAGGTAGGATACGCAGCAGCAAAATTTTACACTGCAAGCTTCCACAAACAGCAGTGGAATAATGACCAGATAATCATTTTTTTTGTGAGAAGGGTTTTGGAATAAATATTGGCCAAGATAGCGGGGAGAACTCCCCTGCTCGTGCTCAAAATAATACCATGAAATGAAAATCGCTTATTGTCAGAAGTAGGCTTCAAATGAAGTTACTGTGAAAAGCCCCTAGTCGCCACATTCCGGCGCCTGTTTGGGGAGGCTGGTACGGGAATTGAACCGTGCTGCTGGCCTACCTGAAAAGCCAGCTCTTTAGCCCTGTGCTAAACCAGCCCCTGGGATCTTTAATGCCCAACTGAGAGGCTGGAATGGGTCGGTGCTTAATATCTTAACTGAAAGTTGGCAGCTCAAACACTGCAGCACACCGACGATACTGCAATGGCAGTACTCATATTGCCTCGCAGTATGAACCCTACGAGGTGTCCTCCCACAGTACATCTGTGATATTCTCCTTAACCAGCAGTGCAACTCCCCCACCTCTTTTACATTCCCCTCTATTCCGCCCGAAACATCTGTATCCTGGAACTTTAAGCTGCCAATGCTTCCCTTAACCAAGTCTCTGTAATGGCAACACCATCATAGTTCCAAGTACTAATCCAAGCTCTAAATTAATCTGCCTTACCTGTTACACTTCCCGCATTGAAACAAATACACTTCAGTCCATCAGACCCTCTTTGGTCAGCAGCCACACCCTGCCTGCTCTTCCTCGGAGTCTCACTGGCCCTGTTTTCTAGTTCCCTTTGGTTAATTCACCTTTACTTTGGTTCCCCCCCCCCCCCCCCATGCCATACTAGTTTAAATCCTCTTGTGTGACGCAAGCAAACCACCCGGCCAGAATATTTATGCCCCTCCAGTTTAGATGCTACCCGCCCTTATACAGGTCCAACATGCCCCGGAAGAAATCCCAATGGTCCAGATATCTGAAACCCTCTCTCCTACACCAGCTGTTTAGCCACGTGTTGGTCTGTACTATCTTCCTATTTCTAGCCTCATTGGCATGTGGCACAGGGAGTAATCCTGAGATTACAACCCTAGAAGTCCTGCTTTTTAAACTTTCCACCCAACTCCCTGAACTCCTGATGCAGATCATCATTCTTCCTACGCAAGTCATTTGTGCCAATATGTACCACGACCTCTGGCTGTTCACCCTCTCCCTTCAGAATGCTTTCTGCCCGTTCATCCTGGACCCTGGCACCAGGGAAACAACATACCAACCTGGACTCCAGGGGCTGGTTTAGCACACTGAGCTAAATAGCTGGCTTTTAAAGCAGACCAAGGCAGGCCAGCAGCACGATTCAATTCCCGTACCAGCCTCCCCCAACAGGCGCTGGAATGTGGCTTTTCACAGGAACTTCATTTGAAGCCTACTTGTGACAATAAGCGATTTTCATTTTACGTCCACAGAAACGCCAATCTGTACCACTTCTCGTGGGACCTTGCTGTGCACAAATATTAATTCCCCCACTGAAAGAACAGATGACCTGGACACTGCTGCATCCTGGGATCTTGCGGTGCACAAATGTTAATTCCCTCACCCAACCCCGCTGAATCAGATTACCTGGACGTTACCACGTGGGATCTTGCTGTGCACAGATTGACTGCCCCCACTCCTGCACGATAACGGGGAATACGTTGCAAGAACGCTCTGGCAAGCCCAGAAAAGCGCTATATCAATGCAAGTCCTTCCTAATCACATTGCAGTGGTTGGGGGGGGGGGGGGGGGGGGGGTCCTGAGGACAGCGACGGACCTGCTCCCTCTCCGGGGAGCGGTTCTGCAGGTCTCCCTCCCTCTCCCCCACACCTCACCCCGGCCTCTGTCCACTCACACGGCCCCGTTGCGGAATCCCTTGACGGTCGCCAAGGCCGCATGGAGCCGGTGCTCCCGCAGCAACCGGTTCGCCGCCCGGAGCGCCGACAGGAGCAGCTCCTCGCGACCCATCCTCGGCGGAGCGACAGGCCGGAAGTCGGTCCCGCAACAAAGGTTCCGCCACACAGCCCTCCTCCCCGGACCGGAAGCGAGCGGCCCGCAACAAAGGTTCCGCCTCCCTGGGAGGGGCTGTGCAGAGCCTGGCCAGCCAGCCCTCACAGGACTACCGACCAGGGCATCCCTGGGGGGTAAATGATTTCGTTTGTTAAAAAATCTCTCAGCTTTCAATGTTCATTGGTTGTAAAAAAAAAAGAGAATTGGAGATGCATAGATAAATCTGACAGCTAAGAATCCTCACTCAGGTAATGATTGGTGTGGGAAGGCTGGGTGCCAGAAGGAAGGACATGACCGGGGGACAATTAGCCAGGAACCCTGTCAGGACATCTCCATAAGAGTTGGCATCCTGGAGTCATGACTCATGGGGTCATTGATAGGGTGTCCAGATATCCCTGGCGACAGTCCCAGTTCATTGGATGCCTTGTTGTCCCCGGCAATGCCCTAAACATAGTTCAAATGCCCCAGTTTTGACCTTTGCCCTTCTTGTCAAATATTAAACTGGGCCTGGGGCGGTGAAATTTTGTCCTTCGTCGCATTCCGTGGCAGACCTGCATTCCTCCCCCAGCCACATTGACATCTCCAAGAGAGTTGTCACTACCTCTGGTGCCTCTGGCTTTTCAATAAATTTAGAGTACCCAATTATTTTTTTTCAATTAAGGGGCAATTTAGCGTGGCCAATCCACCTAACCTGCACATCTTTTGGGTTGTGGGGGTGAAACCCACACAAACACTGGGAGAATGTGCAAACTCCACACGGACAGTGACCCAGGGCCGGGATCGAACCCGGGTCCTCAGCACCTTAGTCCCAGTGCTAACCACTGTGCCACATGCTGCCCTACGGCTCCATTGCTGATGATAACTTTTAAAGAATCTGTAGAATAATGTTGCCAAATCTGGCTTTATACGTTCTGGGATATGTCATCACATGACCTCCCACCTGGTGTCTCGCGACTAGATCCCTGCCATTGACCGCCCAACAGGTCAATCATCCAGAGCTTTCCTATGGTATTTCAATGTAACCTAGTTTTGACTTTTGAAAATCTGGCCACCCTCCTCATCGCAGCACAGAAGGAGACCGTTCGGCCCATTGAGTCCATGATAGCTCTCTGTAGAGCACTTCAGTCAGTCCCATTTCCCCACTCTATCTCGTAGCCCTGTAAACCTATTTCCATCAAGTACCTATCCAATCTCCTTTTGAAACCATTGATCATCTCTGTTTCCACCACCCTTGTAGACTGCGAGTTCCAGGTCATTATCATTCAAAGAGCAAAAACGTTCTTCCTCACAACCCCCCCCCGTACATCTTGCTCATGACCTTGAATGTGTGTCCGTCCCCTTCATTATCATCAGCTAATGAATTGCTTGTTTTGTTTTAAAATATACATTTTTAAATTCTTTTTTTAATAAATTTAGAGTACCCAATTCTTTTTTTTCCAATTAAGGGGCAATTTAGCGTGGCCAATCCACCCAACTTGCACATTTTTGGGTTGTGGGAGTGTGGTAGTATGCATTAGGGGTCATGTGGGACTGTGAAGCCGTGATGTCATTGGCTGACAGATCCCGGGTCCTGGTTGGCTGTTGACCTCTAGCTCCTCCCTAAAGGCGGAGTATAAGAACCAGGAGTTCTCCCCCGCAGGCCAGTCTGTTACTGAACTGCGGGGAACAAGTCACACATAATAAAGCCTCATCGACTTCATCTCTATTCGTCTCTCGTGAGTCTTTGTGCACTACAATTTATTAAGCGTGCTTGAAGGACTATGGAGCTCAGGATCATCCCGGAATGCCTGAGGATCAGCCCCAACGCAGTGAACTCAGCAGCAGTTTTCAAACACTGGCAGACTTGTTTCGAGGCCTACCTCAGAACGGCACCCGGCCGGGTCACAGAAGACCAGAAACTACAGGTCCTGCACTCGAGGGTAAGCCCGGAAATTTTCCCTCTCATCGAAGACGCAGAGGATTTCCAGACGGCGTTCGCAGCACTAAAGAGCGTCTATGTTCGCCCAGTGAACCAGATCTACGCACGCTACCAACTCGCAATGAGACGGCAAAGTCCCGGAGAATCGCTGGACGAATTCTACGCTGCGCTGCTAATTTTGGGACGGGCCTGCAGCTGCCCGCCGGTAAACGCGATTGAACACATGGACATGTTGATGCGCGATGCTTTTGTCGCAGGTATGAACTCTCCCCAAATCCGCCAAAGACTTTTGGAAAAAGAGTCGCTGGGACTCTCAGAGGCACGGGCCCTTGCAGCCTCCCTGGATGTAGCCGCGCGAAACGCCCGCGCGTACGGCCCCGACCGCGCGGCAGCCCCTTGGGCTCCGTGGACCCCCGTCGCGACAAACCCCCGCATATCCGACATGGTCAATCGGATTGCCCAATATAAGGTCTTCTCCACCGTGGACCTCAAGTCCGCCTACCATCAGCTCCCCATCCGCCCAAGTGACCGCAAGTACACAGCCTTCGAGGCAGACGGGCGATTATACCACTTCCTAAGGGTCCCATTTGGCGTCACAAACGGGGTCTCGGTCTTCCAACGAGAGACGGACCGAATGGTTGATCAAAACGGGTTGCAGGCCACGTTCCCGTATCTCGACAACGTAACCATCTGCGGCCACGATCAGCAGGACCACGACGCCAACCTCCAAAAATTCCTCCAGACCGCTAATGCCTTGAACCTCACATACAACGAGGACAAGTGCGTGTTTAGCACAAACCGGCTAGCCATCTTGGGATATGTAGTGCGCAATGGGATAATAGGCCCCGACCCCGAACGCATGCGCCCCCTCATGGAATTTCCCCTCCCTCACTGCTCAAAAGCCCTAAAACGCTGCCTGGGGTTCTTTTCATATTACGCCCAGTGGGTCCCCCAGTACGCAGACAAGGCCCGCCCCCTAATACAGACCACGACTTTCCCTCCGTCGACAGAGGCTTGCCAGGCCTTCAGCCGCATCAAAGCGGATATCGCAAAGGCCACGATGCGCGCCATCGACGAGTCCCTCCCCTTCCAGGTCGAGAGCGACGCCTCCGATGTAGCTCTAGCGGCCACCCTTAACCAAGCGGGCAGACCCGTGGCCTTCTTCTCCCGAACCCTCCACGCTTCAGAAATCCGCCACTCCTCAGTGGAAAAGGAAGCCCAAGCCATAGTGGAAGCTGTGCGACATTGGAGGCATTACCTGGCCGGCAGGAGATTCACTCTCCTCACGGACCAACGGTCGGTAGCCTTCATGTTCGATAATGCACAGCGGGGCAAAATTTAAAACGACAAGATCTTAAGGTGGAGGATCGAGCTCTCCACCTTCAACTATGAGATCCTGTACCGTCCCGGAAAGCTGAACGAGCCATCCGATGCCCTATCCCGCGGCACATGTGCCAACGCACAAATTAACCGCCTCCAAACCCTCCACGAGGACCTCTGCCACCCGGGGGTCACTCGGTTCTACCACTTTATAAAGTCCCGCAACCTCCCCTACTCTGTGGAGGAGGTCCGTACAGTCACAAGGAACTGCCACATCTGCGCAGAGTGCAAACCGCACTTCTTCAGGCCGGATGGTGCGCACCTGATCAAGGCTTCCCGTCCCTTTGAACGCCTTAGTCTGGATTTCAAAGGGCCCCTCCTCTCCACCGACCGCAACACATACTTCCTGAATGTGGTGGACGAGTACTCCCGTTTCCCCTTCGCCATCCCCTGCCCTGGCATGACAGCGGCCACAGTCATTAAAGCCCTTAACACCATATTCACACTGTTCGGTTGCCCCGCATACGTCCACAGCGACAGGGGGCCCTCCTTCATGAGTGACGAGCTGCGCCAGTTCCTGCTCAGCAACGGTATAGCCTCGAGCAGGACGACCAGCTACAACCCCCGGGGGAACGGGCAAGTAGAGAGGGAGAACGGCACGGTCTGGAAGACCGTCCTACTGGCCCTACGGTCCTCCCAGACGCTCTCCACTCCATCCGGTCGCTACTGTGTACTAGCACTAACCAAACGCCTCATGAGCGCCTCCTTGTCTTCCCCAGGAAGTCCTCCCCTGGAACGTCGCTGCCGACCTGGCTGGCGGTCCCAGGACCCATCTTGCTCCGAAAACATGTGCGGGCGCACAAGCCGGACCTGCTGGTCGAGAGGGTTCACCTCCTCCACGCGAACCCGCAGTACGCTTATGTGGAGTATCCCGACGGCCGACAGGACACGGTCTCCCTGCGAGATCTGGCGCCCGCCGGCAACACGCACACCCCCCCGACACCAATCACCCCCTCCCTGCCACCGGCGCACCCCGCCACCACCCCCTTCCCGGGAGGATCGGTCCTCCTCCCAGGTCCGACCAGAAGTGAAGCTGAAGCAGAAACCGTAAGGCTCCCGGAGACGACAACACGGGAACAAGCACCACCACCGGGGCCGAGGCGATCGACAAGAACGACCAGACCGCCCGACCGACTCGTGGCACGGATGTAACACTACAATGTTGTGGACTTTAACGAGAACTTTTTTTTCTTTTCCCCCTTACGACCACTGTAAATAGTGCAAAACAAAAGACCCTGTACATACTGTGATGACATGCAAAAGTTTTCCTCCCAGGACCAGCCTTGTAAACCCTTACCACTATGCGAAGCACCACCCCGCCGGGTTCATTTTTAACAAGGGGTGAATGTGGTAGTATGCATTAGGGGTCATGTGGGACTGTGAAGCCGTGATGTCATTGGCTGACAGATCCCGGGACCTGGTTGGCTGTTGACCTCTAGCTCCACCCTGAAGGCGGAGTATAAGAACCAGGAGTTCTCCCCCGCAGGCCAGTCTGTTACTGAACTGCGGGGAACAAGTCACGCTTAATAAAGCCTCATCAACTTCATCTCTATTCGTCTCTCGTGAGTCTTTGTGCGCTACAGGGAGCAAAACCCACGCAAACACGGGGAGAATGTGCAAACTCCACACGGACAGTGACCCAGAGCCGGGATCGAACCTGGGACCTCAGCGCCGTGAGGCCGCAGTGCTAACCCACTGCGCCACCATGCTGCCCTACATTTTTCTATTCTTTAAGATATACTTATTTTGTCAAAATAAATTTGGCTGCTTTAGGATATGATAAATTTTAAGTCTAAAAATGTACCGTTTTCAATTTGTGATTATCTATGTTTATTAATTTCAATGTGTGTTATGCACAAATTGCCTGTCAAGTTTCTCTACATTAAAACTGTGACTACTCTTGAGAAATTCCGAGGTCATGGAAGATGCTCTCTTATTAATTTTTTTGCTGTTGATTCTGCCTAGATTTTTCACTTTTGCCCCAAACCCTCGCACCAGCTCCTCATCCACCTTGGGGAAACTCCAACCAATCCAGGAACCGCCACATTCCCTCCCCCGGCCGGGGGCTCTGACTCAAACAACATTCCTCAAACACCCATTCACCCCCAGCACAATTCCCATCCCGTCCTTCGCTCTAGCAATCTCCCTCACCGCCTCCTGTTTCCTCAGCTGGTGGGCCAGCATCCTACTCCCCTTCCCACCCTGCTCTTATATTGCCCCCCTGGCCCTCCGCAACTGCCCTGTTGCCTTCCCCATGGACACCAATCCAAACTCCAGCTGGAGCCTCTCTCAACTCGCAACCCTGCCTCTGGGGCCTCCAAATATCTCTTATCCACCCTCAGGAGCTCTTCCACCAGCCTTGCAATCTCTGCGCATTCCGCCTTCTCCCTATGTGCCTGAATTAAGATAAACTGCCCCCGAAGCACCGCCTTGAATGGCTCCCACAGCATGGCGGCCGTGACCTCTCCCATGTCGTTCAGCTCCACGTACCCCTGAATGGCGGCCCTCACCTGCTCGTGCACCTCCTCATCCGCCAACAGCCCCACATCGAGTCTCCACACTGCGGGCACTGGGTAGCCCCACCCCACGGTCCACCCAGTGCGGCACGTGGTCTAAGACCACAATCGTTGAATACTCCGAATCGGCCACCCCCACCAACAACGCCTTGACAAAAAAGTCAATTCGGGAGTACACCCTGTGCACATGGGAAAAATACAAAAATTCCTTCACCCTCGGCCTCCCAAACTTCCACGGGTCCACCCCCCACATACGCTGCCTAAACCACTTGAGCTCCTTCGCCACCGCCGATACCGTCGCCGACCTTGGGTTCGACCAGTCCAAACTTGACTCGATGACCTTGTTAAAACCGTCCCTCCTGTCAGCCGGTGTGAGTCCAGGTCAGGAATCTTCCTCAGCACCCACATTATAAACTCCACATCATCCCAATTTGGGGCATAAACGTTTACCAGGACCACCGGCATCCCCTCCAGCTTCCCACTAACCATTATGGGGGGCTCGAGTCCCCCTAATGGTAAGCTGTGGCATTGGGGGTCCCAGAGGCCACAGTGGGGATTCAGAGATTGGGGCACCAGTTAAATATGGCGCGCCAATCTCTTCCTGTACTGGCGAGCTGAGATTGTTAGTGCAGGAAATTAGCCGAAGTGCAGCCTCAGTGGGGCGTCCCTTGCTGAGGCCCAAAAAAGAAGCTGAGTTCCCTTTAATAGAGGGGTCGTTCTCAGTGCTGCAAGTGCCAGGAAACACCAGGCTAAACGCGCCCAAAACGGGTCTCTATTTCTTAGCCATTAAATCGTGCCCCATGTCTCTGGAATTTGAGCGGTTTATGTGAAATTAAGAAATAGGAGTAGGCGGAAGTCACACAGCCCTCGGATCTGCTCTTCCGTCCAATAGCGTCGAGGCTGATCTCAACTCCACTTCTCTACCCCGCCCCTGATTGCCATATCCCTTGATTCCCCCAGTTTCCAAAAATCAAATCAATCTCATTCTTGGAAATCAACGGCTGTGCATTCTCTGCGCAGCACGGTCGTGTGGTGATATGCATCACTGTGAATACACAAGGGGTTAATGGAAATACACTATGACTAAGTAAGCACTAGAGTGAGCACCAGAGACATCATGACATGCAGACATACAGCTAATGAACACATAGACTAGGACACAACCAATGGGCAGTCAAGACACCCAGAGGCGACGCTACCACAAGGGGGCAACCCATATAAAAGGACAGGGCACACATGCTCTTTCTCTTTCCACAGGCGACACTCAGAGAGAAGGACAGGGGCGGATCAGAAGCATCACACCCACCACGTGGCTTAGAGCAGACTGGTTAGTTGGACTGAAATGAAAATGAAATGGAAATCACTTATTGTCACAAGTAGGCTTCAAATGAAGTTACTGTGAAAAGCCCCTAGTCGCCACATTCCGGCGCCTGTTCGGGGATGTTGGTTCGGGGAGGCTGGACTGAGTTACTATAGCAAGATTAACAGAAGAGTCGAACTCGAGTAGGAGAATTGTTAACTGTTCAATAAATGTGTTAAACCTATCTGGAATCTGAACCTTCCTTTGTCAGAGTATACATCAAGGAAGTAGCTTATGCTACATGAAGAAGCCTAACACAACAGGTAACACAAGTGGCTAGCACTGTGGCTTCAGAGCGCCAGGGTCCCAGGTTTGATTTCCCGCTGGGTCACTGTCTCTGCAGAGTCTGCACATTCTCCCCGTGTCTGCGTGGGTTTCCTCCGGGTGCTCCGGTTTCCTCACACAGTCCAAAGACGTGCAGGTTAGGTGGATTGGCCATGATCAATTGCCCTTAGTGACCAAAAAGGTTAGGAGTGGTTATTGGGTTATGGGGATAGGGTGGAAGTGAGGGCTTAAGTGGGTCGGGGCAGACTCACTGGGCCGAATGGCCTCCTTCTCCACTGTATGTTCTATGTACTCTGCTCCCTCTGGCATGGAAAGTTTCAAAGATTTAAAACTTATGAGCGAAGACATTCCTGCTCAGCTCAGCCCTAAATGACTGTCTTCTTATCATCAGACTATGATCCCTCGTTCTAACCACTTCAGCCAAGGGTAGCAGGCTCGCAGCATCTACCGTGTCAAGTTGAGGTTCCTCGCTGAAACGTGTGAAGCAGCACTATCATTTGCCTCTCAGTAGATTGCATAAACTGAAGGTTGCGAGTATGAATATCCCCTGTTGCCCAATGACCTGTTTCCCAGCTCAAGCTTCCCTGATACCGAGATCATTTAGGACAGAGTTGAGGAGAAATTACATCCATCAAAGGTTCCTGAATCTTTGGAATTCTCTGCTCCAGAGCCTTGTGAATGCTCCATCATTGAATACATTTAAGGCTGGGATGGACAGGGATTAAGGGACATGGGGAGTGGACAGGAAAGTGGAGTGTGGCAGCACGGTGGCGCAGTGGGTTAGCACTGTTGCCTCATGGCGCCGCGGTCCCAGGTTCGATCCCGGCTCTGGGTCACTGTCCGTGTGGAATTTGCACATTCACCCCGTATTTGTGTGGGTTTCGTCCCCACACCCCAAAAATGTGCACAGTAGGTGGATATGCCACGCTAAATTACCCCTTAATTGGAAAAAATGAATTGGGTACTCCAAATCTTTTTTTGAAAAGGAAAGTGGAGTGGAGGCACAGGATTAGCCATGATCATATTGAAAGGCGGGACAGGCTCGATGGGCTGAATGGTCGATCCCCGCTCCTAGCTCTTGTGTTCTTGTGCACAGCCCTCAAACAGGTGGTGTGGCAGCTGAAAATAAAGGAAAGTCAGAGGGGAGACCCAGCACCCCTTTCCCCTCCTGACCTGGATTTTCATTGTCTTACAACACCAGGTTAAAGTCCAACAGGTTTGTTTCGATGTCACTAGCTTTCGGAGCGCTGCTCCTTCCTCAGGTGAATGCAGAGGTCTGTTCCAGAAACACATATATAGACAAATTCAAAGATGCCAGACAATGCTAGGAATGCGAGCATTAGCAGGTGATTAAATCTTTACAGATCCAGAGATGGGGTAACCCCAGGTTAAAGAGGTGTGAATTGTATCAAGCAATTGAAAGCTCCGAAAGCTAGTGACATCGAAACAAACCTGTTGGACTTTAACCTGGTGTTGTAAGACTTCGTACTGTCCTCACCCCAGTCCAACGCCGGCATCTCCACATCATGGATTTTCATTAACCTTGGTATAGGTGACCACCAGCTGCCCATTCACCACTTCACGTATGCTAGCTGGTAGGAGAAGCAGGCCCAGCAATCTAACCCAATTTTCCTGCCTCGTGTTGCTGACATCATCAAACAGGAATTGCACCAGAAGAGACATGGTAGTATCTCTCAAGGCTAGCTATGGAAAGTCTGCTGAAGCCACCTCTGGAGTAGCGGCCTAAGAAGCAGGTGTAGCAGTCTCTCCTCAGGCTCCACAAATGTAAGCCATATAGGCCACAGCTCAGCCCAAGGCGTAAAATTCAATTTTTGTTCAACCCCCCCTTGAATGCGCATTTATTTTTTTTCTTCTTCCTTTTTTTTTATAAACTTAGCCTACCCAATTCATTTTTTCCAATTAAGGGGCAATTTAGCGTGGCCAATCCACCTACCCTGCACATCTTTGGGTTGTGGGGGCGAAACCCACCCAAACACGGGGAGAATGTGCAAACTCCACACGGACAGTGACCCAGAGCCAGGATCGAACCTGGGACCTCAGCGCCGTGAGGCAGCAGGGCTAACCCACTGCGCCACCGTGCTGCCCTCTTGAAGCACACCTGACCTTGAAGTGACAATCCTTGGGATTCGAAGGCCAACAGTTTATATTAATATAACAAAACATCCCAAGGTGCTTTACAGACGATTTATCAAACAAAATACACTACCAAGCCACAAAAGACATACTTCTCACCTCACTACTGATTCTTTTATCTTAAATCTGTGTCCTCGGATTACCAACCCTGTGGTGATATACATCACTGTAAGTACACAAAGGGTTAATGTACATACACTACACCTAGGTAGACACTAGAGGGAACACCAGAGACATGACACACAGACAGTCAACCTATAGGTCAGTAAGATAGGACACGACCAATGGGCAGTCACGATACACACAGAGGTGAACACTACCACAGGAGGGCATTGCACCAACCCATATAAAAGGACACATCACACATGCTCAGTCTCTTTCCAGTGGAGACTCTCGGTGAGTACAGACACAGGGTTGATTGAGCATCACACCCACCACATGGATTGTAGCAGACTGGTTCGTCAGTCTGAGTAGCTATAGAAGGATTAATAGTAGCTTTGAATCCAAGTAGGAGAATTGTTAATAGTTTAATAAAGGTGTTAAAGCTATCTCCAAGTCTGAACCTTCCTTTGTCAGAGTGCACATCAAGGAAGCAGCTTATGCTACGACAAGAGCATAACAAAACAAACCCCACAGTTCCTCCTTGTGTACTCTATTTGAACGTTGAATGCCTCTATTAAATCTCGCCTTACCTTTCGCTGCCCTGGAAACAATACCACTTTCCATCTCTCCACGTATCCGACATCTCTTGTACCAGTCTAGGAAATCTCCTCGGCATTCTCTCCAAGGTCTGGACATCCTTCCTACTGGGTGGTTCCCAGAGTTGAACACAGTAAACCAGCTGAGACCTAAGCAGTGATTAATAAACTTTATCATGACTTATTTGCTTCTGTACTCTGTGCCTTTATTTATGAAGTCTGTGTATTCTTCTTTAAAAATAGCCTTATCAGCTGGTCCTGCCACCGTTTAAGAGTTGTGTACATAAACTATGTTCATATGTTCAAAAGCGCAATTAAAACAGTCTTATCTTGGATTGGATTTTGTTTATTGTCACTTGTACCGAGGTACTGCGAAAAGTATTTTTCTGCGAGCAGCTCAACAGATCATTAAGTACATGAAAAGAAAAGGAAATAAAAGAAAATACATAATGGGTATTTACCAAATTTTGCCACGCTGTTGTGTGGGCACAAAATTTGGTTCCAACTCCATCTGCAAGTTTGCTGACGATACGACCATAGTGGGCCGGATCTCGAATAACGATGAGTCAGAATACAGGCGGGAGGTAGAGAACCTAGTGGGGTGGTGCAGCGACAACAATCTCTCCCTCAATGCCGGCAAAACTAAAGAGCTGGTCATTGACTTCAGAAAGCAAAATACTGTACACACCCCTGTCAGCATCAACGGGGCCGAGGTGGAGATGGTTAGCAGTTTCAAATTCCTAGGGGTACACATCTCCAAAAAAAATCTGTCCTGGTCCACCCACGTCACGCTACCACCAAGAAAGCACATCAGCTCCTATGCGTCCTCAGGAAACTAAGGAACGTACATAATGAGCTTCATTATAGGCATCAGATTTGTGTCAAGATCATTAAGTTGATCTACTTCTGAAGCCCTTAAAACCATGCCTCCTCGTTGACTAATAATTTTCAGGTAGATCTTTAAACATTGGCAATCATTCTCCTGTGACCTTCACCTCACTCAGACACAAAAGCGATACATTGATCTACAACGTTAATGTAGATCATTAAATGCAGCTGATATAGCATTGACTGACACACATCTGGTTATATCAGGTCCTTTGCGATCATTATTTATATCCCATTTTCTGCTGGCATGATAGAATCTTCTTCACTTACTATTGAAGAATTTGTCTTCATGGAGAACTAGTTTATATTTGAATCAGCATATTTGCTTGAGGACTAAGAAAACATTTAATGGGCACGATTTTCCCAAAAAGGAACAAAGTCTGAACGAGGGTGTTTAGCTGCATGTTTCCCGACACTCGCAGTGCCAAGAAACACATGGCTATTCACCGTGACTTGCTTTGAATAAGGGCCCTAAACGGGGAACGCGCGGCTGAGGCTGCACATAGCCCAGTTTTATACAATGGGGAGCTCCATTCGCCAGAATATAGGGAGGGATTGGAATGCCAATTTTAAATGGCATCACGACCTCCGAGTTACACAAAAATATTCCGATCCCCACCCCCCCCCAAACGCAATATGGGAGGGTTTCCCCAAACCACCCTCCCCCCGGCATCCCCCAACATCCGCACTGGGCAACCCCTGCCTGATTTCACACTCAACAAATGCCAGCGTGGCCAACCCCACCCCCTCTCCACCACCCTACCCCAGTGCCCTCAGTGATGCTCAACGTGCCTGACCCTCCTCGATCTATCACTACGTCTTGGTGTTTCCCCAGGCTGCACATCTGAGGTGGAGGCAGCCAGCTGCTTACCTCGTCCCATGGCCATTGATGCCCCTGGCAGGCGTCTTCTGGGCACTCTGGGGACTCTTGTTGTCGACGGCACATGCACAGCCGTGCAGCTCTGTCCCATGTGCTGACCCCGAGACGCGGCCTCGGGGGTGGAACTCAGGAGTGCTGGTGGCCACTGTCACCGCCCCATGGGACGGGTCTGGGTTGGCACCCCCTCCTCCTGGCTGGTGTCCATAGGGCCCTGAGGTTCACCTTGGGATGGAAGTTCAGCTGGTTCTGGCCCCGGATGCCCCTGCATCACCTGGCTCTGTCAGCCGTGGTGGTTCCCCATAGTCCACACCATCGTTTTGACACCCTCGGTGATGCTCCTCAGTGACTGGGACACATCCCCCGGTGACCAGGTCATGCTCTGCAGTGCCTCAACCATGCCCACCTGCAACTGGGACAAGCTCCACAGAGCCTCAGCCATTACCATCTGAGAGCAGGACATGTCCCGAAGAACCCCATCAAGGTCGGCCTGGTACTGACTGTGCGATGCCTTGGACACCTTCACTCATAGTGCAGGCGTCATGCACCAGGCTATCCACTGCGGTCACCACCCTAGCAGAGTTGGCCTCGGTGCCACTCATTGCCAACGCCATCTCCTGCACCCATAGCCTCTGAGACTCCTCCAGTCGGCTATGGATCTGCTGGAGTGATGATGACATCCGCCTCTGAACATTCAGGTTGCTCCCTATCATCCCCATTAGCTCCGGATAATCCACTTGCAGTGGCTTGGCATCAGGCTTGGACGCAGCTGGGTCCAGGGATCCAGCAGAAGTCCCACTGCTGTCTCGCCCGGGAGTTCCTGCCTCCACCTGATGTACATCAGCAGCAGTGAGGTGCTCACCAGATTGTACCCCCAAAGCCTGACCACTCACATTTCCCACCGAGGTGTGTGTATCTGCGCTGGTGGAGGGTGGGGATGACAGCTGTGCTACGACTATAACAGTTGCATCCTCGGAGCTCTCCTCCCAGGTGTTCTCTTCGGAGTCAGGAGAGGGGGCCACCCGGGATGGGCCTGCGTCGTCAGCTGCTGGACCTGTGGGAGAATAGACATGTGGTCAGTGGGAGCGATGGGTCAGTCAGTAAGGCAATCAGTACTCACATTTGACAGGTTCCCTGGGTGGAGCCTGCTGGTCCCTCACCGCCGCGTTGGTGACCACCCTGTCCTCGGCCACACCGGTCACCTCCAGGGCCCGCTCCTCGAAGGAGGTGAGGATTCTCAGGTCCGGCATCCCTCCGCCAGTCTGGGCCCTGCCCCGCTGATTATGGGAGAGCTTTTCCTCAGGAGACACAGAGAGGGCATCGTCACAGTTGGGGGGGGGGGGGGGGTGAAGGGGTGGGTGGAGGAAGTGCTGAAGGGGGAGGGGGTTGGAGGGTGGGGGTTGGGAGGGTGGGGGATGCTCCCTTGGTGAGTGGGACGTTGGTGTCTACTCACTTGTGCTGCCCGGTGTAGGTCATTGACCTTCTTCCGACACTGGAGGCCAGTCCTCCTGGTCACACTGCCCGAGCTGAGTGCTGCCGCCACCTCATCCCGGGACCCTCGGGAGAACAGGACATTCCTCCTGGCCTCCACTGCGTCCAGGAGCCTCCCCAGGTCAGCAACCCCCAATCTTAGGGCTGGTCTCCTGGGTGCCATTGTTGCGAACTGGCTGGGGTTGGCTGAGCAAGTGCAGCTTAAGTGCTGCTCGATGTTGTTAGCGGGGGGGGCTGGCGAGCGCGGTCCCAGCGAATCAGCTGGTTTAATGGTGGTGGATCGCCTGTCCGATTCCGGTCCCGCTGTTGATAAAATTCCACAACAGCAGGACATAGTCAGGCCGGGAGCTGGCTGGATTTTAATGCCTTGCCTGCCCCTTCCAGGCCTCCTCCGGGGGGGGGGGGGGGGGGGGGGCTGGTAGATTCTGCCCAACGTTACATGTCCGCTGTGACCGTGGATCAATAAAGCAACTGGCGAAGAGGTACTGGGGCTGGAAGGTGAACTCTGATTCTCTCTCCACAGATACTCCCTGAATATTTTCACCCTTTTCTGGAAAATGAGCCCAGTGTGGTCAGTAAAATGCTCGCTGTTTCATCAACATATGGTAGATCAGAAGCAGACTGTCGCCTTTGGGTAACTTACATTGCTCAGTCTCACTTAACCCGTGGAGGCTGAAGGTGTAAGAATCAGTCAAAACAATTTTTCAGTCATGTATTTTTCACTAGAATCTTGTTAGTCCATCTGCCTTAGGACCTGTGGATCAATTGATAATCATTCGGAGCCATATTTTATCTTTGGTTTCAGTTCCCAAGGATCAGAAAGCAAATATTATGCAGAGTTCTGACAGTATAAATAGAAGATATATATATATTGATAAATACATGAGCAGACCAAAGTCATAATGTTGGATTTGTAATCAGTAGCAGACATTACCACGAGCTCACAATAAGGAGAACTGTGGGGCCTGTAATAAGGAGTGCTGAGCTTTACTGTAATTACTCCAAGTTTACAATTGGTGAGCGTACAGAGACTAAGCAGGAAATGAAACTGCTGATATTATCTAATAAATACGGAATGGAATCTCAGGCTACAACCTGAGACCTGACTGGAATACAGACAAAGCCCATGCCGACCAAAGAACTATTATTACACCATCAGGCCACAGTTTTGCTGTGGCATGGCTCAGTCCTCGTTCAATTTTGTTTCTTTAGACTAATCCAATACACTGTCGAGTCCAGATAAATGCCCAGCTAATTTGCTAGAAAACATGTAGGGCTTCGAACCTGCACTGAGCTTAAGTGTTTCTTTAAATAAAGACGCGATTAAATGGAAGTGAAATTGAGTCTTGTTTTGGGGCGCATTTAGCCTGGTGTTTCCCGGTACTTACAACGCTGAGAATGGCCCCGCTATTGAACGGGACTCTGCTTCATTTCTGGGCCTTGGCGCGGAACACCCCACGAAGGCCACACAGGCTCTTTTCCTGCACTAACGAGCTCAGCTCATCAGTGCCGGAAGAGATTGCCGATCTCTGGACCACCCCACCCCGACCTCCAGACCCCCCCTCCCAATGCCCCAACTTACCAATTAGGGGGTTGTCAGGGTCACCAGGCCCCCCCCCTACGTGTCACCAGGGTGGCGCCCAGGTTACGGTGCCTGGGTGGCACTGCCAGGGTATCAGGGTGGCAGTGCCAGGGCGGCAGTGCCCAGGTAGCATCAGGGCACCAGGGTACCACCCTGTCCAGAGCCTGACCACCCTGGGGCCCCCCGATCGCCTGGGAGACCACGCCCAAGAGCCGCTATGCCTGGCCCACGTTTGTGGAAACAAGCGCTCAACGGCGTCCGCTCAGGGTCTCCTTGGCGAGGCCATTAGATCCCTTGCCTTGGATAACTCAGGCGCAGATATATTTAAGTGAGTCTAACTGCTCGCTTGAATATGCAAATCTGGATCCCGACCTCAATGGGCGTGATCCAGATCGCGACGCCTCACGAGATCCCGTTAGATCGTGTGAGGAGTAATGAAGCTGGTAAATCTCATGCGAGGCCTCTCGCGAGGGTTACCGGCCTCGTCTCGCCCCGAGTTGGATGCAACGAGGCCGATAGATCGCATCCAAAAATTGAATTTTGGATATTACTTTTCCATACCATTCCATGTGTAATTTGATCTCAGTGCGACCCTGCCAGAAGGTGTTCAGCATCTACAAAAAGTCATATTTTACTACAGGTCTAATTAAATTCCATAAGACCATAAGACATAGGAGCGGAAATAAGGCCATTCGGCCCATCGAGTCCACTCCACCATTCAATCATGGCTGATTTCAACTCCATTTACCCGCTCTCTCTCCATAGCCCTTAATTCCTCGAGAAATCAAGAATTTATCAACTTCTGTCTTAAAGACACTCAACGTCCCGGCCTCCACCGCCCTCTGTGGCAATGAATTCCACAGACCCACCACTCTCTGGCTGAAGAAATTTCTCCTCATCTCTGTTCTAAAGTGACTCCCTTTTATTCTAAGGCTGTGCCCCCGGGTCCTAGTCTCCCCTGCTAATGGAAACAACTTCCCTACATCCACCCTATCTAAGCCATTCATTATCTTGTAAGTTTCTATTAGATCTCCCCTCAACCTCCGAAACTCCAATGAATATAATCCCAGGATCCTCAGACGTTCATCGTATGTTAGGCCTACCATTCCTGGGATTATCCGTGTGAATCTCCGCTGGACTCGCTCCAGTGCCAGTATGTCCTTCCTGAGGTGTGGGGCCCAAAATTGCTCACAGTATTCTAAATGGGGCCTAACTAATGCTTTATAAAGCTTCAGAAGTACATCCCTGCTTTTATATTCCAAGCCTCTTGAGATGAATGACAACATTGCATTTGCTTTCTTAATTACGGACTCAACCTGCAAGTTTACCTTTAGAGAATCCTGGACTAGGACTCCCAAGTCCCTTTGCACTTCAGCATTATGAATTTTGTCACCGTTTAGAAAATAGTCCACGCCTCTATTCATTTTTCCAAAGTGCAAGACCTCGCACTTGCCCACGTTGAATTTCATCAGCCATTTCTTGGACCACTCTCCTAAACTGTCTAAATCTTTCTGCAGCCTCCCCACCTCCTCCATACTACCTGCCCCTCCACCTATCTTTGTATCATCGGCAAACTTAGCCAGAATGCCCTCAGTCCCGTCATCTAGATCGTTAATATATAAAGAGAACAGCTGTGGCCCCAACACTGAACCCTGCGGGACACCACTCGTCACCGGTTGCCATTCCGAAAAAGAACCTTTTATCCCAACTCTCTGCCTTCTGCATGACAGCCAATCGTCAATCCATGTTAGTACCTTGCCTCGAATACCATGGGCCCTTATTTTACTCAGCAGTCTCCCGTGAGGCACCTTATCAAAGGCCTTTTGGAAGTCAAGATAGATAACATCCATTGGCTCTCCTTGGTCTAACCTATTTGTTATCTCTTCAAAGAACTCTAACAGGTTTGTCAGGCACGACCTCCCCTTACTAAATCCATGCTGACTTGTCCTAATCCGACCCTGCACTTCCAAGAATTTAGAAATCTCATCCTTAATAACGGATTCTAGAATCTTGCCAACAACCGAGGTTAGGCTAATTGGCCTATAATTTTCCATCTTTTTCCTTGTTCCCTTCTTGAACAGGGGGGTTACAACAGCGATTTTCCAATCCTCTGGTACTTTCCCTGACTCCAGTGACTTTTGAAAGATCATAACCAACGCCTCCACTATTTCTTCAGCTATCTCCTTTAGAACTCTAGGATGTCGCCCATCTGGGCCCGGAGATTTATCAATTTTTAGACCTCTTAGTTTCTCTAGCACTTTCTCCTTTGTGATGGCTACCATATTCAACTCTGTCCCCTGACTCTCCGGAATTGTTGGGATATTACTCATGTCTTCCACTGAGAAGACTGACGCAAAGTACTTATTCAGTTCCTCAGCTATTTCCTTGTCTCCCATCACAAAATTACCAGCGTCATTTTGGAGCGGCCCAATGTCAACTTTTGCCTCCCGTTTGTTTTTAATGTATTTAAAGAAACTTTTACTATCATTCCTAATGTTACTGGCTAGCCTACCTTCAAATTTGATCCTCTCTTTCCTTATCTCTCTCTTTGTTATCCTCTGTTTGTTTTTGTAGCCTTCCCAATCTTCTGACTTCCCACTACTCTTTGCCACATTATAGACTTTCTCTTTTGCTTTGATGCATTCCCTAACTTCCTTTGTCAGCCATGGCTGCCTAATCCCCCCTCTGATAACCTTTCTTTTCTTTGGGATGAACCTCTGTACTGTGTCCTCAATTACTCCCAGAAACTCCTGCCATTGCTGTTCTACTGTCTTTCCCACTAGGCTCTGATCCCAGTCGATTTTCGTCAGTTCCTCCCTTATGCCCCTGTAGTTACCTTTATTTAACTGTAACACCTTTACATCTGATTCTACCTTCTTTCTTTCAAATTGGAGATTGAATTCGACCATATTATGATCACTGCCTCCTAAGTGCTCCCTTACTTTAAGATCTTTAATCAAGTCTGGCTCATTACATAACACTAAGTCCAGAATGGCCTGTTCCCTCGTGGGCTCCATCACAAGCTGTTCCAAAAAGCCCTCCTGTAAACATTCAATGAATTCCCTTTCCTTGGGTCCACTGGCAGCATTATTTACCCAGTCCACCTGCATATTGAAGTCCCCCATGATCACTGTGACCTTGCCTTTCTGACATGCACTTTCTATTTCGTGGTGCATCTTGTGCCCCCGGTCCTGACCACTGTTAGGAGGCCTGTACATAACTCCCATTATGGTTTTTTTGCCTTTGTGGTTCCTCAACTCTACCCACACAGACTCCACATCATCCGACCCTATGTTGTTTAGTGCTATTAATTTCATTCCTAGTTAACAAGGCAACCCCGCCCCCTCTGCCCACCTCTCTGTCTTTTCGATAGGTTGTGTAGCAAATGAACCTCCCAGTTGACTGAGGGGGTCTGTGCTGAGCTATAAAGACAGGGCCTGCCTAGTTTTGCCGGGTAAAATAGATTTCTGAATCCCCGGCAAATGTTGTGGCGCCGTCTCGTTCCCACGGCAACCACTGCAGCACACTCTTCTTCTGACTTTCTCCTTACCTTCTCTAAAAGAAAAAAAAATTACATGTATATAGCATCGTTGTTAGGGTCATCGATTGCTTACATTCTGTACAGGCTCTCTGAACGAACATGTCCTAGGCCCGACCAACTTCAGCTGCTTCATCAATCTTTCCTCCATAGATACCAAAGCAGTTCATGTCCAAATGCACTAAGATTTGGACAATATCTGGTCAACAAATGCGTTAAGGGTAGCACGGTAGCACAAGTGGATAGCACTGTGGCTTCACAGCGCCAGAGTCCCAGGTTCGATTCCCGGCTTGGGTCACTGTCTGTGTGGAGTCTGTACGTTCTCCCCGTGTCTGCGTGGGTTTCCTCTGGGTGCTCCGGTTTCCTCCCACAGTCCAAAGACGTGCAGGTTAGGTGGATTGGCTGTGATAAATTGCCCTTTGTGACCAAAAAGGTTTGGAGGGGTTATTGGGTTACAGGAAGGGCTTAAGTGGGTCGGTGCAGACTCGATAGGCTGAACGGCCTCCTTCTACATTGTATATTCTACGTTCTATGTAAAGGAATATGGGGAACAGGCAAGGAGGTGGATTTGAGACCAGGAAGAGATCAGCCATGATCTGATTGACTAGCGGAGCAGGCTCGAAGGGCCGAATTGCCTACTTCTGCTCCTAATTCCTATGTTCCTAACATACAGGCTTGGGCTAACAAGTGGCAATTAACATTCATGCAGCTGCCAGGCAATGACCATCTCCAACACGAGAGAATCTAAATCATCGGCCCTTTACATTCAATGTACCATCACTGAATACCCCACTATCAACATCCGGGGTGGGGGGAGGGGGGGGGGGGGGGGGGGGGGGCGGTGGTACCATTGATCAGAAACTGAACTGGACTGGCCATATAAATATTGTGGCTTCTAGGACAGATAAGAGGTTAGGAATACTGCAGCAAGTAACTCACTACCTGATTTCCCAAAGCCTGTCCACCATCTACAAAGCACAAGTCAGGAGTGTGGTGGAATACTCTCCACTTGCCTGGATGACTGCAGCTCCAACAACACTCAAGAACTTCAACACCATCCAGGACAATGCAGCCCGCCAGATTGGCACCCCATCCACAAACTTTCACTTCCTCGACTACCAATGCTCACTGCCAGCCATGTGTACCATCTATAAGATGCACTGCAGGAACTCACCATGGCCTCTTCGACAGTACCCTCCAAATTCACAAGGGTAGCAGACACATGGGAATATCACTGCCTGGAGGTTCCCCTCCATGCTACACGTCATCCTGACTTGGAAATATATCTCCATTCCTTCGCTGTTGCTCGGCCAAACCCCTGAAACTCCCTTCCTAACAGCATTGTGGATGTACCTACATCACATGGATGGCAGATGTTCAAGAAGGCAGCTCACCACCATCTTCTCAAGGGCACTTAAGGATGGGCAATAAATGCTGCCTAGCCAGTGACGCCCACATCCCATAAATTAATTTTTTAAAATTAATCTAGTGTTCCACCAAACTCTCAGAAAAACATCTTTTTCACTATCCTAGATCTGGGGAGATCCATCTTTCACTCTTGTATCCAGGGAGATCCTTCGAACCTCATCTCTCTCACGCTCCAGTATCCAGAGAGGTCCCTTTAATCCCTCGCTCACTGTCCTAGATTTGGGGAGATCTCTCTGTCTCACACTCTTATATCTGGGGAGATCCCTAGAACCCCCCTCTCAGATCCCTGTATCCAGGAGATCTTGCTCACCCCTCCCTCTCACTCCTGTATCTGGAGCGATCCCTTTAACACCTCTCTCACTCTCCTAAATCTGGGGAGATCCCTCTCTCACACTCTTACACCTGGGGAGATCCCTCCAACTCCTCTCTCAGAATCCTGTATCCGAGAAGATCTCTCTAACCCCTCTCCCACATTTCTGGGGAGATCTCTCTAACACCTCTCTCACTCTCCTCTCAGATTCCTGGCTGTCAGGAAATGTAAATGAGAGATTCCAAACGGATAAGGAAAAGAAAATGAGAAACAGGTTTCCCATTGTGGTATTTTCATAACTGTCAGCACTGCAAGGTCTATTGAAGTGTCAAGAGTAGCCACTAGAGGGAGCTACAGTTATAACGATATAAGGCAGTGATGCTAAGCCTTGAGGGGAGAGTATGTGCAGGAGTTAGCTCGTGAGAGTCAGAGGTACAGATAGTGTAAGTGAGTATAGATCATAGTTTAAACCAGTAGTGAGATTAGCTGTAGGTGAGTGTAGTTTAAATGTTATTAATCAACTGTGTATTCATTAGGATTGAGTGTTGAATCCAAGTTAATGTTAATAAATTTATCGCTTTAAGTTCAAGCTATTTCATGGTCTTTGTCAACACTACGCCAACCATCCTGAAATAAGCAACACAAAACACACCCATCTCCTGCGGAGAGGACCTCCCCTTATCCCCTGGTCTCTTTCAGGTTTGTGTTCAATTCAACTGCAGCAGTTATTGGAATCTATCTTTAACAGTTGTTAACAGTTCACTGAGTTTATATTCCCCACACATAATGACGTTAACAACTCACTTTAATGAATTTGCACTTGATTGCTGTTGCTGATGCAGCTGCTGTTGCAATAAAATAAACCCATTGGAATTAACGAATCCCCACTAGACACCTTCATTTAAATGACTGAGCCCTTTGAATTGGATTCTTTCAAGATGCTAATGTTAACTACAGGTAGAGGTAAGCTAGCATTTGTGCTTCTCCTGCTTTTTGTAACGCGTTCATTTGTTGAATGCCCATTTGCAATTTTCAAGAACCATGCAGCCACGTTAAGGAATTAATTGCCAGGTTTTTAGATCCTCAAGTCAGGAACATCAGTGAAGTCAGGTTCAACCCAGTCTGGAGCACCGGATTCACTGCTGCATTCGGAAATATCGTCTCCTTATGAACCCAAGCCTCAAACCTTTGATGTGCCATTATCTCTAAGACCAATCATTCCTTCATAACCCAGTATCTAAACACTCCCTCACTCACACACACTGGAGCTGATTCTGACTGCCCTCAACTGCTGTCAATGGGGTTTTGATGGCCACAGAGGGGATGCGATGGCACAGGGGTATTGCCCCTGGACCAGTAATCCAGAAACCCAGGGTAATACTCTGGCAACCCGGGTTCAAATCCCACCACCGCAGGTTGTGAAATAAGAATTTGGGATTGCACGGTAGCACAGTGGTTAGCACTGCTGCCTCACGGTGCCGAGGACCCGGGTTCTGTTGGATATGTTTTAAATAAATTTTCATATAAAAGAATATTCAACTCACAAACTCGAGAACACCAGGGCGGCATCGTGGCACACTGGTCAGCATTGCGGCCTCACAGCGCCAGAGACCCGGGCTCAATTCCGGCCTTGGGTGCCTGTGTGGAGTTTGCACGTTCTCCCCATATCGACGTGGGTTTCCTCCGGGTGCTCCGGTTTCCTCCCCAGTCCAAAGATACGCAAGTTAGGTGGATTGGCACCGACCAGCACAACCCCTTCATGTCGAGTTGCGGTGCCCACACATGCCACCCGCAATAGTGCCCTCTGACCCATTAAGCATGCAGCTCACAATACTCTTTCTTTGTACCCACAGGGGAAGATAGCCCACAATAATGGGAAAGATGGGCGGCACAGTGACACAGTGCTCAACACTGCTGCTTCTAGGGCAGCAAGGTGGCGCAGTGGGTTAGCCCTGCTGCCTCACGACTCCAAGGTCCCAGGTTCGATCCCGGCTCTGGGTCACTGTCCGTGTGGAATTTGCACATTCTCCCCGTGTTTGCGTGGGTTTCGCCCCCACAACCCAAAGATGTGCAGGCTCGGTGGATTGACCATGCTAAATTGCCCCTTAATTGGAAAAAATGAATTGGGTACTCTAAATTTATATTTTTTTAAAACACTGCTGTTTCTCGGCACCGAGGACCTGCGTTCGATCCCGGCTCTGGGTCACTGTCCGTGTGGTGTTTGCACATTCTCCCCGTGTCTGCATAGGTCTCACTCCCACAACCCAAAGATGTGCAGGTTAGGTGGATTGGCCGTGATGAATTGCCCTTAGTGTCCAATGGTTGGGTGGGGCTACAAGGATAGGACAGGGGATTAGGCCTGAGGACAGGGCTCTTTCAGAGGTTCAGTGGCCTGCTTCTGCACTGTGGGGATTCTATGATTTGCAGTAATTTTCGATTGGACACCAGACGAAAAACACTTTAAGAATTGTTTAGGGCAGCACTGTGGCGCAGAGGGTTAGCACTGCTGCCTCACAACGCCGATGTCCTAGGTTCGATCCCAGCTCTGGGTCACTGTCCGTGTGGAGTTTGCATATTCTCCCAGTGTTTGCGTGGGTTTTGCCCCCACCACCCAAAAGATGAGCAGGGTAGGTGGATTGGCTGTGCTAAATTGCCCCTTAATTGGTAAAAAATGAATTGGGTACTCTAAATTTTTTTTTTTAAGAATGCTTGTTTTTTTAAATATAAGTTTAGAGTACCCAATTTTGTTTTTCCAATTAAGGGGCAATTTAGCGCGGCCAGTCCACCTACCCTGCACACCTTTGGTTTGTGGGGGTGAGACCCACGCAGACACGGGAAGAATGTGCAAACTCCACACGGACAGTGACCCAGGTGCTGGGATAGAACCCAGGACCTGGCATCGTGAGGCAGCAGTGCTAACCACTGCGCCACCGTGCCGCCCCCACTTTAAGTACACTGGTGATTGAGGAGATGATTTCTTATGATTCCAGCAGAATGCCACTCAAGATGTGTGCTCAAATTCCCAAGATACGGTCCCATCGGGCAGGCCTCCCCACCGAGAACACAGCATCAAAGAATTACCTCCTGGATGGTCAGCTGCGGCTGGCTCAGTGTGGAGCAGCGTTTGCGCTGAATCAGCGGGTCACAAGTTCAAGCTCCACTCCAGAATTTGAGCCCAAAAATCAAAGCCAGCTCTCAGTGTCAGTCCTGAGAGTGTTGGAATAAAAAAAACATTGGAACAATTCAGCATCTGTGGCAAGAGGAACTGAGTTAGCATTTCAAGTCCAATGTGACACTTCTTCCAAAGCCAACTCAGAACTGGAAGGTTAGAGATTTGGGGATTTTGCTGTTAAGAATCACTTGTCATTCGCTGCCCCAGGTGAAGAGTCAAAGTGATCTTTCTTCTCTCTGATAAAATTCATGCACTTGAAAATATTTGTCAGCCTGATATTCAGTTCAATGCTCGAGTGAACAAAGCATTTGAATTGAAATGGTGAGTGGGAGTCAGAGAGAAGCCCTGCAATGAGGGCTGACATCTAAGCATTACTATTGCCAATTTGTGGAGTTACCATGTGCATATAGATTTAACCTTTGAGAGAGCGCTGCGCTATCAGAGGTGCCAACTTGCAGGTGAGGCCTTAAACCATGGCCTCATCCCCTCCATCAGGTTAACGTGAAAGATCCTGTGTCACTGTTTTGAAGAAAAGCAGGAGATTTATCCTTCGTTTCCAGGCAACATTTATCTCACAATCAATATCATATGTGGGCGGCACGGTAGCACAGTGGTTAGCACAGTCGCTTCACAGCTCCAGGGTCGCAGGTTTGATTCCCGGCTTGGGTCACTGTCTGTGCGGAGTCTGCACGTTCTCCCCGTGTCTGCGTGGGTTTCCTCCGGGAGCTCCCGTTTCCTCCCACAAGTCCCCAAAGACGTGCCATTAGGTGAATTGGACATTCTGAATTCTCCCTCCGTGTACCCGAACAGGCACCGGAGTGTGGTGACTAGGCGCTTTTCACAGTAACTTCATTGCAGTGTTAATGTAAGCCCACTTGTGACAATAATAAAGATGATTATTATTAAAAGCAGGTTACCTGGTCATTATATAGTTACAATGCTATTTCTGTGAACTTGCTGTGTGCAATTTGGTTGATACATTACAGCAGTGACTACACTTCAATAAAGTACTTCATTGGCTGATAAATCCTTTGGTACATCCTGTGTTCATGAAAGGTGATACAAAAATCCAACTATTTTATTCTTTCTTTGATGTGAAACAGCCATTTTTTGTTCTTGTTTCTTTCAAGACATGGGTTGACATTCAGAACTAAAAATAGACATTTGTGTTTTGCTGTCAAGAAACGCCTGTCATCCACAGCCCCAGGTAAAGAGTCAAAGTAATCTTTCTTTCCTCCAATCAAATTCATACATTTGAAAATATTTGTCAATCTGATATTCAGCTAATTTTTCGAATAAACCAAGTATTTTAATTCAAATAGTAGTGGGGGTTCAGAGAGAAGTCATTCACTGAGTGCTGACAGCTACGCATTACCATTGTCAATTTGTGTAGTTGCCATGTGCACATAATTCTAACCCTTGAACCTTCTCTTGCAGCTTTTTCAAAATAAATTTAGAGTACCCAATTCATTTTCTCCAATTAAGGGGCAATTTAGCGGGGCCAATCCACCTACCCTGCACATCTTTTGGGTTGTGGGGGCGAAACCCACGCAGACACGGGGAGAATGTGCAAACTCCACACGGACAGTGACCCAGAGCCAGGATCGAACCTGGGAACTCGGCGCCATAGGGTAGCAGTGCTAACCACTGCGCCACCGTGCTGCCCCTCTTGCAGCTTTTAACCTATGCATTTCAGAATAATATCTGCCTGCCTTCGTGAAGAGCAGACAGGTTTCTGGGGTGGCAGATCATGAAACAAGCAGGCCTTTATGCTCATGAACATCATGGATCAGAGCATAGAGAAGGGTTTTGATAGCGTCCTTTGGTAGTCACTCTGGTACATCACAAGTCAGTACGGAATCCTGGTATGTTAACGTTTTCAAAGCCTTTTACTGCGACTTGAGCTGCATCAAGACCAGCATAGCCACAGCAAACTCGTTCAACATCAACACAGGAGTATTGGAAGTATGGGATATGGGCCAAATGCTGGCAAGTGGGACTAGCTTAGTGCTAGAAACTGGGCGGCATGGACAAGCTGGGCCGATGGGCCTGTTCCATGCTGTAAGCATCTACGACTCTATGACGTCTATGACATCTAAGGCTGCAAACTCTCCCCGTTCCGGTTCCTCTGGGTTAGTGATTTCATCATGAGGAAGGCGATGGTGGGTGCAGACTTTGGCATCCCGTAGCAATACCACCGGTTGATGGATCTGGTTGTTGGACGGAGAATCGCAGGTGTTCCAAATCAGTTCCACCAGTCGTGAGAGTAGCAACGCAAAGGTTGGTCGCCACATCAGCTGCAGGTAGAAGACGATGACGGCTGGACAGCAACAAGACCCTTCCCATCACCATCGGATAATGGAACATAAGCATGGTAGCACAAGTGGCTAGCACTGTGGCTTCACAGAACCAGGGTCCCAGGTTCAGTTCCCCACTGGGCCACTGCCTGTGCGGAGTCTGCACGTTCTCCCCGTGACCCCGTGTGTGCGTGGGTTTCCTCCGGGTGCTCCAGTTTCCTCCCACAGTCCAAAGATGCGCAGGTTAGTTGTATTGGCCATGATAAATTGCCCTTAGTGACCAAAAAGGTTAGGAGGGGTTATTGGGTTACGGGATAGGGTGGAAGAGAGGGCTTAAGTGGGTCGGTGCGGACTCGATGGGCCGAATGGCCTCCTTCTGCACAGTATGTTCTAAAGAAAAAAGGGCATCAATCACTTCCCTGCCTAGGAACCAACATCTCTATGAAGCTGTGACTTTACATATCCATAGTAATACCAACTACAATCTATGCCAACCATATATGGAAAAGACTTTGCCTTTTCAGAATCAGCTTCCTCAGCCATCAAAAGAAGTGCAGATGGTCTCATCTGACCCCACCAAAATTCAGGGGCTGCATTCCCATCATCTCTGACAGATGGATGGTGCAACGTTGAGAGGACAGACAGGGCTTCAGTTTAATGTCTCATCCGAAAGAGAAGGGAGCATGACTCCCATAGTAGTGCACTGGGAATTTTAACCCAGATTCTGTACTCCTGCCCACTGGCGTGGGGCTTAAGCCCACAACTTTCTGACTTCAGTCGCACAAATGCACACCGCAGCCAACATCATTTTAAAAAAAATAAAAATTTGAGTACCCAATGCACTTTTTCCAATTAAGGGGTAATTTAGCCTGGCCAATCCACCTACCCTGCACATCTTTGAGTTGCGGAGGTGAGACCCACGCAGACACAGGGAGAATGTGCAAACTCCACACAGACAGTGACCTGGGCTCGGGATCGATCCCGGGTCCTCGGCTCTCTGAGGCAGCAGTCCTAACCACTGCGCCACAATGCCATCCAACATTATTTTCTTTAGACAAGAGGAGAGGAATTTACTTTGGCCGCAATTTGGGCTGGTTTAGCACAATGGGCTAAACAGCTGGCTTGTAATGCAGAGCAAGACTAGCAGCGCGGGTTCAATTCCCGTACCGGCCTTCCCGAATAGGCGCCGGAGTGTGGCGACTAGAGACTTTTCACAGTATCTTCATTGCAGTGTTAATGTAAGCCTACTTGTGACAATAATAAAGATTATTATTATATCTTTTCTAAAGTGCGGCACCAGATCTGGAAGCAATATCCAGCAGAGGCCAAAACCCAGTGTTTTTTTTAAAGAAAAATAATTTAGAGTACCCAATTAATTTTTTCCAAATAAGGGGCAATTTTGCATGGCCAATCCACCTACCTTGCACATCTTTGGGTTGTGGGTGTGAGGCCCACACAAACACGGGGAAAATGTGGAAGCTCCACACAGACAGTGACCCAGAGCTGGGATCGAAGCTGGGACCTTGGCGCCGTGAGGCAGCAGTGCTAACCACTGCGCCACCGTGCTGCCTACTTGTGACAATAAACAATTATTATTATTATTTGGGTCTTAAGGAGGAATGAGGGAGTTTCCACACCCAAGGAGTAGAAGAGTAACAATATGCACAACTTGAACTTCCAGGGGGAAATGCTATGGTGTATCTTGCACTTTGTTTAAGTGAAACTTTGTCACATACAATTGTTATGGGCCAGGGTTTAGAGAACCCCAAAGCGTATCATGGAGTTCACCTGACCCACAACTTTTAATAGATTGTGGTGTGGGGAGGACACAGCTCACTCTACAGGTGTGGTACAGCAGAAATGGAAAAGTATTTTTTAAAGCAAAACAATGTTTATTCTATGAACTCAAGTTAACATTTTTAAAACATACAGTGAACATCTTAGCAACCATCAATTCAAATAGAGCCCCCAAAGAATACAACACTAAGTAATCCTTTAAGCTTTCCTTTTAACATCCATAAGACTTAAAAACACCTTTTTACAGAAAGACATCATTAACTTCACTACTGAGAACAGTTACCACATTGAAATCAGCAAATGGACACTCATAAGCTTGTAGAGATTCACACACATCCTGCTGTGATTGCAGCTTCTCCAAAACTAAAATGAAGCCAAACCCACTCTGCAGCAAAATGCCTAAAGTGAAAGTAAAAAGCTGACAGACAGTACAGCCCCACCCACTCTCTGACATCGCTGCAGTAATAAACACCCATTTCTTAAAAGTACTCTCACTACAGATATTTATATACACACCCATTTCTTAAAGGAACTCTCACATGACACAATATACTGCCCTAATAATAAAACATGGTGAGATCTCTGGAAGTATGACTTTAAACTTGCTTCAAGAATCTGACACTTCATTAATCTAAGTTCCATTCTGCCTGTAGCTTGCATCCTCATTAAGACTTCAATGGGCTTCACTGAGCAGAATAGAGACACATCGGTCACTGCATTGCAGCTGCAGTTCATTCAAAACGGTGTTTATTTAAGTGGGTTTATGTTCAGAGGGTTTTAAAATAGAAATACATTATTTATGAAAAAAATAAATGTATCAGTTCATTCCGCCTCCTGCTCCTAAGTCTGTTTCCTGCTTGTTGTGTGTTTCTAGGGGAATGGGAATAGTGCGGGAAGGTGAGATGGAGGTGGAAGATCAGCCTGGATCTTGTTCAATGGCACAGCCATTCGTTCGAAGGGCCGAGTGGCCTATAACCACTCCCAATTCTCATGTCACCTTCTAATGATCCAGAATGTCTGTCGCTCCGCATTCTGTTTGCTGTGTGCACACCCTCGTGTTGGGTAGCTGACCTAACCCCCTCCCATCTGCTAAAGACGGTCTGCAACCAGGTCCTGTGGAATGCACAGTGTGGCTCCCTCGCCTTCTGCACCCAGTGGATAGCTTGTGGGGGGTCATTGTGACTTTGTGCGACGGTTGTAAAATGGCCCAAAAAAAGTAGTTGGCCCATTGTCCATCCCACTAAATTCAGTGGAAATAAAAATCGATCATGCTGTAAAGTGAGACGTCTTACAACACCAGGTTAAAGTCCAACAGGTTTGTTTCGATATCACTAGCTTTCGGAGCGCTGCTCCTTCCTCAGGTGAATGAAGAGAAACATATATATAGACAAATTCAAGGATGCCAGACAATGATTGGAATGCGAGCATTAGCAGGTGATTAAATCTTTACAGATCCAGAGATGGGGTAACCCCAGGTTAAAGAGGTGTGAATTGTACCAAGCCAGGACAGTTGGTAGGATTTTGCAGGCCTGATTGTGGGGGATGAATGTAATGCGACATGAATCCAAGGTCCCGGATGTAAAGTGGGTTGCTGATTCACTGTTGGACATTTTACACTGTTGTGTAGAGTCAAGATCTACTCTCCCATATTGGATCTACCCTTCCCCTGCCTTGAGCTGTATTTTGTTGACTATAAAACGCTTTGAGATGTATGTTGGTGGTGAAATGCACTATATACATTCACTGAATATTATTAACAAATTAAAACTGCCTCTTACCTCCCTGCTTAGCCCAGCAACGTTTCCCATAAAAGTTCCAGGTTTAATCACTTGGCTGTGCTGCGGTCAGATAGTGGTGTTGTCACTGGACTGATAATGCAGAAACTCAGGATAATGCTCTGGGGACCCGGGTTCAAGTCTTGCCATGGGCAATGGAGGAATTAAAAGTTGGGAATGAAACCATTGTTGTAAAAACCCAGCTGCCCTGAGACTCCAGTGGTTGACTCTTAACTGCCCTCAGACATGGCCTAGCTACAAATAAAACGTAACAGGACAGACGACCTACGCATCAGAAATGACAACAACAAACCCAACACTGACGACCCTGCAAAGTCCTCCTTACCTTTACAGACACCATCATCAGCATTCCTGGGTATGTCCTGTCCCACCAGCAGAGGTGGTGGCACAGACCATAAGACAGAGGAGCAGATGGGCAGCCAGGTGGCGCAGTGGGTTAGCCCTGTTGCCTCGCGGCGCCGAGGTCCGAGTTTCGATCCCGGCTCTGGGTCACTGTCCATGTGGAGTTTGCACATTCTCCCCGTGTTTGCGTGGGTTTCGCCCCCACAACCCAAAAGATGGGCCGGGTAGGTGGATTGGCCACGCTAAATTGCCCCTTAATTGGAAAAAATGAATTGGGTACTCTAAATATTTTTTTAAAAAGACATGGAGCAGAATTAGGCCACTCGGCCCATCGAGTCTGCTCCACCATTCAATCATGGCTAATATTTTCTCATCCCCATTCTCCTGCCTTCTCCCCCATAACCCCTGATGCCCTTATTAATCAAGAACCCAAGTATCTCTGTCTTAAAGAAGGTGGGTGTTTCTCTGGGGGTCCTCAACATTGACTCTGGGGTCCATGAATTCTCACGGCATCAACTCAAACATGAGCACGGAAACCTCCTGCTGATTACCACGTCCCGTTGCCCCCTCAATGTTCAGTGGTTGAACACCGCTTGGATGGGGCGACATGGTGGCACAGTGGTTAGCACTGCTGCCTCACGGCGCCGAGAACCCGGGGTCGATCCCGGCCCCGGGTCACTGTCTGTGTGGAGTTTGCACATTCTCCCTGTATCTGCGTGAGTCTCACTCCCACAACCCAAAGATGTGCAGGGTAGGTGGATTGGCCACGCTAAATTGCCCCTTAATTGGAAAATAATAGTTGGGTACTCTAAATTTTTTTTAAAACACCATTCGGTGGAAAAAGCACAGAATGTCCTCCGGGTGGGGGACTTTGATGTCTATCACCAAGAGTGGCTCAGTAATACCACCTCAGACCAACCTGGCAGGGTCTTAGAGGAGATAGCTGCTAGACTGGGTCTGTGGCAGGTGGTGAGGGAACCAACAAGAGGGAAAAACATACCAGGGGCGGCACGGTGGCACAGTGCACAGCCCTCAACAAAAGGCCCTGGGATCACACTACCCTGCACAGCACTTGACGCATGGCCCTGGGATCATGCTGCCCTGGCACAGCCCTCAACACAAGGCCCCAGGTTCACGCTGCCCTGCACAGCCCTCAACACAAGGACCTGGGAACATGCTGCCTCACACAGCCGTCGATACAAGGCCCTGGTATCTTGCTGTCCTACACAATCCTCGACACAAAGCCCTGGGATAATGCTGCCCAGCAAGGCCCCCAACAGAAGGCCCGGGGATCATGCTGCCCCACAGGGCCCTCGATACAAGGCCCGGGGATCTTGCTGTGTTGCATACGTTTCGCTCATCTTCGGTTGGAAGGTCGGGCAAGAAAGGATTGGAAAGATTTGACAGTAAAAACGTAGGAGGTGAGAGACAATTCTACTCTGATTGCCACTCCATTGAAGGTCAGGCCTAATCGGTTTTCCTTATTTCTACCACAATCCAAGCACATTTTTCAAATTTACAAGTAACTGAATGCATTTATTCCTCATAGCAAAGGATAATTTGGCTGCTGTGGAATATTTATTGTGCCTTTTATCTGGGACACTAATTGGCCTTGGATTAAGGCAAGGTAAATCAGACAGGGTTTTCTGTTCCCCCATAGCCATCACCCTCCTCCACCCCCAGCCCCGTGATTGCTATTTAGTGGCCCTTGCTGGAAAGATTGACAAGCGTTGATATTCGAGTGAGGGGCAGATTTAGTAAGCGCCGTGGTGTAATAACCTGTCAATGCTCACCATGAGTCTATTGGATTGCAATTAGTTTGCTGAGATATGGGAAAGGCAAGCAGCACTTCACCGATTCCTAGCCCAGCAAAGGTATCCCCACGTTGAGGACATGAAAACAGAAGATAGGTGTAGAAAGAAGAATTGCATTTGTATAGCGCTTTTCACAATCACTGGAAGACCCAAAGTGCTTTACAGCCAATCAAGTACTTTTGAAGTGTGATCACTGTCTTAAAGTAGGATTCGTGGTAGCCAATTTGGGCACAGCAAGCACCCACAAACAGCGATGTGATAATGACCAGACCATCTATTTTTGTGATATTGATTGAGGAATAACTCCCCTGCTCTTCTTCAAAACCGTGCCATGGGATCGTCTGATCCATCCCAGCGGGCAGACGGGAGCACAGTTCAACATTTCATCCAAAAGGTGACACCTGGGCTCCGACAGAGCTGCACTCCCTCAGCACTGCACTGAGGTGGCTGTTGTGTTCAAGCCCTGGAGCGGGACTTTAACCTGGAATCTTGATGCAAAAGCAGGTCTGTCAGCATCTGTGGAGAGAGGACGGGGAGCTACCGTTTCGAGTCTGGGTGACTAGGGTGGTGCTTTGACAAAGGGCCATCCTGCCCCGAAACGTTAGCTTCCCGTTCTCTCCCCACAGAGGCTGTCAGACCTGCTGAGATTGTCCGGCATTTTCTGTTTTTGTTTCAGATTCCAGCATCCGCAGTTATTTGCTTTCTCCTGGAATCTTGATGACTCAGAGGTGAGAGTGCTTCCAGTGAGCCACAGAAAATAACTGGAAAAGCTGGGATTGGATTGGATTGGATTTGTTTATTGTCACGTGTACCGAGGTACAGTGAAAAGTATTTTTCTGCGAGCAGCTCCACAGATCATTAAGTACATGGGAAGAAAAGGGAATGAAAGAAAATACATAATAGGGCAACGCAACATATACAATGTAACTACAGAAGCACTGGCATCGGATGAAGCATACAGGGTGTAGTGTTAATGAGGTCAGTCCATAAGAGGGTCATTTAGGAGTCTGGTGACAGCGGGGAAGAAGCTGTTTTTGAGTCTGTTTGTGCGTGTTCTCAGACTTCTGTATCTCCTGCCCGATGGAAGAAGTTGGAAGTGTGAGTAAGCCGGGTGGGAGGGATCTTTGATTATGCTGCCCGCTTTCCCCAGGTAGCAGGAGGTGTAGATGGAGTCAATGGATGGGAGGCAGGTTTGTGTGATGGACTGGGCGGTGTTCACGACTCTCTGAGGTTTCTTGCGGTCCTGGGCCGAGCAGTTGCCATACCAGGCTGTGATGCAGCCCGATAGGATGCTTTCTATGGTGCATCTGTAAAAGTTGGTAAGGGTTCATGTGGACATGCCAAATTTCCTTAGTTTCCTGAGGAAGTATAGGTGCTGTTGTGCTTTCTTGGTGGTAGCGCCGACGTGGGTGGACCAGAACAGATTTTTGGAGATGTGCACCCCTAGGAATTTGAAACTGCTAACCATCTCTACCTCGACCCCGGTGATGCTGACAGGGGTGTGTACAGAACTTTGCTTCCTGAAGTCAATGAACAGCTCTTTAGTTTTGCTGGCATTGAGGGAGAGATTGTTGTCGCTACACCACTCCACTAGGTTCTCTATCTCCCGCCTGTATTCTGACTCTTCGTTGTTCGAGATCCGGCCCACTATGGTCATATCGTCAGCAAACTTGGAGATGGAGTTGGAACCAAGTTTTGCCACACAGTCGTGTGTGTACAGGGAGTAGAGTAGGGGGCTAAGTACTCATTTCAATGACAACAGGTGCATACATAGTCAACTGGGAACTCTGACAGAATTATGCATTTATATGTGGTATCTCCCATTTAAGCACAGGTCACCCCACGGCTAAATTAGCGTGCTTTGCATTCCCTTCACATTTGAATAACATGCACAGTGTTAAGTGGTTGCTGCAATCAGTAAGCACCTCCTCTCCTGAGCTTCAGGCTGGTAGCCAGTGCCAGCAATAGGTTTCATAGTCACAGAGTCATAGAATTTACAGTGCGGAAGGAGGCCATTCGGCCCATCGAGTCTGCACCGTCCCTTGGAAAGAGCACCAGAGCTAAGCCCACGCCTCCACCCTAAGCCCACACCTCCACCCTGTCCTCGTAACCCCAATCATGTTTCACATGAAGTAAGAAAGTCAAAAGTAATCATAAACACTAACAACCGAAAATACTGCAGATGCTGGAAATCTGAAATTAAAACAAAGCCCGGCTGGGAAAACCCAGCAGGATGAGCAGCATCTGTGGAGAGAAACATCGTTTTTGGGGTTTGCTTTTTTAAATTTAGCGTACCCAATTCATTTTTTTCCCAATTAAGGGGCAATTTAGCATGTTGAATCCTCCTACCTTGCACATCTTTTTAGGTTGTGGGGGCGAAACCCGCGCAAACACGGAGAGAATGTGCAAACTCCACACTGACAGTGACCCAGAGCCGGGATCGAACCTGGGACCTCAGCGCCGTGAGGCAACAGGGCTAACCCACTGCGCCACCGTGCTGCCCACGAGAGAAACATAGTTAACGTTTCAGGCCCATGATATTTGTCAGATCATAATAAATATATCTGTTTAATCATATAAGTTTTTTTTTATACAGAAGAAAATGCTTGAATTGTGGATGACAAGGTGCCGCAGTGGTTAGCACTGCTGCCTCACAGCGCCGAGCACCCGGGTTCGATCCCGGCTCAGGGTCACTGTCCATGTGGAGTTTGCACATTCTCCCCATGTCTGCGTGGGTTTCACCCCCACAACCCAAACCTGTGCAGGTTAGGTGGATTGGCCACGCTAAATGCACCTCTGCTATTCGTCTCAACTATTCAGTGTGATTCCACATTCTCATCACTCTCTGGGATAAGGAAGCTTCGCCTGAATTCCCGAATTCCCTACTGGATTAAATAGTGGCTATCTCCCTTATTTATGGCCCCAGATTCTGGCCTTTCCCACAAGTGAAACAGCTTCTCCTTGTCTACCACATCAAACCCTTTCATAATCTTAAAAAGCTCAAGTAGAGGGCGGCGCAGTGCCTCACGGCACTGAGGACCCAGGATCGATCCCAGCCCTGGGGCAGCACGGTGGCACAGTGGGTTAGCACTGCTGTCTCACGGTGCTGAGGTCCCAGGTTCGATCCCGGCTCTGGGTCACTGTCCGTGTGGAGTTTGCACATTCTCCCCGTGTTTGCGTGGGTTTCGCCCCCACAACCGAAAAGATGTGCAGGGTATGTGGATTGGCCGCGCTAAATTGCCCCTTAATTGGAAAGAATTAATTGGGTACTCTAAATTTATTTTAGAAAAAGGAAAGGGCCCCAAGCCTGTTCAATCATTCTTGATTGGCGTAACCTCACGGTTTTAGAATCACAGAATCCTTACCGTGCAGAGGAGATAATTCGGCCCATCGGGTCTGCACTGATGCTCCGAAAGAGTACCCTGCCTCGGCCCAATCCCCCGCCACATCCCCGTAAACCCCATAACCCCACCTAAACGTTGGGCACTTAAGGGACAATTTTGCATGGCCAATCCACCTAACCTGCACATCTTCGGACTTTTGGAAAAACCTTTTGGGGAAACCTTTATGCATCTTCCCCAGAACCTCTATATCCTTTTTAATATATGGAGAGCAGAGTGTTCAGCATGAACAAAGTAAGGTTCTATGCTAGTTTAACGTAATCTCAGCTCAGTTTTTCAATTATGCCCATCTAAACATGAACCTGGACTACCTCACATTTGACCACTAGGGGGCGCTGGAGGACAGATTGCGTTAATATTGGTGCTTCAAAAGATCTGCGGCAAGGTGGCTCAATGGTTAGCTGAGGACCCGGGTTCGATCACGGCCCAGGGTCACTGTCTGTGTGGTTTGCACATTCTCCCTGTGTCTGCGTGGGTCTCACCCTCACATCCCAAAGATGGGCAGGGTAGGTGGCTTGGCCGCGCTAAATTGCCCCTTAATTGGAAAAGAAAACTGACCACACTGAATTTTTAAAAAAAAGAAATGCTGCCAGGATCAGGGATGGAATTTAGTGAACGTACGAGTCAAATGCCAACTTAAACATGCCAATTCTGAATTAAAATAGAGGCGATTCTCCAGCAGTGTTTGTCAGATCATGAGCAGCAGAAATCCTGGCCATTTTTCCCCAGCTAGCCCCAAGCCAATCGGGTGATTTGTCGTGCCCCAGGAAATTGCGCGATGGTCCAATATAGCCCACACCGCACACGGCCAAATGTTGTGGCCGTAATGCGCGTCTGAGGGTCCTTGGTGCTGGAATAGCTGAGGGAGGATAGAGCTGGTTAAAGCACGGCCCGAGGTTTGCTGATGTTCGCGAGGATTTATCAAATTCCCGCAATGGCGCTGCATGCCGCCTGTCACCAAACAAGAGAGACTTACATTTATATGGCGTCGTCCACGACCGCGGGACATCCCTGAAGTGCCTTTACATTTGCAGTCTCTGTTGTCATGTGGGCACAATGGCAGCCAATTTGTGACATGTTCCCACGCAGCAATGTGAAAATAAAGACAATCTGCTTTCGAGTGGCGATTAGCACTGCTGCCTCACGGCGCCGAGGACTCAGGTTCGATCCCGGCTGGATCGAAGTTGTGCAGGATAGGTGAACTGGCCACACTAAAGTGCCCATTAAAAGAAAGATCTGTTTTGGGACATTGATGACGGGAATAAATGTTTAGACAGGATGCCAGGGAGAGCATCATTGACCTTGATTTTTTAAAAATACTTTCACGGGATGTCAGCATCCCTGGCTCGGACAGCATCGTTGCCCATCCCTCTGCAAAGTTCTTGAACCACTGCAGTCCATCTGGTAATGGTAATCACAGTAAGAGGTTTTACAACACCAGGTTAAAGTCCAACAGGTTTGTTTCGATGTCACTAGCTTTCGGAGCGTTGCTCCTTCCTCAGGTGAATGAAGAGGCATGTTCCAGAAACATATATATAGACAGATTCAAAGATGCCAGACAATGCTTGGAATGCGACCATTAGCAGGTGATTAAGTCTTTACAGATCCAGAGATGGGGTAACCCCAGGTTAAAGAGGTGTGAATTGTGTCAAGCCAGGACAGTTGGTAGGATTTCGCAGGCCAGATGGTGGGGGATGAATGCAATGCAACATGAATCCCAGGTCCCGGTTGAGGCCGCACTCATGTGTGTGGAACTTGGCTATAAGCTTCTGCTCGGCGATTCGGCGTTGTCGCGCGTCCTGAAGGCCGCCTTGGAGAACGCTTACCTGCGCGACAACGCAGAATCGCCGAGCAGAAGCTTATAGCCAAGTTCCGCACACATGAGTGCAGCCTCAACCGGGACCTTGGATTCATGTCGCATTACATTCATCCCCCACCATCTGGCCTGCGAAATCCTACCAACTGTCCTGGCTTGACACACTTCACACCTCTTTAACCTGGGGTTACCCCATCTCTAGATCTGTAAAGATTTAATCACCTGCTAATGCTCGCATTCCAAGCATTGTCTGGCAGGTTTGAATTTGTCTATATATGTGTTTCTGGAACAGACCTCCTCATTCACCTGAGGAAGGAGCAGCGCTTCGAAAGCTAGTGACATCGAAACAAACCTGTTGGACTTTAACCTGGTGTTGTAAAACTTCTTACTGTGCTCACCCCAGTCCAACGCCGGCATCTCCACATCATGGTAATGGTAATGATATTGTGCTGTAGAGGTAAGAGATACTACCCAATGAACAGCAGCTGTTGCCATAAGAAGGGTGAGGAAGTCATGGTAAATGTCTGCCCTTTCTCACTATGTGCACAAGTACATAATAAATAGGAGCAAGAGTAGGCTATTCAGCCTTCGTGTCTGCTCCGCGAGTCAATGAGATCATGGCTGATCTTCTACTTCGACACCATTTTCCTGCGCTATCCCCATAACACTTCATGTTTTTAATATGTAGGAATCTATCGATCTCAGTCTTGAACATACTCAATAATGTAGCCTCAAAGCCTTCTGGGATAGAGAATTCCAAGATTTAACACCCTCTGAGTGAAGACATTCCTCCTCATCTCTGTCCTAAATTACCTTCCCCTTATTCTGAGACTGTTTCCCCTGGTTTTGGTACACCCCCCATCGCCCCCAGGGGAAACATTCTTCCTGCATCTACCATTAGGATCCTGGATGAGAACCCAACTATTTGCAATTTGTAAAACTGTGAGGAAATGTGGTCGGCAAGGTCGCACAGTGGTTAGCACAGTTGCTTCGCAGCTGCAGGGTCCCAGATTCGATTCCCGGCTTGGTTCACTTTCTGTGCGGAGTCTGCACGTTCTTCCCGTCAGGTGTACAGGCCAATCTAAATTGCCTTCAAACATAAACAATATTGCATTAGCTAGCTATCTGTAAACAAGATAATGGTTCTCAAGATCTATTAGCAGAACACTTCACCTGCAAACCAATGACTACTTCACTTTTACAACACCTTAATCACAGCTCTAGCAGTCATACTGTCTGTTTGCATCTTAACCTCGGTTTTAATAACATTACTGCAAAAGTATAAAATATTATACTCTCTTATATTCATCACACTACCCACTCAAGCCCTGTAAGGATTTTGTGTGCTTGAATCACCCCTCATTCTTCTAAATTCCAGAGAATAAAGGCCCAGCCTATTTAACCTTTCCTCTTAGGACAATCCCACCATCCCAAGAATCAATTTAGTGAACCTTTGTTGCACACCCTCGATGACAAGTATATCTTTCCTTAGGTAAGGAGACCAGAACTGCACTCAATACTCCAGGTGCAGTCTCAGCAAGGCTCTATATAATTGTAGTAAAACATCTTTACTCGTATACTCAAATCCTATTGTAATAAAAGCCAACTTACCAATGCAGTCTTACCAAGTCTCTGTATAATCTTTATTCTTATGCTCAAATTCTCTCGTAATAAAGGTTTCTCAATTTCTTTCTTTACCTCTATTTTGGCCTCCAGTGACTCAAGAGCAAGGACACCCATGTCCCTTTGAGGTTCGACACATCTCAGCCTCTCACAATTAGAAATACCCTTTATTTCTGTTTTCCCTACCACAGTGGATAACCTCACATTTCTCCAGGGTGTGTTCCAATTGCACTGAACGTTGCACAGTAATCTAATATCTGGGGATTTGATCAGATTTGATCACAGGGAGGCAGGTGGCGGTGGTCCTGGGTAAAAGGAGGCAAAATCGGCCTGGCACCCTGTTGGACAGTAGGTAACATTGCCCCTTAGTGATCAAAGGTTAGGTGGGGTTATAAAGATTATGGGGATAGGGCTGGGCCTTGGGCCTAGGTAGGGTGCTCTTTCAGAGGGTCAGTGTAGTCTTGATGGACCGAATGGCATTGTAGTCATTCTATGATTCTAAGATATAAGGGGGCATCAGGGGACACCCATACACCTTCCCTACTCCCACAGTCAAATAAACTACAGCCACTCACTAGCACAGTTCAAACACATGGCTGAGATATTGGAGAGTAAGCACACTCTGTACACCAACAAAATGCCATGAGAGGAGGTTTGAGCGGGGAGGGGAGGCTGTGGGAGGGAGGAGTAACAGAGCAATTACTGCAGAAAACTGCGGAGAAGGTAAGCATTAAAAAAAATGTGTGAAACATATATTAACATTTGCACCACAGCTTCCGAAATATAGTAACTTCCAAAGAACAGGATAAGTTGCCATGTACCTGGGGGAGGCACGGTGGCGCAGTAGTTATCACTGCTGCCTCGCGGCGCTGAGGACCTGGGTTCGATCCCAGCCCCGGGTCACTGTCCGTGTGGAGTTTGCACATTCTCCCCGTGTCTGCGTGGGTCTCACCCCCACAATCCAAAGATGTGCAGGGTAGGTGGATTGGCCACACTAAATTGCCCCATAATTGCCCCTCCTCCACTCCCCCCCCCCCCCCCAAATCCCCATCGGAGAACCTACACCTCTCACTGCTAACTGAGCTTGAGACGGCTGCACCAGCCTCATGATCTTCTACCATTTCCCTCACTTACTTATATCAAAAGCTAAATGAAACAAAAATAGTTTTAATGAGAACACAGTGAGTCTTGTTTTTGACATGAAAACATAAAGTGCCCAATCATGCCGCATTGACCTACAGCCCTCTGGGATATCAGCTAGCTGGGTGTTCCTGTCTTTGAGCCTGCACAAATTTAGTGACTTTTCCGCTTAGATCAGACACACGCAACACCAATAACTTGCATTTATATAGCACCTTTAACATAGCAAAACACCCCAAGGCACTTCACTGGGACATTAATCAAACAAACTTTGACACCCAGTCACATCAGGAGATATTCGGGCTGCTGGTTTAAGCTTGGCCAAAGAGGTAGCTTTTTTTCCAATTAAGGGGGAATTTCGCATGACCATTCCAGCTACCCTCCGCATCGTTTTGGGTTTGGGGGGGGGTGAGACCCACGCAGACACGGGGAGAATGTGCGAACTCCACACGGACAGTGATCTGGAGCTGGGATCGAACCCCGGTCCTCGGGACCATGAGGCAGCAGTGCTAACCACTGCACCACCATGTTGCCCTAAAGGGATAGGTTTTGAGGAGTGTTTTATAGGAGGAAAGAGAGTTTGAGATATTGAGGGGAGGAATTCCAGAGCTCAGGATCTATAGGCCTCTGAAGGCACAGCCACCAATGGTGCAGGCACCTGAGGCCAGAACTGGAGGGGCTGCAGAGTTGGAGGACATTTCCGAGATAGGGCGGGGTGAGGCGAATTGTCAGAGTCCTGACTAACTGCCTCTACCAATTTCCCTGTCAGTTTACGAGGAGCAAGTTTCAGAAAATACTCAACACTGGCACCAGATGGCGCACTGGGGCAGTGAAGCATTCAATGGCAGGAGTGGGCAGAGTACTTTGGGAGCACCATTCCTGTCCCAGCGTAAACCGATGGTGTGACGATAGCTGCTTTTGGTTGGGCCGCAAGAGGAAAGAAATCAGAAAGGCTTGCATTTATCTAACGCCTTTCACATCAGCGAAGTAGACATTTCGAAATGGAACAGCCAATTTGTGATTGTCCTCCCCCCTACATACCTCTGCATCAAGAATATTCCAAAACTTTGCTTCTGCCGCCCTTTCAGGAAGAGCTCTCCAAAGACTCATCACCCTCTGGGAGGAGTTTTTTTGCCCCATCTCCTTTTTAAATAAGTGACCACTTATTTTTAAACAGTGACCCCCTAGTTCTAGCTTCTTCCACCAAAGGAAACATTCTCCCCATTTCCGCCCTATCAAGAAGCCTCACGATCTTATATGTTTCAATCAAGTTGCCCCTTACTCTTCTAAATCCCAGCCAATACCAGCCCAGCCTGTCCAACCTTTCCTCATAAAACAATCTGGCCATTCCAGGTCTCGGAAACTGTCTCCAAACTGCTTCTACATCCTTCTTTTAATGGGCATGGTCGCACAGTGGTTAGCACTGTTGGTTCACAGCTCCAGGGTCCCAGGTTCGATTCCCGGCTTGGGTCACTGTCTGTGCAGAGTCTGCACGTTCTCCCCGTGTTTGCGTGGGTTACCTCCGGGTGCTCCGGTTTCCTGCCACAGTCCAAAGATGTGCAGGTTAAGTGGATTGGCTATGCTAAATTACCCTTAGTGTCCAAAAAAGGATAGGTGGGGTTACTGGGTTACGGGGGATAGGTCGGAAATGTGGGGATAGGGTGGAGGTGTGGGCTTAGGTAGGGTGCTTTTTCCAAGGGTCGGTGTGGACTCGATGGGCCAAATGGCCTCCTTCTGCACTATAAATTCTATGAAATAAGGTACTCCAGTTGTGGTCTCGCAAGTGGTCAACGTCACACAAACAGCATTATCTGGTCATTATCACACTGCTTTTTGTGGGGGCTTGCTGTGTAAAAATTAGCTCTCACTTTTCCAACATTACACTTTAAAAAACACTCCATTAGCTGTAAAACACTTTGAAACGGCTGTGGGTTGTGTAAAGTGCGGTATAGAGAAATATAGACCTTCCTTTTTGAGACATTGAATATTACTATCCCTAATCCGATGGTACTGAAAGCAAATTACAGCCTGCCCACAGACTGAGTCATTTTAAATACTAGATCTAAAAAACATCTTCAGGGGCAGCACGGTGGCGCAGAGATTAGCACTGCTGCGTCACGGCGCCAAGGACCCGGGTTCGATCCCAGCCCCGGGTCACTGTTCATGTGGAGTCTGCACATTCTGCCCCGTGTCTGACCCCCACAACCCAAAGATGTGCAGGGTAGGTGGATTGGCCACGCTAAATTGCCCCTTAATTGGGGAAAAAACGAATTGGGTACTCTAAATTTTTTTAAAATCTTCAGACCTCCAAAGGGTTAAATTGCAAATGGTAAAAAAAAAATGCTGTGAAGTGTTTTAATGCGTTGTCTGCGAAAAAAGAAAAATAGAGGAAAGCGTTATTTATTCTGTTGTGAAACTTTTTTTCCAACTCTTGGATGCAAGGGGAGGGAGGCGGAAGAAAAACTTTTTGCATATATATATATATAAACTGGTTATTTGGAAGGTGCAATCTCGCTTTAAGGGAGTTCCCATGGTTTTCGGCCGAGTGCTGGAAGCTGCAGCTGGTCGCCAGCGAGTGGTAAAGTAAACGCTCGGTTGGCTGTGTGCTTCTGTCAAGGGCAGGGGAGGGCAGGCAAGGCCAGACTGACTGGCGCCTGGGAACACCTGGAGAAGTTCAGGTTAACTGCATTCCTATACACACAGCTGATTCATAGGATTAAATATACTAATCCTTTGTCAGCAGATGTGATCCTAGTGTGACACCAACCCTGGCTCACAGCAGCCTACGGCACATTGTTTTATTTAAACCCCTGAAAACAATTAGAATCGTTCCCCCCCGGGAAGTAAGGAGGAATTAATATTAATAAAATGAGCGTTCATTATGAGTTTTTGAACGCACCATTTTTTAAGAAATACATCAATTATAATTGTTTTTGCAGGATTCATGTTGCTTTAATGTGTTGCACGGGTGTCAACCTGTCCCGGGAGGAAAGGGCTGTTGAGGAAAAGTTGTGTTTGCCAGAAGGAATCTTTTTTAAATTAAAAACAAAACTTGTGACCAAAAACCATTGATGTGTCTTTGTCTGAATGTCAATTGAATTCTTCGCAGGGATATTTGGGAGAGCAGACCCCAATAATTAAAAGGAGGTTTTTTTTTGTGTTCTTTCAAGTTTAGGAATAAATGTGGAGAAATATGAAGAGATTGCGGGGAGCATTCCAGGACTTTTGTTGGTACTCGAGTTCTCGTGAAGGTGGCGTTTGCAAGTTCACTTTAGGACATGGTGATGTGTGTGTGTGGGGGGGGGGGGGGGGGGGGGGGCACGAGAAGGACATTCTTTCTGACACAATCGCGGAAGTATTTATATATTCCATAGATCGCTGCATTTTTAACAGCCCATCGTCAGAATGTCAAATTAGACTTTTAGCAATCAGCCAAGTGTATTGCTTGCTCAACTCCAAGTGTTTTCAAACAGGCGCATGTTAAAATTTAATTTGCGATTTCTGGGGGGCACATTAGAATATTTCAACCAGTATCCTGCACATGCAATTTTTTGCAATGCATATTCACCATTTAAACACGTGACTATTGGCCTTTATTTAACTGACCTGTATCGAAGTAGGTGAGAATTCAAAAGAGATGTGGACACTTACTGCCCTTAAGGCTCCCTGTGGGGAAGTGGCATTAGAAGCTGGATAGGTGCTTGGATGGCCGGCACACACGCAAGGGACCGAAGGGCCTCTTGTTGTGCTGTAAATCTATGATCCCCACCCTTATTCAGAGAAAATTGTCAAAATGGAAGTTTACAACTCCCTTCGACTCGGTAGCTTGAAACGTGTTTGAATGTTACAAATAAGCAGGATGCACTCTCAATAAGTTCACCTTTATTGACCAGGGAAGTCAAAAAGTTTCTGCCGGATGTTCTTGAAAAGTATTTTCGTTCGTGCGAATTCCCCGACAGCGCGAAAATGCACATCAAAAATCCTCATTACTGTATATAAACTGTGCATTTGATTAGTCCCCCCCCCTGGTAACTGAGATCACCATTACTCAATTACATGGAACATTAACGGCCTTCCCCAAGTCATCTTGTACAAATGAATTATGTACGGTGCCTGGCAGATTGCATTGCGGTAACGCCCCCTTCTTACATCTGTTCAAACTGCTTTCAGCTATTGTAAAGTGAATGTTTCCGGTCTGTGAATACCCAGGTATTTAAACGGCCGATCGTGATGTTGCTAAACGCGACCGTCATGCACATTACTCACTCGCCCCCAGTAAGTTGTTACATCGCCAAGCAGTTTTACAATGTGTGGTTTTTGAAACTTTACAGAACTCACACTACCGCTTTATCATTGGAAATCACTGTATAAAGTCTACCGCTTTATCATTGGAAATCATTTCATTCCTTACACCTTTCAGTAAAAGTGGGTTACAGTGCAATCAAATCAGAATTGGGAATGATATGCCCCTGGATATTTATTTACACGTGTTAAATAGGAATTCCATGGTCAGTTATACTTCCTGTTAGTGTAGGAATTTCAGTAGTATAGATATCTTGGTCGTTCCATTGGAATTGTTTTGGGGAAAGTTTTTTCAGTCATTGCAAATCTTTGAAACCTTACCCAAACTTTTTTAGAAATACAATCACACGCTTCTTTTTTTATCAATTCACACTATTTATTTTTAATTAAATTCTTCAAAAAAAATCAATTAAAAAAATCATTGGTCGACTTTAGTACAACATTGTTGTGAACAATACAATACACTTACAAAGTATAAGATTTACAATTTAATCACCCATAGATCTCTCCAGGATGTGACATACAATCTCAATTCTAGACTCCAGCATATGTCCCTTGTTAACGGCCTGTGGTGTGATGTTGGCATCAGGCGGTGGGACACACACACACATTAGAAGGATGGCGTGGCTAATCGCAGTTAAATCTGTTGCTAGGCATGTCGCTAGGAAGAACGTTACTAAACTTTGCTGTGCGCTTCCACCTAGTTCCCGCGTCCACACTGGGCGAGATGGGGAGACTAAAATAAGAAGGACCCGAGATTCCTGGAGCCGGACGGGTCACTTGCAGTATCTGCTCTTGCTGGGTGGGTGCTCATGATCATCAAAGGCACTAAGTCCCAATAACATGGGGGAAATTTTTGTTCGGTTTTTTTTCCTGGTAAGTTCCCCTCGTGTCCTTCTCCCAAGCTCTGCGGGATAGACTGATAGTCCAACACCACCGGATCATGGAATACTTCGCATCTGGAATACCTGGAAGGAAATGGAAAATACATCAATTAATGTTCCATTCACGCAATATTTAGAAAAAAATAATTATTCCATTGTAAATAAACTGGAGAAGCAATTGAACATGGAAATACTGACATCCCAAAGAGTTTAACCCAACATTTTAGACTGACTTTTATCTCCAATAGGTAACAGAGTAGTGACCAATAAGAAATTTGACCCCCCCCCCCCCCCAAACACACACATAGAAAACCAGGAAGAGTTCAGTTTTGAGAAATAATACTTCACATACCTGCAAATAATCGTAATCCTCTCATCGGCATAGAATTCTGTCATCACTACCAACACAGGAAACCTAGAGGTTAAAACAGGGGAAGAATCGATTAAGACAACTTTCCAAGATATAATTTGTTCTTTGTATCATGTTTTTTTAATGTTACGGGGTGGGGGAGGATAGTGAGATTGAATATTCACCTCTGCTGTCAGTCCACTCACATCTGCACCGAGGGGTGCCCGGCTCTGGGCCGTGTTTCCCGCGGCTGGCTGACACCCCAGCCCCGGCTGATCGTCCAACTCGAGCTGCAAGTCCCAGATGTAGTCGATGACATGTTGCAGGATCTCCACCTTGCTGACCTTCTTGTTCTGGGGCAGGGTGGGCACCAACTCCTTCAGCTTGGTGTAGCAGCCGTTCATGTCGTAGAGAAACATGCTCATCTGCTCGTCCAGTAGCGGGGGCATCTTGTACTTGGCGATGGCGATGCTCTGCTCCGACAGGCACCTCACCACCTCCTCGGTGCATCCCTGGCGCTTCAGCGAGCAGGCGGCGCTGACCACTTTCATTTTACCGCTAACGGGGGAGGCGAAGAAAAGTTGGAGGGGGGAGAAAAAAATAAGCACTCGACTCAAGACAGAGCGAGACAGTGTATCAAAAGAAAATGCTGTGATAACTCTGGCCCCCCCTTGGCTGCCAGTTTTATGCTCCATGCTCACAGAGTGGGTGGATCCAGACCGTCAATCAAAGCTGATGTCCCGTCCCTCCCCACTCCCAGCAAATCACATCACAGCTCAGGAACAACATGAGGCGGGTTTTCCTGCCCATGTCAGCCAATGCAAAGCCCAGATTGTATCAGGATTTGAAATCTGTCAAAGGCGATGGGAGGGAAACCGGGGTGGGGGGGTCGCAAATGGAAACAAATGTACATGTTTTCTGCTGAAGATGTGGGAATCCAGCTGGGTTCGTGTCTGGTGGGGTCTGCAGGTGGGGGTCGCCCGGGGGCGTGGGTGGAGAAATAATTCATGAGAATGTAAACTCATCAGATGTGCAGCGAAGGGTCTAGGATGGTTTTTAGATCTCTTCATTTTCATGTTACCTCGCCAAAAACAACTCAACTCAAGTCCCAACTGGGGAGTGTGTGATCTTGATAGCCTTAATACATGAAAATGCAAAGAATTGATGCTACACGATTTTGATTAGTGTGCAAACCCTCTATAAACTCAGATTAATCTATGACTGGAGGAATTCTGAAAGTAGTTATAAATGTTGCGGAATGTTACAAAGCAGAATATGAAGGAATTCGGTATTATCTTGGCTAATGGAGGTCTTATCCAGGGCAAAAAAGGCGACATTTTAATGAAACTACAAGCTATTTGCGAACTTGGATGAGATTGATTTTAAAATGTTTGCTTTGAGAGAAACAAAAAAAAAATAGTCTGCAACGAACTTAACATAAATTTTGTATAGATGTGGAGAAATTGGTATGGTTTATCTTTTCAAGAAATGGGCAATTTTGCTAGGAATAACTTCCAGTATTAGCATAAGACCTCGAAATAAAATATTTCTGTCTTGCCCTTTTTAAACAAAACATCAGAGTTTTTGTCGGGTTTGGTGCTGTGGCGGGTAACCAAGTTTAGAAGTGGAGACAATAGTAATGTTTAGAGAGGGCAGTTAAACTTGCGAGAAAAATGAACAATTAAACGCTTCCTACTTTTGAGGCAATTTCTTGCAATTTTTTTTAATGAGGGGGGAATGGGGCAGTTTCACACATTCGGTGCATTTCTTGAGGGTTTAGAGACGGGCAATAACACAAAGTCTGGAGGGGAGGTGACAGTTATAATCTTTAGAAGAAAAGTTAATTGTTAAACCGGTTTAAAGTTGTAACTGGCTGCGCTAATCACTTTTGAGCAGCGGGGTTTGCAATTTGTAAGAAGTAAGTTTATTTGGTTGGGGGGGGGGGGCGATGAGAAAGATTGGAGCAATTTTCCACAGATTCGGTGCATTTCTGAAGGGTCTGAAATGGAGGGGGGGCAACGACACAACTTTGGAGGAGTTTTTTTTGGGGGGAGGTGACAGATAAAACTTTTAGGGGTGTAAAAGTTGTGACTAACAGCATCCAGGGATCACTTGAGGCAGTGGTTTTGCAAAAGTTAAGTTTCTTTTTCAGAAGGGGGGGGGGAAGGGGAGTGAAAGAATGGAGCGATTTTTCACAGATTGGGTGCATTTCTATGGGAGATGAAGCATTTTCCCATCCTCAGCCTGTTCCCCTTTAACACAGCCAAATAGCAGCCTCCAGACTGGCAGGCGCCAGCCCCGTGACGTCACCCCATTCATACAGCCTTGACGCCTGTCAAACTGGCGCCGCGCAGGCGGTCGCCATGGAGACCCACACGCCAATCACCCGCACTACAAGGGCGCCGAACAGCCAGCAATTAACTGGCAATCATCTGCACCCTGATAAATCGCCCTTTAATTTGTCACCTTAACCCCTCTTAAAAAGTTTACACCCGCACACCTGCAAAGCCGTATTGTTGCTTGTGTTTTGGGCTTGGGGAGTTCGCATGGTTCGAATGCTTCCAGTTGCTAAATGCTTGGAGCTGGGACTGGGAGGGCTTGCAGAGGGCTGGGGGGTGGGGGGAGTGGGAATGGGACATTCTCAATTGAAAGCTTATGGTCCAATCTGCATTGCAATACATAAACCAGCTGCAAGAGCCTCGCACTGCGGGACAGCAGTTAACACATTATAAAGAGATTACCCTTTTATTTCTTTACAGTCCTGGCGTACATTTTAATTTTTGAAACATAAATTAATAAGTGGAAGTTGGGGGGGGTGTGCAATGCTACAACATATATGTTCCACAACACGGCTCTGTACACGGGACACAAATTGAGAACACGTTCGCAGGGAAAGGATATTTCGAGCACATCTGTTTGCTGTGGCTACATCTGGGAAGATGGAATGTGCCCGTGACAGAATAGCCCAGAGTTTGGCTACACTGGGGGTGTGGGCTACTGTGCACATGTATCGCGTGAAAATAATACTAATTCCACGTTTTACAAATTAAGGTTTCCCGGTCGCCTTTTCACTCAGAATGTTCTATATTTGTCCTGATTCCACGGGGAAAATCTTTGTTTTCCCAAATCTAAGATCGCAAACGCTCCAGAAATAGGAGCAACACACGATTTCAGAATCCCAAAACGTACACGTTAAAAAAAGTTAGCATTTTTGACTGCAGATATCAAGTCGGACGAAGAGGCTGAAATCTTCAGCAATGTTAGGTTAAATGCAGTTCAATATGAAGTTAGTCATCCTCAGAGCTTTTGCCCAGAGTTGTTGCAATTGTATTTTCAAATCTGTTGCTACTTATTCTTTGCATTCCTCCCCGTAAAAGGTCCATCCTTAAAAATCACAAAATATTAATGTCTCAGTAAGCATATAGCGTCTGTACATTAAACGCTACATTGATTAAAACAATGTTTTTTTAAAAAAAAATGCTACGTAAATGGGGTTCGGCTGGGTTAATAAGAAATTATATTAATTCAAGTGACACCGGAATTTTCTTCCAAGTTTTTTTTTGTTCCCCTTCCAGCTTTGAAAACTGAAATCTTAACTTTCACGTCCGATTGCATTTTGCTGGTGCTGTTTCAGGTCATAGCTCACAGGCTGTGGCCGAGACTGCAGGGCAGTTAGAACAATAGAGGATAAGAAGTGAGTTTGTGGGAGAGATTCAGCCTGGCGACACTCTGTCTGAGCCTCCTCTTTGCTCTGTTCAGCGTTCTTTGTTCAGCTGCGAAAACTATGAGCGTTTCCTACTGCCCTTCAACAATGACCCAGCCAGATGGGTCTCCCCATACACCCCCCCCCCCCCAACTAATCTTGTTTACAGCGTATCAGACAACAATATATATACTTAAAATGAAACACTTCAGGCTCAGAGAGGTAGGAGAATAAATTCAGTCGTACTCACACCAACTACAAAAGTTATTCTTAAACTTTTTTTTCTTATAAATTTAGAGTACCTAATTCATTTTTTCCAATTAAGGGGCAATTTAGCGTGGCCAATCTACCTAACCTGCACATTTTTGGATTGTGGGGGCGAAACCCACGCAAACACAAGGAAAATGTGCAAACTCCACACGACGGTGACCCAGAGCCGGGATCGAATCTGGGACCTCGGCACCGTGAGGTAGCAGTGCTTACCCACTGCACCACCGTGCTGCCCTAGTTATTCTTAAACTTATAGCGTATTGTTACCCAGAGAGAGAAAACCTTTTTCAAATTACATAGGGTTCTGCCCTCTCCTAAAATACATTGCGCACCTTTCCCAGTCTAGAAGGACATATTGCAGACAAACTTCAAGGTCTCTGGCAATGCTCCAGCAGAACTGGTTGCTAAGGGCGCCATGATCAATGCTGCTCTGCTGAGTCTGCAGTTTTTTTGCGCTACTTCTGGTATCAGTGGCCGTATGCTGACTAGGATGGTAGGTGGAAATCAGACACAGGTCCTGTGACCACCACCTTGCCTCTTCCCCCCCCCCCCCCCCCCCCCCCCACACACACACACACACACACTCTGCCATTGACTCTGGCTGGAAGGCCTTCAGGGCAGGCTTTGTTGTGTTTGTGGAACTCCCACAGTCGAATATCAACAATGTCAAACTGAATCCCTACGAATAACTTCGACTTTTGGGGAGATCATTTTGTAGCGGATAGGGGCGAGGTGCGAGATTGGGATAAATGAATAAAAATGGCCTTCATGTGGCCAGCGATTTGACTTCTAAAGTTGCGCTGAAAGGCCTTACCCCCAGTGAAGCGCATTCATCGTTTTGAAGTTGTTTCAGAAGGCAGAAGGCTCACAGTTCTCCTGTCAGAGTTTTTATAAATATATTTATTCACGGGATGTGGGCATTGGTGGTTAGGCCTATCCGTGAGGGTTGGTTTAGCTCAGTTGGCTGGGTGGCTGTTTCGTGATATGAAATGATGCCAGCAGTGCAGGTTCAATTCCTGTACTGCCTGAAGTTATTCATGAAGGCCCTTCGTCTGAGATGTGGTTTCACTGCCAGCCAACTCTCTCGCAAAAGGGGAGAGCAGCCTATGGTCCTCAGGGACTATGGCGACAAGGCCTTGAGAAGGAGCTGTTGAGCGTCCTTCTTGAATTGTAAATTCTGCACTGTAAATTCTATGAAAAAAAAATTGCTGCATGGTGTAGTTACACCCATAGTGCTGTTAGAGAGTTCCAGGATTTTGACCCAGTGACAAACTGCGATATATTTCCAAGTCAGGCTGGTAAGTGGCTTAGATGGGAACTCGCAGGTGTTCCCATGTGTCTGTTGCCCTTGTCCTTCTAGATGGTAGAAGTTGTGGGTTTGGAAGATTCTGTGACTAAGCCTTGGTGAGTTGCTGGAGTGCATTTTGTTGACACTACTACCACTGAATCACTGGTGGAAGGAGTTACCATCGAAGGTGGTTGATGGGGTGTCAATCAAGCGGGCTGTTTTATCTTGGATGATGCTAAACTTGCAGCTGTCGCTGAAGCTGCACTTATCCAGGCAAGTGGAGAGTATTCCATCACACTCCGGACTTGTGCCATGTGGATGGTGAACAGACTTTGGATGGCCAGTCTCAACATCATTCCCAACCTCTGACCTGCTCTTGTATCGCAGAGTATTCCTTACCACATATCAGCCCAAGCTTGTATGTTGTCCAGGTTTTGCTGCATATGGGCTTGAGTCTGAGAAGTCACGAATGGTGCTGAATATTGTGCTGTCATCAGCGAACATTCCCACTTCTGACCTTATGATGGAAAGGAGCTCATTAATGAAGCAGCTGAAGAAGGTTGGGCCTTAAACACTATCCTACAGTGATGACCTGGAACTGAGATAATTGACCACCAGCAACCACAACCATCTTCCTCTGTGCTAGGTATGACTTCAACCAGCGGAGAGTTTCTCCCCTGATTCCCAACGAAGCCAGTTTCCCTCGGGCTCCTTCATGCCACACTTGGTAAAATGCTGCCTTGATGTCAAGGACAGTGACTCTCACCTCACGTCTTGACTTCAGCTCTTTTGTCCATGCTTGGACCAAGGCTGTAATGAGGTCAGGAGCTATGTGACCCTGGCAAACCCCAAACTGAGTGTCAGTGAGCAAGTTATTGCTGAGCAAGTGCCGCTTGACGGCACTGTTAATGACCCTTTCCAAGTCTTTACTGATGATCAAGAGAAGGCAGAATGTTGTCAGAGCCCACAGCCTTTGCAGTATCCAGTGCCTAAAGCCGTCACTTGACATTACATGGAATGAATTGAATTGGCTGAAGTCTGGCATCTGTGATGCTGGGGACCTCCAGAGGAGGCTGAGATGGATCATCCACTCGGCACGTCTGCATGAAGATGGTTACACCAGTTTCAACCTTGTATTTTGCACTGATGTGCTGGATGTCTTTATCATTGAGGATACGGATATTTGTGGAGCCTTCTCCTCATGTTAGTTGTCAAACTGTACACAATCATTGATTGTGGGATCTCTTAGCTTTGTGTATTACATGCTTCTTCCACTGTTTAGAAAGAAGTAGATCTATGTTATAGCTTTATCAGATTAACACCTCATTTTTAGGTCTGTCTGGTGCTGCTCCTACCATGTCCTCCTGCACTCTTCATTGAACCATGGTTGATCCCCTGGTTTGATGATAATAGTAGAGTGAGGCTATACCAGACTCTGAGGTTGCAAATTGCAGTTTGACACAGTTCTTCAGCTACTGTTGGCCCTTAGCACCTTATGGATGCCCAGCTTTGAGTTGCTCGATCTGTTTGAAATTTTAGCACGGTGGTAGTGCCACACAATACGAAGGAGGGCATCCTCAATCTGAAGCCGGGACTTTGTCCCCACAAGGTCTTTGCGGTGTCACTCCTCCTGTAGCCACGGACAGATGCATCTGTGGCGGATAGATTAGTGAGGACAAGGCCCTGTAGGTTTTTGAAACGAAAACAGAAAACACTGGACAATCTCAGCGGGTCTGACAGCCTCTGTGGAGAGAGAAGGGAGCTAACGTTTCGAGTTTGGATGACTCTTTGTCAAAGCCACCCAGACTCGGGCGGCACGGTAGCACAGTAGTTAGCACTGCTGCCTCATGGCGCCAAGGATCCGGGTTCGATCCCGGCCCCGGGTCACTGTCTGTGTGGAGTTTGCACATTCTTCCCGTGTCTGTGTGTGTCTCAACCCCACAACCCAAAAAGATGTGCAGGGTAGGTGGATTGGCCACACTAAATTGCCCTTTAATTGCAAAAGAGAATTGGTTACTCTGAATTTTTAAAAAAGAACAAATAAGCCATCCAGATCGAAACATTAGCTCCCTTTTATCTCCTCAGATGCTGTCAGACCTGAGATTGTCCAGTATTTTCTCTTTTCGTTTCAGGTTACAGCGTCCGCAGTAATTTGCTTTTATTATCCTTTCGTTTTTTCCCTGTTTTTGGTTCTCTCACTTCCTGCCAAAGACCCAGTCTAGCTGCCATGTTCTGTTGGACTGTAGGGTCAGTCGCTGAAGCTTAAGAGTAGGTCGCCCATCAATTGTTGCTCTCAGGTGTTCTGGTCAATACTGATCCCTCAAGCAACACCGCATAAACAAATGATCTAGTCATTCCCACATTTGTTAGTGGGAGCTTGCTGTGCGCAAATTGCATTTCCGAAAGTGATTATGCTTCAAAAAAGTACATCATTGGCTTAAAGCACTTTGGGATTTCCCGAGCCTGTGAAAGATGCAAAATAAATACAAGTTTGTTTTCTTTTTATTTAGTAGCTATGTGGTTCAGGAAGGTCCTAGCTTTAATCTCTGGTCTGTGGTACACAAGCTAATCTTAGCTGGGGTGACAATGTCAGTGGTCCCAGTGCCTCAGGCTGGGAAAGCCTAGTGAAGCACTCATATTCATGCCTTCTTCTACCTCCGAAATATTTCTGCCTCCAAACTTCAGCAGCACAGGTGCTAGTCCGTGCTTTCAGCACCTCACTCTTGGTATGGAATATATCCTTGCTTTCCCTCAGCATTCCCTCTGATTGCTGTTGGTTCAACAGCTCCAGAGCATTAAGCACATAATCCATGATGATTCTCCAGTGTAGCACTGATGGAGCACTCCACTGTCAGGAGGTGCCATCTTTCAGATGGGACTTTATTAAAAAAATGTAGAGTACCCAATTCAAGTGCGGCACGTGGTCCAATGGTTAGCACTGGGACTGCGGCACTGAGGACCCGGGTTCGAATCCCGGCCCTGGGCCACAGTCCGTGTGGAGTTTGCACATTCTCCCCGTGCCTGCGTGGGTCTCACCCCCACAACCCCCCAAAAAAGATGTGTAGGTTAGGTGGATTGGCCACATTAAATTGCCCCTTAATTGGGGAAAAAAAATAATTGGGTACTCTAAATTTAGGGGGGAAAAAAGAGTATCCAATTCATTTTTTACAATTAAGGGGCAATTTAGTGTGGCCAATCCACCGACCCTGCACATCTCGGGCAGAATGTGCAAACTCCACACGGACAGTGACCCAGAGCTAGGATCGAACCTGGGACCTCGCGGCGTGAGGCAAGCAGTGTTAACCACTGAGCCGCCGTGCTGCCCTCAGAAGGGACTTTAACCCAAGCTCCCTACTAACACGAGAGCGAAGTACTGCACATGCTGGAAATCTGAAATAAAAACAAAATGCTGGAAATGTTGAGCAGCTCAGGCAGCATCTGGGGAGAGAAGCAGCATTAATGCTTCAGGTTGGTGATCCTTCCTCAGAACTCAAATCCAGTTGAAAGGTTTCTCTCTTCACTGATCCTGCAAGACCTGCTGAGTATTTCCAGCATTTTTTCTTTCTTTCGTGGAATATGGCATTTGTTAACCATCACTGATTGCCCTTGAGGAGGTGATGGTGAACCACCTTCGTGAACCGCATGAGTTCATCTTGTGTAAGTACACCCAATGTGCTGTCAGGAAGGGAGTTCCAGGAATTTGACTATGTGACTGTGATGGAACGGCCATATAGTTCTAAGTTAGGACGGTGTGTGCCGAGGAGGGGAACTTGCAGGCAGTCAAACTCTCCTTTGCCTGCTGCCCTTGTCCTTCTGATACTTGCAGTGTATATTGTAGATGGGCGGCACGGTGGTTAGCACTGTCGCTTCACAGCGCCAGGGTCCCAGGTTCTATTCCCGGCTTGGGTCATTGTGCGGAGTCTGCACATTCTCCCCGTGTCTGTGTGAGTTCCCTCCGGGAGCTCCAGTTTCCTCCCACAAGTCCTGAAAGACATGCTTGTTAGGTTAGGCTAATTGGACATTCTCAATTCTCCTTCTGTGTACCAGAACAGGCGCTGGAATATGGCGACTAGGAGATTTTCACAGTAACTTCATTGCAGTGTTAATGTAAGCCTACTTGTGACAATACTAAAACAATTATTAAGGTGGTACACAATGCAGCCATTGTTGGTAATTGGTGGAGGGATTGAATGTTGAAGGTGGTGGTCGAGGTGCCAGTCAAACAGGCTGTTTTGTCCTGGATGTTGTCGAGCCTCTTAAGTGTTGTTGGAGCCGCAATCATCCAGGCAGGCGGAGAGTATTCTATCACACTGTTGATGTCTGCCTTGGAGATGGTGGACAGGCTGTGGGGAGTGAGGAGGTGAGTTTCTCGCTGTGTAATTCCCAGCCTCTGACCCTGCTGTTGCAGCCACAATGTTTTAATGTTTGGTTCAGCTCAGTTTCTGACCAGTGATAATGCCACAGTATGTTGGCAGGCTGTCTAATAATGGGGGGCATTACAGCCTGACTTAATGTTTCGCAATTCTGACCTCTTGTGCACTCCTGAATTCTTTCACCCCACCAATGACAGTCGTGCCTTCAGTTTGGCAAGCCCCAAGTAATGGGTTTCCTCACAAAAGCAGACAATACTGGACAATCTCAGCAGGTCGGACAGCATCTGTGGAGAGAGAAGCGAGCTGACATTTCGAGCCTGGCTCTTTGTCAAAGCTAGGGATTTCAAAGGTCAGGATTTCCCTAACTAAACCTCTCCAAGTTCCTACTCTCTCTCCTCCTTCAAAGACACTCCTTAAACCTATCTCTTGTGACTAAGCTTTTGGTCACAAGACCTGATATCGCCTTGTGTGAGTCAATGTCAAATGTCTGTCTAATAATGCACCGGTGAGGACATTGCACTCTGTTAAAAATGGTATATAAATGAAAATTGTAGGGCGGCACGTTGGCACAGTGGTTAGCACGGATGCCTCACAGCGCCGAGAACCCGAGTTCGATTCCGGCCCCGGATCACTGTCCGTGTGGAGTTTGCACATTCTCCCTCTGGCTGCGTGGGTCTCACCCCACAACCCAAAGATGTGCAGAGTAGGTGGATTGGCCACGCTAAATTTCCCCTTAATTGGAATAAAAATGGAGTACTCTAATTTTACACGAAAAAATAAATGCAACTTGTTATTGTCGACCACACATCTATGTTTTAATCTGTGGGAATGCTGATGGATGCTTATCAATGCAAGTTGAAACCAATTGTACCCCTATTGCCACTTTGGAAGAGGTCAGCTACAGACTGGGTAGTGAACCTATGGCAATTCCAGTCTGTATTATTCAGCTACTCACGAGACGAGATAAAGGAACCTTTAAAATTAACCCATTTATTTTTCAAATTTTGGCTCTTTGACCTCCTCCGAAAGCCATTAAGTTGGTGGACGGTAGGGCAGCACGGTGGCACAATGGTTAGCATTTCTGCCTTAGACGCTGAGAATCGCGACCCTGGGTCACTGTCCGTGTGGGGTTTGCACATTCTCCACGTGTCTGCGTGGGTTTCACCCCCACAACCCAAAGATGTGCAAGTTAGGTGGATTGGCCGCGCTAAATTGCCCCTTAATTGGGAAAAAATAATTGGGTACTCTAAATTTTTTTTTTTAAGTTGGTGGCTGGTGGGGCAGCACGGTGACACAGTGGTTAGCACTGCTGCCTCATGCCGTTGAGATCCCAGATTCAATCCTAGTCCTGGGTCACTGTCCGTGTGGAGTTTGCACATTCTCCCCGTGTTTGTGTGGGTTTCGCCCCCTCAACCCAAAGATATGCAAGGTAGGTGGGCCGGTCATGCTAAATTACCCCTTAATTGGAAAAACTGAATTGGGCACTCTAAATTTTTTTTAAATTGGTGGATGGTAGCACAACATGAATCAGGAATTCCCCTGCACCTTGTCTATTATTCATGTCTGAACCTTGACCATAGCGGCTTGCAAACCATTTGACAATGGAGGCCACTACAGATGAATTGATCTAGTGCTCACCCAATATTGACTCACCTGATCCGCAACGAGACACCAAGAACAGGACCCGTAGCCACATTTCACTGGAAGGCACTGCCTGAAAGAGTTGTGGGAGCAGTTTCAGGAGGCAACCTTCAAAAAAGAATTAGATATGTACTTGAAAAGGAAGAAAAAGTGTGGGACTATGAGGAAACAGTAGGGGAGTGGGACTAATTGGAAAGATCTTTCCATGAACCAGCACAGGCAATGTGGGCTGAATGGACTCCTGTACTGCAAGATTCGAGGATTTTATCACTAAATCAAACCAGGTAGTGCGACTATGCTAAAATATCTACAATGTAGTGGCATAAAAACTATTGGAATTGTCATCAACCTTCTTTTAACTTGGGTGTAAAACAGTCTGCAAGTCCTGAGAACTCATGTTGTTAACTACCCAGCCTTCTCTTCTCCCGTTATATCTTCCAGGGAGGGAGTTTCACATGAAAAATGTAAACTAAATGTTCACGGCACATTTAGGTTGAACGTCCTGCAAAATCCAGTATGAACTACAAAGTCTGCAGATAGAATTTGTTTTTGTTTAATTTCTTCGAATGAGGAAAACAGGCCAGACAAAAACACAATGGACTAACAGCTCAGGCATTGCGACCAATCGTAACCATTTTCACACATACCAGTATTAACATGAAAATGTGTAAAAGAAACTGCACTGAGGTTTATGCTGCATAATGACACCATTCATATAAACAAGCGCTTAATCTACATAGAATGACTGAGACCAATTTACAGTGTCCCAACCCATTAACACCCGTTAAACACAGGACCTAAAGTACACATTTAGCATTTCAGTAAAACTAATTAAGATAGATTCCCAATAGAAAAGAGTAGCTATCGTTGGAGTAGGTCTGTTCAAACATGTTTGTTTGATAGAGCTGTGTGGGAGATTTTAATCTCCACATTGTGTGCAGCAATATAATTGTAAATTCATTCACCCTAACGTATGCTGTTAATCACCGCACCCTGATCAGTGTCCTCAATCTTTTTAGAGAATCTAGGACTGACCACAACATTCCAGGCTGCAGAGGCGCTCCACAGTTTGAAAGAGTACAGTGATTGCAAGTGATTGTGTTACAAATTCCAACTATCCTTGTGATAAAACTAGAGATACAGTAAATGCCAGTGATAGGCAGGTGTGGCGGTTTGGGCCAAAAGTCCAAACATCAGGAACTTCCATCTCAGTCATCTGTGGGGATCCTTCCAATGGGTCAATTATTGATAGTTTTATCAAGTATGGAAGCAGTTTACTGGAAATCTATTTATATATTCTAACATGATTGTGTTTGGGTCACCATCATTTTTGCATATGTGTATTCCTCGCAGTTCAACAAAGGTGGAGCCATGAAGTTTCTGAAATAGAACCCCTGGAATTGCCAGGTAACCAAGCTGGCAATCGCCCCCCCCCCCCCCCCCCCCGCCCCCCCCGCCCCCCCCATGGTGTGGTGCAAGGGGTTACCGACTGCGGTTTGACACATTACTGGAGGTACACCATCACATGACTTCCTGAACCAATGGCCCTGTTGAGGTAAACAGTCTTAATAATAATAATCTTTATTATTGTTACAAGTAGGCTTACATTAACACTGCAATGAAGTTACTGTGAAAAGCCCCTAGTCGTCACACTCTGGCGCCTGTTCGGGTACACAGAAGGAGAATTCAGAATGTCTAAATTACCTGACAAGCACATCTTTCGGGACTTGTGGGAGGAAACCGGAGCTCCCGGAGGAAACCCACGCAGACACGGGGAGAACGTGCAGACTCCGCACAGACAGTGACCCAAGCCGGGAATCGAACCTGGGACCGTGGTGCTGTGAAGCAACAGTGCTAACTACAGTGCTGCCGTGCTGCCCATTTATCCCCATTTCCAATATTCCGATAACTAATATGGAAAACCATTCAAAGAAAATGAAAATAAATAAAGCCCCTGGTATTGCCCACAGCTGTATCCAGGAGATTGATCTTCAACTAGCAGGAACCTGCAACACATTTGAGGTGAAATTAGTATCTTTGTTGCAACTGTACTTCTTTAATAACAAGATTTCTGTTTATTCCTTGATCACAGACCTATTCCTTCCATCTCGTCCATGCTGTCTGTATCCCGTTCTTGGCATTCTAATCCCTCCCATCCATCCCATCCCATCCTTTGCAGAAACAATCACATCAGCCAGGGTTACCACAAGTCAAAGCTCACAATGGCTATGAAATCTCAGACAAATGTTTGTCACTGGGATTCCAACATAGCTGCTAATGGGCTTGGATAGTGAAAGCCAGCCAAATTATGGCATTTGATCTTCCAAACTTTGGTTAAGTCTGGAGAAACTGTGGTGAAGTATGTGTTATATTTTGGAATTATAGATCTCTCACTCATTGTATATCATTGTCCAGGATGTTGCCATATTGCCCTCTATCAGAATTGACAACGTGAGGCTGCAGGTTGTTGATAGCTTTGTATATCCTGGCTCCACAATCACCAGTGATCTGTCACTTGATGCTGACATCAGTATGCTCATCACGAAAGCTGCGGCTGTTACGTCCAAGTTGGGTGAGAGAGTGTGTGGAGCAACAGAAACCTCACCAAGAACTGCACACCCACCAAGTTCTCGACAGGAGAAAAGGCTGACGTTTCCACCTTTGCTTCCTCAGATTCATCCTCAGCATCTCTTGGCAGGACAATATCACCAACTCAAAGGTTCTGGAGGGTGGTAACCCCATCAGCACGCACTCATTGCTAAGCCAACATTAGTGCTGGCTGGGCCACATTCATTGGATTTTCTGTATGGCGAACTGGCCACTGGGTCACAACCACCTGGGCATCCATGCCTCCGCTGCAAGGACACCTGCAAGTGAGATATGCAGATGGCAGACATTGACACTGACAACTGGGAGGTGCTCACTGATGGCCGTGACCCTGAAGGCTGACTGTTTGGAAGGCCATGGGAAGTGGCAAACCAAAATGAAAAGCTCAGCTGACGGAAGAAAGGGCCCAGAGAAAATAGGAGGCCAGCAAGTCGTGCATCTTCTCAGCCCACTGTCTTTCTCTGGAATAAAAGCGGCAGAGGCTGCCATGCCAGAATGGGGAATTCCTGAGCCACATCAGTCCGTGCTTAACAGAGTTGACCACCATGGCGCAAACCATGGTCTTATGAGATGGAACACTGATTGTACAGGTAGTCTGAATAATTTAAAGGGGTGTAACGCTCACAGTATTGAAGAATTTTTGGTTCTGTGCATGATAACTGTGATCCTCGTATATTAAACTGGTCGAGAGATGATACACCACCAAATACCAGTTACATAGCTGTCTATGTAATAGAGCACTATTAGGTTTCTCATATCACACCCTACCTTCCACTGTTTGGTTGCCACTGCATGCGCATCAAGTGTTCTAGTCCTTTATATGTTCCATGTGTCTCTGTGCTCGCCAGGCTCCACCTACCAAATCAACCCACTGACCATTTAAAACAGTCCAGACAGACAAATAACAAGTATTATTATGAAGCATTGTCCATGTCCAAATGGACAACATTCAGCTTGGGCTGACAAGTGGCAAATAACATTCGCATCACACAAGTGCCAGTCAATGACCATCTCCAACAAGAGAGAATCTAAGAACCTCCACTTGACATTACCATTGCTGAATCCACCACTATCAACATCCTGGGGGTTACCATTGACCAGAAGTTGAACTGGACTAGCCATATAAATACTGTGGCTTCAAGAGCAGGTCAGAAGCTGGGAATGTTGCAGTGGGAAATCCACCACTTGACTCCCCAAAGCCTATCCACCATCCACAAAGCACAAGTTGGAGTGTGATGGAGTACTCTCCGCTTGCCTGGATTTTTTTTTCTTTAAATTTAGAGTACCCAATTCATTTCTCCAATTAAGGGGCAATTTAGCGTGGCCGATTCACCTACTCTGCACATCTTTTGGGTTGTGGGGGCGAAACCCACGCAAACACGGGGAGAATGTGCAAACTCCACACGGACAGTGACCCAGAGCCGGGATCGAACCTGGGACCTCGATGCCGTGAGGCTGCAGTGCTAACGAGTGCGACACCGTGCTGCCCTCCGCTTGCCTGGATGAGTGCATCTCCAACAGCACCATCCAGGACAAAGCACCCCACCTGATTGACAACTCATCCTCCACCTTAAACATCTACCCTCACCACCACTGACAAACAGTGGCAGCAGTTTGTGCTGTCTACAATACGCACTGCAGCAACTCTCCAAGTCTCCTTCAACAGCGCCTTCCAAACTTCCAACCGTATGACCCAGAAGGACAAGGGCAGCAGATACATGGGCACACCACCACCTTCAAGTTTCTCTCCAAACCACACATCACCCTCACTTGGAAATATATCACCATTCATTCACTATCACTGGGTCAAAATCCTGGCAATCCCTTCCATCGCAACATTATGGATGTTCCTATACCACATAGTCTGCAGTGTTCAAGATGGCAATTAACCAACACCTTCCCAGGAGCATTTAGGGATGGACAATAAATGCTGGCCTAACCAGTGACATTCACATCCCATGAAAGAATAAATTTTAAAAAACTATTGATTACTGGAAACTCGAGCATCACGCAAGACACATGGACCAGGAGAAACCCAGGCCTGTCAGGTTTGATGGTGTTAGGTTGCTACGGATTGGACCCTGTTCCTGGTCTAAGAAAGGGGGAAAAATCCAATGTTCCTTCTTTTAATTACTACCCCTGCTAGAAAGCTGATGTGAACGTCAAACAATTCCCCATCACACATTTTAGAGAATTATGAAATGAAAAACGCTTATTGTCATAAGTTGGCTTCAAATGAAGTTACTGTGAAAAGCCCCGAGTCGCCACATTCCGGCGCCTGTTCGGGGAGGCGGGTGCGGGAATTGAACCCGCGCTGCTGGCCGTGGTCTGCTTTATTAGCCCACTGTGCTAAATCAGCCCCTTACAACACAGGAGGAGGACATTTGGCCCCATTGTTCCTTCACTGGCCCTCTGAGCCAACTATCCAACTAGTCTCAATTCCGCTGCTCAAAGCCCAGCATATTTCTCTTGGCATGTGTATATCCAATACCCTTTTGCTAGTTATTATTGAATCTCTTCCAGATCATAACAACTCACTTTGTAATAAAACAGCCACATCCCCCTGCCTTTTTTGCCAAGTATCTTAAATGTATGTCCTCTGGTTACCAATGTGACTGCCAATGGAAACAATTGCTCCTTAGCTTCATAATTTTGAACACGTCTATTGCCTTTCCCCAGCTTCTCGCACCTCTCCTCATAACTGAATTCCCTCCTCCCCTGTACGATTACGGTAAATCTCCTTGGCAGCTTCTCCAAAGTCTTGATATCCGTTCTAAATGGCAGTGCTAGCATTGGCCTCAAGACTCCAGCTTATGTTTCACCAGTCATTTATAGATGTTTGCCCCAGCTTTCTTGTTTTTTTGTGTTCCATGCCTCTATTTAAAATGCCATGGAATCCATATGCGTTTTCACAGCTTTGTCATCTTTGTTGTGTTTTGGAGGTGTGATACTAGGGAGCCCAGAGGTTTAAAACAAGAGAACTTTACACAGTTGTTCTTCTCTCTCTGTTTCCCGCGCTAGGACTTATGACGTCACTTCCGGGGAATACATTAATACAACAGAGCTTCACTAGAGCTAATAAGAATTAATGCAAAAACAAAATTTCCTCCCCCCCCCCCTTAAATTGAATGCCCCCAACAAGTTTAAAACAAGTTCAACATGAACAATAGTCAATAAGTCTGATGGTCTGGAGGTTGTCGCTCTCGGTTGACAGGGAACCTTTGGTGTCGCCTTCTGCTTCACACTGGCGGTAACCTCTGCCGTTTTCATCTTTGCTCTAAAAACAGTGTTTGGTTTAACCCCCATTGACTTAGGAACTAGAGGTTGTCCCTGTGTCTGATAAGAAGGTGAGGTGTTGCTTTTCTCCACAATGTCTGTTAGTACCGGAGTTGTAGGAAAGATCAAGTCATAACTTTGTGGGGTTGAACTTGGATTTTCCACAGGCCCCGATTATGTTCTTCCAGCCAGCAACTTGTCTACATATCTCCTGCAGATTACATAATCTGTGGCCTGGACAGTATGACACACAGGTCCAGTCTGAGCAAGGATTGTGGCAAGAACCCATTTCTCCCCATGTGGAGTAAATCCTCGCCAAAACCCCGCCTATTGATGGAAACGCTTGTGCTTTCTCTTGCTTTCCCGCCATTCCATTTATACTTGATGTTGCTGTGTACAATCTCTTTGATTGACAGAGGATTCAACAGATTGAACACAGAACATAGTTGTCTTTTCATCATTAGTAATGCAGGAGAGGAGTTGGTCATGGAATGTGCGGTGTTCCTATACACCAGCTGGAACTTCATAAGACGTTTGATCAAGGTATGTTTCATGGTTTGGATGAAATGTTCCGATAGTCCATTAGTTGCAGGGAGGCACGGTGTGGACTTAATATGTTGAATAAGGGCAACACGGTGGCGCAGTGGTTAGCACTGCGACCTCATGGCACCGAGGGCCCAGGGGCAATTTAGCGTGGCCAATCCACCTAGCCTGCACATCTTTGGGTTGTGGGGGGGGCGGGGGGTGAGACCGACCCAGACACGGGGAGAATGTGCAAACTCCACACAGACAGTGATCCTGGGCCGGGATTGAATCTGGGTTCTCGGCACTGTGATTGCCACATTGCTAACCACTGCGCCACCCTAAAAAAAAGTTAGTTAATGGACAATGGTCTGTCAACAATGTGAACTTTCTCCCATCTTGCTGATTCTCTTATTTCCCCTGTCTTTATTTTTGCCATTATCATTTTGATCCATGGATGATGAATGGAAATAGGTCTTTAAGTCAAGCAGCAGAGAGAAGGAGGGATTCAACAAGTTGCAACATAATAAATGATGCTATGCACCTGAGAGATGGGGTGGGACTCGGTTCAATTGATTGGCTGGCAGCCAATTAATTGACCAAAAGGCCATATTCTGCCCGGTAACAGGTGGTGATTTCCAGAGACCGAAGGAAGGCAGAGTTTGACTCCAGGAAGCACAGGGACAAGGACTTTTAAAAAAATTTAAAAATCAATTTAGAGTACCCAATGTTTTCCAATTAAGGGGCAATTTAGCGTGGCCAATCCACCTACCCCGCACATTTTTGGGTTGTGGGGGCGAAACCCACACAAGCACGGGGAGAATGTGCAAAATCCACACGGACAGTGACACAGAGCTGGGATCGAATCTGGGACGTTGGCACCGTGAGGCAGCAGGGCTAACCACTGCGCCACTGTGCTACCGGTAGGGACAAGAACTCTCTCTCTCTCTCCAGAAAGACTGTGAGTTGATGTATTTCTGAACCTACAGAGAACCTGAATGAATGGATCTGCAGGGAAACAATTACAGGCAGCAAACAGAGACCTGGATCTGAAAACTACTTTGAGGTAAGGTCTTCTTAAAGACAACCATCTGAAACAAAGATTCTTTTTCCTTTTACCTATAATTTTCATTCCTCTCCTACCCTCTGTGTTTGTCTGTCTTGTGTGTGTGTGGAGAGTGTGGGGGCAAGTTAATGTGGGGGATTAGGAATTAGTTGATAGTTAACCAATTGTATTTGCTGCATATTTCATTCTAGGTCTTGTTATGAATAAACAAGGCTTCGGGTATTTTTCTAATAATTATTGGTTAATTCAATTGTGTTACGACTCCAGGTCTGGAATTGACCACGCACTAGCCCAGGGAGAAGGATTTAGCTTTCCCTCCAGAGAGCTCAGTGAAAGCTAAGGTAGTAGTGAATGGGATAAGTGGAGATTATGGGTGCGATCAAACCAAATGGGAACTATGTCCCATAGCGAGTGTGTTTAGCCGCGTGTTTGCCAGTGCTGAGAAACACAACACTATCTAACGCGACTCAGGTTAGATACGGGGCCTCAGTGGGGAACGCATGGCCGAGGCCGCACTTAGTCCCATGTCTTGCACTGAGGAGCTCCGCTCGCCAAAACTCCTCAGTGCAGGGAGAGACCAGGATGCCATTTAAAAATGGTGTCTTGATCTCTCGACCCCCCCCCCCCCCTAAAGTCCCAACTCACCTATAGGGCCCCCCCTCCCCCATCCCCGTACCCCACCTCACGTGCACAAGGCACCCTTGGGCACGAGCACTGCCGTGCCAAAAATGCCAGCTTGGCACTGTCAGCTCGGCAGTGCCAACTGGACACCCTGGCAGTGCCAGGCTGGGTGGCAGTGACATGGTGCCAGGCAAGAACCTGGAGGCATCTTATCCTCTAGGGGACCCCCACGAGTGCCGTTCTGTCTGGTGCCCATTTGTGAAGACCAGTACTGAATGGTGCTCGCCCGAGGTCTCCAAGACAAAGGGGATAGATCCCAACGCCTTGGTAACCTCAGGGAACTAGATATTAGAGGACTAGCTGTCTCACTCTAATATGCAGATTTGCCAATATGTGATCGTGGGCAGGCTTCACATTGTGACATCTCGCAAGATCCAGCGAGGTGTCGCTGGCCGGGTAGATCCCGGGAGTGGGGTCTCCCGGCTTTTACCGGCCACGTTATGACGCAGCACGCTGCTTTTCAGGTGCAGCATGGCCGGTAGATCACACCCTAGATCTTGGTTTCATTGTATAAAGTACAATTGGAGTAAGATTTCGTGCCAGGTCCAGCAGTGGTCAGAGTGGTTAAGAAGTTACCAGTGGAAAGATTATACTTACTTTTGGGGAATGATTTGGCAGAAGTGTGGGTTGTAGCTTCACCCATAATTACAGAAGAGTCCGAGGGAAATACTGTGGATAGCGCTTGAGATACCAATGGCAGGACAGGGGTAATTAGGAAAACTCATTGGGCTTTAAATGACTCAAGGAAAGAAATGCTGAAAGACATTAATCACATATCGAATGACAACGGTAGTGAATTTGATTCGGCTAATACTGATGAAATTACCTCTGCAAGAATGATTCCTCACAGAAGTTTGTCAAAGATAAAATCCAGTAGCAAAACTGACTCTGAGAACTGGACTAAAGGTGATCCTCAGAAAGAAGAAGAAACTCATTGAGGGGGTCCTCTCTAACTTGGACAGTCAGAAACCTGACAAAGGTACTGTTTGGGGATATCAGAGGGAGTTCCAAAACCAAGGATGCAAAGCTATCTGCACAAGAAGAACAGAGAGAAGATCTAATGAAGATACTGGAAGGCATTGGTGTGGCCCATTCCCTGATGCTAACAGGTTCCAAGACTCCGGACTTCACAAGTTGCTCTAAGTCTTTTTTTTCTAAATTTAGAGTACCCAATTCATTTTCTGCAATTGAGGGGCAATTTGGCGCGGCCAATCCACCTAGCCTGCCCATCTTTGGGCTGTGGGGACGAAACCCACGCAAACACGGGGAGAATGTACAAACTCCACATGGACAGTGACCCTGAGCCGAGGTCGAACCTGGGACTTCGGTGCCGTGAGGCAGCAGTGCTAACCACTGTGCCACCGTGCTGCCCCTAGTTGCTCTAAGTCAGCCTCCACCTTTGGATAAGATCATATGGTAAATATATAAATAAATAACCTTTATTGTCACAAGTAAGCTTACATTAACAGTGCAATGAAGATACTGTGAAAAGCCCCTAGTTGCCACATTCCGGCACCTGTTCAGGTACACAGAGGGAGAATTCAGAATTCTCAGCTGGTATGGGAATTGAATCCACGCTGCTAGCCTGGTTCTGCATCACAAACCAGCTGTCTAGCCCACTGAACAAAACCAGATCTATACAGACCTTACCTTCACACATTTTGCTTGGCTTCCTTCTTTTATTTTCAGTTTAACTGTATTATCTTTCATGCTCCCTAAGTCATCAGCGAACACAACAGTGTACTTCATTAAAATGGATTCTCCATTGGTCATCATGTTGACTTTGGCTCAACTCAGTCAAATCTTCTCCAACCATGTTCAACCCATCAACACTGGATAGATTCCCTCTACTACATATAGAGACAAATCTGCTGTTTGCCCATCAAGTTGCACAGCTACTTCAATGCAGCCTTTCAGTGGAACTACTTCCCCTGCATATGTCTTCAGCACTATCCTTGATGGCCTTTTAGTGAATATGTTTAAGTTGCTCCTTGTAGACAGTCTCCGGCACCAACGAGACTGCTGCCCCATATCAACTTCCATCCTTACTGGCTGTCCCTCCAGCAATGGAATGACCCAGTATCGGTGTGGAGTACAGCAATGGATTTCACATTCAGTTATAATTCCTCCTCTGCTTGTGAGTCACTTCTTTTTCCTCAACCCTTTTGTACAGCATGGGTATTCCTCCTTTTATTTTGTTTAAATGCTGCCTTGGTTTGTTCTTACTTCCTATTGAAAAATTTTTTTTTTAAGAGTACCCAATTCATTTTTCCAATTAAGAGGCAATTTAGCATGGTCAATGCACCTACCCTGCACATCTTTTGGGTTGTGGGGGCGAAACCCACGCAAGCATGGGGAGAATGTGCAAACTCCACACAGTCACCCAGACCAGGTGTCGAACCTGGGATCTCCGCGCGGTGAGGCAGCAGTGCTACTCACTGCGCCATCGTGCTGCCCACCTTACCTCCTATTTTTACTTATAGCTGACTTTTTCTTTCTGCAGGTAAACCCAATGTGTCCTTTTTTCCACAGCTTTGACATGCCATGACTTTCCACCAACATTCAGTAGCAGAATGTCTCGGCTTTGCACATCAGTAACATATACCAATCGCGAGATACTTAGGTGTCGATTCAGCAGGCATTTTGTGTATTTGAGTATACAACTCAATTGCTGAGCTCCCTTTGCAGCCAGCTCCATAGAAGCAGCGTTTTCTACAGCTTTCTGCAGAGTAAGAAAATGTTAGCAAATGTTTTCGTCTCGCTTCGCTGCATTGACCACAAACAAATCTGTCCCGAATAGTGTCATCCAGCACATCCCTAACTCACAATATTGTGCAAGTCTTTTAAGCAGAGCCACAAATTGCATGATGGACTCCCCCTCTTCTTGATCTATTTTATGGAATCTAAAGCACTCTGCAACCACCAAGAATTTCGGCGAAAATTGTGCTTGCAAAATATTTACAATCTGCTTGTGCATCTTAATGTCTGACTTCTCAGGTTGCACTGAACTACAGACGAGATTAAACGTGTTCCCTCCATCACGCCCAGGAAAATGGGCACCATATTATCTTCAGTTATTTTGTTTGCCTGCCCAAAATAGTCAAAAAGTTCAGTCTAGGCGTTCCATCGCTCCACAATTTCAGCAAAGGGTCCCACAATGCTGAAAATCAGCTCCGTTTTTCTATTAATGGAGGTTTTCCATTTGCACACTTCATAACCACGTTTTCAGCAGCTACCTTGATTCCTTCACACACAAAGCACAACCCAAGCATCAGCCTCTTATTTAGCACAGACAGCTGTATAATTTGTTCTGCCGGCAGATTATCGTTACTCACGTCCACCTAGCCCGATAGTTCTCCATAGCACGTGTCACGCCAGGTGAAAACTTTTCGTTTCTAACTTTTCTTTTTCCAACTTTTCTGGGTAAATTCCTTCTTCCCGAGTGGCTAGCTAGCATACGTTCGTAGTCATTTGTTGCCAGTTTTTATGTTGCGTTTTGGAGGTCTGATACTAGGGAGCCCGGAGGTTTAAAACAACGGAGCTTTCGGGCGGCACATGGCACAGTGGTTAGCACTGGGCTACGGCGCTGAGGATTTGGGTTCGAATCCCGGCCCTGGGTCATTGTCCGTGTGGAGTTTGCACATTCTCCCCCTGTCTGCGTGGGTTTCACCCCCACAACCGAAAGATGTGCAGGGTAGGTGGATTAGCCATGCTAAATTGCCCCTTAATTGGGAAAAAAAAAAATTGGATACTCTAAATTTATATTTAAAAAAAGATTCTAACCGGCCTGGACAGACTAGTTTCAGGGAAGATGTTTTCCCTGGGGAATCTAGAACCAGGGGGCACAGTCTCAGGATACTGTGCAGACCATTGAGGACTGAGATAAGGAACAATTTCTTCACTCAAAGGGTAGTGAACCTGTGGAATTCTCTGTCACAGAAGGCCCACAGCTCCACCCTATCCCCGTAACCCAGTAACCCCATCTAACATTTTTGGACACTAAGGGCAATTTAGTATGGCCGATCCACCTAACCTGCACATCTTTGGACAGTGGGAGGAAACCGGAGCACCCGGAGGAAACCCACGCAGACACGGGGAGAACGTGCAGACTAAGCACAGACAGTGACCCAAGCCGGGAATCGAACCTGGGGCCCTGGAGCTGTGAAGCAACTGTGCTAACCACTATGGTTATAACCACTGGCAAGTATATCCTTTCTTAGGTTAGACTAAAACTGCATGCAATATTCCAGGTGTGGTATCATCAAGTCCCTGTATAACTGCAATAAGATATCCCTACTTCTGAACTCAAATCGTCGTGCAATGAAGGCCAACATACTGTTTGCCTTCCCAACTGCTTGCTGCACCTGCCTCTCCACTTTCATTGACTGGTGTACAAGAACACCCAGATCCCTTTGTAAATCCACACTTACCGATATATCACAATTTAAATAATACTCTTCCTTTCTGTCTTTCACACCAAAGTGTATAATGTATCACTTACCCACATTGTACTACATCTGCCATGTGTTTGCATCCTCTGTTACGACACCCTGGGCTAGTGCGCAGATCAATTCCAACTCCACACACCCGGAGTCCCAACATAAGTGAATTAACGAGAAATTTGTATATTTTCCTGACTTTGACCATTGACTGCTCCAATGACTTACAGGCACCAGATATGTAAGTAAACATTTTTAAAAACTGTTTATTTATGACAAGAGAAGTGATAAACATGTCATGGTAATAATAGAACGATTAATCTAATTATTTGCCTAATGCCGTCCCACCCTCCACCCACCCACACACAAGACAGCAGACAGTGGGGGTCAGGGAAGGATAAAAAAACAGGGATTAAACTTGGAATGAGAGATTTAAGTATCGTTGCTGCTGAGGTTGAGGTCTTTGTAGCCGGCAATCTCTTTGTGGCGTGAAGCATTCAAATCCTCCAGTCTGTGCCTTCACTTAAAACCCGCAGGCTGTAGAATTTCCACTGGGGGGACACTTTCACTTGACTGACCTCAGTCTCACTGAGACTATCTTAGAATTCGCTATCTGAGGGTTTACGGCAGGTTCACCATCCAATCTGTCTTTCAACCACTTGTCTGGTCTTTGTGCAAGGTTTCTGGCTGAGGTATGAAGAGAGAGAGAGAAGGGCCTGGTCTTCAGGACCTTTCAGGGTTCTCAGAGGAGATATCAGACTGGGCCTTTCCCAGCCTTTCAAACAGAGGATTAACTTTTACAGGCCTAGGGCAGTGCGGTGGCTCAGTGGTTAGCTCTGTTGCCTCACGGTGCCGAGGACCTAGGTTCGTACCCGGCCCCGGGTCCCTGTTTGTGTGGAGACATTCTCCCCGTGTCTGCGTTGGTCTCACCCCCACAATCCAGAAAGATGTGCAGGGTAGGTGGATTGGCCACGCTAAATTGCCCTTCAATTGGAAAAAAAGAATTGGGTACTCTAAATTTCAAAAAAGAACTTACCCCACGCGACCAGGAAAATCACCCTGCCAGCAACCGCCTGAGAATTTTGGCTGTGCTGCACTCTACTGCCCTACAACATCTAAGATCCTCCGTCCACAAGCACCAGGACCGATTTGATGGAAACAATTAGATTCTGAGGGCACCATCTATCAGCGAATGGCGCTGCGCAAGTTACTGCTGAGAAACATGCGGCTGGGAAGCTGGAGAGTCAAGCCCCAAGTCTCTGAGGGTTATCCAGCCAGTCATCTTCCACACTGTCCGACCCAATCTTCTCACACCTGAACCATCTAACACCTATCTGCACCCCACGCCCCCCCCCCCCCCCCCCCCCCCCGCCCTCCTTCGGAATGCTGTTTCTGCCGACATTTTAATTTTCCCCGAGAAAGTCGACGAACGGCTGCCACCTCCGGGTGAACCCTGACATTGACCCTCTCAAGGCAAACTTTATTTTCTCGAGACTGAGAAACCCAGCCATGTCACTAACCCAGGTCTCTACACTCGGGGGCTTCGAGTCCCTCCACATTAATAAAATCCGTCTCCGGGCTACCAGGGACCCAGGACGTCGGCCTCTTTCGCCCCCTGAACCCCCGGCTCTTCCGTCACTCCAAAGATCGCTACCTCCGGACTCGGCACCACCCGTGTTTCTAGCACCGTGGACATTGCCTTCGCAAACCCCTGCCAAAACCCTCTGAGCTTCGGGCATGCCCAGAACATGTGGACATGGTTTGCTGGGCTTCCCGTGCACCTCGCACATCTATCTTATCATAGAATCATAGAATTTACAGTGCAGAAGGAGGCCATTCGGCCCATCGAGTCTGCACCGGCTCTTGGAAAGAGCACCCTACCCAAGGTCAACACCTCCACCCTATCCCCATAACCCAGCAACCCCACCCAACACTAAGGGCAATTTTGGACACTAAGGGCAATTTATCATGGCCAATCCACCTAACCTGCACATCTTTGGACTTCTTCTTCTCCGAAAAACTTGCACATCCTCGCCACCGTCATGTGTGCCCGGTGGACTCCCTTAAATTGTATTAGGCTAAGCCTGGCACATGATGAGGAGGAATTGGATCATCCTGGCACCTTCTGACAATCACATAGTCAATTAGGTACCAGTGCTGAGAGAGAGTGAATTCCGGGCGCAGTGTTGGTAATAGGAAGGCAATGTTCCGCACACACCTTCAGCAGAAGGAGGCTGTTGCTGTTATCAACTCTGTTTATTCTGGGACGGCATGTGGCGCAGTGGTTAGCACTGGGACTGCGGCACCGAGGACCCGGGTTCGAATCCCGGCCCTGGGTCGCTGTCTGTGTGGAGTTTACACATTCTCCCCGTGTCTGTGTGGGTTTCACCCCCCACAACCCAAAGATGTGCTGATTAGGTAGTTTGGCCATGTTAAATTGCCCCTTAATTGGAAAGAACAAATAATTGGCTACTCTAAATTTTAAAAAAACAGTTTAAAAAAAATATAAGAAAAAAACCTTCCTTCCCAGGTCTAATGGTCGGTTGCAGCTATATTAGAAAAAGTACCCCACAGCCTGAGTTACCTGCGTACAGGTTTGCAGCTACAACTTCTAGTGCATCAGTGAGGATAGACAACAACACTTCCTCCATGATAGTCCTCAATACCGGGGCCCCGCAAGGTGGCGTACTTAGCCTCTTACTATACTCCCTATACACGCACAACTGTGTGGCAAAATTAAACTCCAATTCCATGTACATGTTTGCTGACGACACGACCGTAGTGGGTCGGATCTCAAACAACGACGAGTCAGAGTATAGGAGGGAGGTGGAGAACCTAGTGGCATGGTGTAGCGACAACAATCGTCAATGTCAGCAAAACTAAGGAGCTGGTCATTGACTTCAGGAAGCAAAGTATCGTACACACCCCTGTCTGTTTCAGTGGTGCTGAGGTGGAGATGGTTGACAGCTTCAAATTCCTAGGAGTGCACATCACCAACAATCTGTCCTGGTCCACCCACATCGCCGCTACGACCAAGAAAGCACAACAGCGTCTTTACTTCTCAGGAAACTAGGGAAATTCGGCATGTCCACATTGACTCTTACCGATTTTTACAGACACACCATAGAAAGCATTCTAGCTGGCTGCATCACCCCTTGGTACGGCAACTGCTCGGCCCAAGACCATAAGAAACTACAGAGAGTTGTGAATACAGTCTCATCCATCACACAAAGCCACCTCCCATCCATTGACTCTGTTTACACCTCCCGCTGCCTGGGGAAAGCGGGCAGCATAATCAAAGACCCCTCCCACCTGGGTTATTCCCTCTTCCAACCTCTTCCGATGGACAGGAGATACAAAAGTCTGAGAACACTCACTAACAGATTCAAAAACAGCTTCATCCCCGCTGTTACCAGACTCCTGAATGACTCTCTTATGGACTGATCTAATCTCTCCATGCATCTTCTCTACTGTTGTAGCACTCTACTCCGTATGCTTCACCTGATGTCTGCGTCTATGTATTTACATTGTGTATTTATCGTAGGTCCTATGTTTTTCATGTATGGAAAGATCTGCCTGGACTATGCACAGAACAATACTTTTCACTGTACCTCGGTACACGTGACAATAAATCTAAATCTAAATCCCCACCTGCAGCTTTGCCATTCCCCCATCACCACAAAACTTGAAGACTGTATGAACTTAGGGGTGATGTGAAAATTGAATGAAAATATGAGTATGAAAGTCCAGGAGGGAAACGTAGCCTCTGGCATGTCTGCTGTCATCAGGTACTCTTCAAATGCTGGAGCTGCTTGTTGGGCCCAATATCCAGAATGTAGATGTTGGCAGAAGATGAACTCTCGCCAGGAGGGGACATGGTGCCTTCATTGCCAATGCAACTGAGGCAGAATTTGGATGTCCACAAACGGCATTCGTTTAAACCAGAGTTTGTAGGGTCAAAAATATTTATTTTAACTTCAGGCACCAAGCTCATTACAGACAAGACCAATATTCTGAATTGATCCTCAGCAGTCAATAATGAGTCAATTTCCTGTTTGTAGGCACCAAGTGACTGCTAACACCCCCCTAGAAACTGACCATGGATGGGTCAGATTGGAGGAGAGTTTGTGTAGGGGGTAGGGATTGAAGGCGCTAGCGACAGCGCCGCTCCCGCCAGCCCCGGGGAGATACTCAGGGAGTCCGGTAGTAATAGCTTTGTTGAGAATTTGGAGGCAGTTTCGCCAGCACTTCGGGTTGGGGGCAGGGTCAAGGGAAATGCTGATTCGGGGGAACCATAGATTTGAGCCAGGGATTTGTTTCTGCGGGCAGCACGGTGGTTAGCACTGGGACTGCGGCGCTGCGGACCCGGGTTCGAATCCTGGCCTTGGGTCACTGTCCGTGTGGATTTTGCACATTCTCCCTGTGTCTGCGTGGGTTTCGCCTCCACAACCCAAAATATGTGCAGGTTAGGTAGATTGGCCACGCTAAAATTGCCCCTTAATTGGGGGGGGGGAAATTGGGTACTCTAAATTTATTTTTTTTAAATAATTTTAAATAAAGAAAAAGATTTGTTTCTTGGGGGTCAGTTTGCAGGATTGAAGGAGCCTGGGAGCAAAGTATGGGCTGGAGCAGGGGGAAATATTTAGATACATGCAGGTTTGACACTTTGCCTGGAAGGAGATACAGAGCTTCCCAGTAGAGCTGGCTTCCACATTGCTGGAGCAGGTGCTGGCAACAGGGGGACTGGAGAAGGGGGTAGTGTCGGTGGTTTACGGGGCTATTTTGGAGGAGGAGAAGGCACCGCTGGAAGGGATCAAGGCAAAGTGGGAGGAAGAGTTGGGAGAGGGTATGGAGGAGGGGTTCTAGTGTGAAGAGCTCCGGACAGTGAATGCCTCCACCTCGTGTGCGAGGTTGGGGCTGATACAGCTGAAGGTGGTGTATAGAGCGCACTTTACAAGGGCGAGGATGAGCCGGCTGTTTGAGGGGGTAGAAGATGTGTGTGAACGTTGCGGGGAGGGGGCCCCGCAAACCACATTCATATGTTTTGGTCCTGTCCAAAGCTGGAGGATTACTGGAAGGAGGTTTTTAGGGTAATCTCTAAAGTGGTGCACGTGAAACTGGACCCGGGCCCTCAGGAGGCCATAATCGGGCTGTCGGACCAGCCAGGGTTGGAAACGGGCGTGGATCCAGATGTTGTAGCCTTCGCCTCGTTGATCGCCCGAAGGCGGATCCTGTTGGGATGGAGATCAACCTCTCCACCCTGTGCCCTGGCATGGCAGGAGAACCTGCTGGAATTCCTGACGCTTGAAAAGGTCAAATTTGATCTGAGGGGAAGGATGGAGGGGTTCTACAATTCATGGGCGTTATTCATTATGCACTTTTGAGAATTGGATTACATCGAATATTAGGGGGTGTGGCTGGGAGGGTTGGGGGGAGGGGGACTGTATGTGTTAATGGTGACTATGGGTGATTCCTGATTCCTTTTTGTCATTTGTTTATGTTAACATGCGGGCTAATGTTTGGGGTTTGATGGGAGGATGGGATCGCTGTTTTTAATATGGGGATTGACATTGCATTCGTTACTGATTATTGTTTATTGGTGGGTGTGAATTTGGGAGAAAATGTGAAAAAGGAGAATAAAAATATTTTTAAAAATTGTTTTTTTAAAACTGACCAGTCAGTCGCCTCTACAGCAGCAAGGAACCACGGTCAGATGCAATATGATGCAGGTGAAATATACAACACGAGAGTAACAATACTCACGGACAAACTCACCAAGCAATTCCCGATAATGTCATAGCAGCAAGCCATTCCTGATTAATTAAAAGATGCAGCAATTGTTCACCTTTACCGAAGGAAGGGAAATTTCCCAATTCTTTCACAAAATACTGAGAGGTTTCTCTGCTAGAAGAACAGAAATTTTCCCAACATGAGAAGGGACTGCCATCGTGCAAAAGAAATCAACTTTCAAATGATCAATGTTTAACATACAACTACCAAAGAAGACTTTAAAAAAAAATTTAGAGTACTCAATTCATTTTTTTCCAATTACGGGGCAATTTTAGCGTGTTCAATCCACCTACCTTGCACATCTTTGGGTTGTGGGGGCGAAACCCACGCAAACAAGGGGAGAACGTGCAAACTCCACACGGACAGTGACCCAGAACCGGGATCGAACCTGGGACCTCGGGGCAGCAAGGTGGCACAGTGGGTTAGCCCTGCAGACTCATGGCGCCGAGATCCCAGGTTCGATCCCGGCTCTGGGTCACTGTCTATGTGGAGTTTGCACATTCTCCCAGTGTTTGCGTGAGTTTCGCCCCCACAACCCAAAATTGTGCAGGGTAGCTGGATTGGCCACGCTAAATTGCCCCTTAATTGGAAAAAATGAATTGGGTACTCTAAATTTATTTTTTAAAAAGAACCTGGGACCTCAGCGCTATGAGACTGCAGTGCTAACCACTGCGCCACCGTGCCGCCCTCAAAGAAGACTTAACAGGTTTAACATCCCCAAATTTAATCGTTCCACTACCAGTTACCAGTGTTCCAGCTGCCAAACACTAAGCTCTCTCCCTCCCCATGCCTCTCTACATCTTTTTCCTCCCTTTTAAAAAAATTTAGAGGACCCAATTCATTTTTTCCAATTAAGGGACAATTTATCGTGGCCAATCCACCTAACCTGCACATCTTTGTGTTGTGGGGGCGAAACCCACGCAAACACGGGGAGAATGTGCAAACTCCACGTGGACAGTGACCCAGAATCGAACCTGGGACCTTGGCGCCATGAGGCAGCAAGGCTAACCCGCTGTGCCACCGTGCTGCCCATCTCTTTCCTCCCTGATCCTTCTTCTTAAAACTTACCTCTTTGACCTAGTTTTTGGTCATCTGTCTTAATATCTACTGATGTGGCACAGTGTCAAATTTTGTTTGATAGCATTCCCCTGAAACACTTTGGGGCACTTTACTACGGTAAAGGCACTATATAAATACAAGCTGCTGTTCACACCACAGTCTGACTGTGCATAATATTTACTGTATACACTCAATGTGAGTCATATAGAGGGGCATACTACTTTCAGCCCCTTGATGCACCATGCTTGAAAGGTCTTAGACAGCGACCTTTCCCATTGTACCTCTGCGGCGGCTGCTCCGAGCTTTAGTTAATCCCTCAGCACGCAGTCTGGATCTTGGAATGTGCAAGTCGGCAACACTCAGAGATGGACATCTCTTTGCACTGGAAGACCAGTAGAAGGTTTAGGCAGACCGCAGAGTACCTTTCACCGAGTTGAAGATCTTCCATGGGTGCGAAGCTCAACAATTACTTCAACAAAATGAAATGCGTCAATGAAATAACAATCCTTGGGCTGGATTTTCCGGCCTTTCCCACTGGCAGGTTCCTCCGCTCCCACTGAAAGCGACTCTTCGTGTTCCCCGCTGGCGTTGGGGGTTGGTTGAAGATGTGGCGTCTTTCTTTTTTGCTGTTGGATTTTCTTATTTATTAATTACATTCTGCCATCTTCGGCTATAAATTCACAGTGTACAATACAATTTCTTTAACAGTATATGAAGGGAGGGGAAACAATCCTGTTTGTGAGTTAAGGCCACGCTGAGTTTATGTACAAAGTTCTCCATAAAATTCAGGTCAAAACTTCAAACTACATTTTGCCTGAGCTGTTTGTAGATGTCTTTATTGACAAATCCTGGGATAGTGTAATTAGAGTAAAAGGAGCAGATGCCATTTATGGTATTTTGTGGGTTGGGCCAGAGAAGTCAGAATGGTAAGGCTGTATTAGCTACAGAGTTGAATTGTTTTGTAAATGTGGTGATTTATTTGTAGCCACTTTCCTAACATCAGTTGATTGCTCTGTGATTAACTCGCTGCCACCCAGACAAATACTATTTTGAAGAAGAACAAGGGAGTTCTCCCCACTGCCTTGGCTAATGTATATCCCTCAGCGAATATTACTAAAAGAGGTCACCTGGTCATTATTATCCGGCTGTTTGTTAGAGGTTGTGCAAATCGGCTGCTTCTTTGCCTACACTACAACAGTGACTAGACTTCAAAATTACTTCATTATCTACAAAGAACTTTGGGGATGTCCTGAAGTTATGAAAGGCACTATAGAAATGCAAGTCTCTCTTTCTCTTGTCTTTCTATTACTTTCGTCTTCCTTTTGGTTCTTTTAGCGATATAGTTTATCGGCTTTGCTAACATTTTTTCTAAGCCTTCAAGTCTCACCCGATGCCCAAGACCAGTGTTGCCAAGGAATACAAGACCTAACACAGGTCAACCTTCCTAGGTAAATATAGGTGTCTGCAATGGTGGATCTCAGCAAGGTGGCCAGGTTTACATTAGATTTGGAGCTGGCTGTACAAGTCCAGATGCAAGCAGCCCGACCAAGCCAACGTGTAAAGACATCTATGTGAACCCATGATCCCATTACCACCTTGTGTTTCTTTGGCAGCTAGCCACATCCTTTTCATGTGTTTTTTTTTTGTCTTCATTCCAAAAAAACAAGCTGACAAAGCTTCCTTTTTTTAGTGGTCTCATTTGAACAGAACTGCAAACTGGACCAAGCAAGGGTTTTGTAGTTGCTTCTCTCCTCCCTTCATGTCACAAAGTCAGCGGTCCCCCGTACTGTACTGTGTACTAGGCTGAGCAAAGGTTCAGTCAGGCTGACCCCTCTCACACAAGAGTCCCAGGGTAGGTGGTTGAACAGCTTGCATCCCTATTCACAGTGCCTTCATTGAGCCCAGTTCCCACACAGCTATCAAAGCACTTAATAGCTTATAATTAGCTCGCCATCTGGTAGCAGGACTCTGTAGCTGTGCACTGCTGGTATGCCCAGATCCATTGAGAGGAGGGATATTGTGCAAAGGAATGTTTTCCACTCCAGTGGCCATTGCCTAGAGAATTGGTTCTAATACAATATCAGGGGATCTGTGTACAATGAGAGCCAGTGTCATTGCTTGTAGTCAGCTCAGTAACTGCACTCTCCAGCACCATAAACAACACTGAATCTAGTTAATACCAGCTTAATGACTGAGTTAAATGTACTCATTACCACATAGGCGGTGATCTTCATACAATGGCTGGTCAAAGCAATATGGAAACTTTTTCATATTCATTGCAGTTAAACTAATCCTGCACCTGCTTATCACGAGTCATTATTTCTGATCTACGGAATGTTTTACAATGTTCTTTTTTTCTTCTTCAGTGTTCCCCTCTCCCCCTCCAAACCGTGCCCCCCACCACCACCACCACCACCACCACCACCGCCGCACTAAATTTCCTGCCTATCCTGTTGCCATCGAAGGGGTGCACAGTCCTCCAGCACCTCAGTCAAGAGGTTATTCTTTGCACATTGTTGGGTTCCGCCAGACTGATGGACTATGGACGGTGTCACAACTGAGCCCAGCACTGTCACCGGCGGGGGCTCAGCTCACAATGATCGTGAATTTGGTGCTTCAGTCGTTATGTTACTGGATTAGTAATCCAGAGGCCTACTTCCAGAGAAGTTCAAAATCCCACCATGGCAGTTTGAGAATCTGAGATCAACGTGAATGTAATAAAACTGGTATCTGCAAACTTGCCATGACATTGGGGCACTATCACAAATGCCCAACGAGTTCAGTACCTGGTTCAACCTGTACGTGACTCCTGCCCCACAGGTTGATCCTTAACTGCCCTTTGAAGTGACCAGCGCACTACTCAGTTGAATCAAATCTCTAAAAGGTAGCGTCCATCACGTCCACTTTCTCAGATCAACTAGGATGGACGAATTATTTTCAAAAAATATACTTTATTCGTAACATTTGTTAAATTACATTACAAAACAATTCAAATTTGATGCTATAGACAGTTCAATTTCTTTCAATACTGTGTGTAGCACTCTGAGGTGCCTCACAGGTCCCAGGCTTGGGTCCCTGTCTGTGCGGAATCTGCACGTTCTCCCCGTGTCTGCGTGGGTTTCCTCCCAGTGCTCCGGTTTCCTCCCACAAGTCCCGAAAGACGTGCTGTTAGGTGAGTTGGACATTCTGAATTCTCCCTCTGTGTAACCGAACAGGCGCCGGAATGCGGCGACTCGTGGATTTTCACAGTAACTTCATTGCAGTGTTAATGTAAGACTACTTGTGACACTACTAAAGATTATTATTATCACACATACCATTACAGGTTTTAGAATACATTTATATTTCACGTCAAACATTCTCTGGTGCCTACAGCCCAAGGTGTTTTACACTTTCCAGCCCCTCGGTATTCTAGGGCAGGATGGCCTTATCGACTGTGACTTTTCCCTGTTGAGCTTTCATAGAATCCCTACAGTGCAGAAGGAGGCCATTCAGCCCATCAAGTCTGCACCAACTCTCCAAAAGAGCACCCTTCCTAGGCGCAATCCCCCTCCCCAGCCCCATAACCCCACCTAGCTTTTGCACATTGGGGGCAATTTAGCATTGCCAATCCACCTAACCTGCACATCTTTGGATTGTGGAAGAAAAACGGAGCGCCCAGAGGAAACCCACGCAGACACGGGGAGAAAGTGCAAACTCCACACAGACAGTCACCTGAGGCTGGAATTGAACCCGGGACCCTGGCGCTGTGAGGCAGCCGTGCTAACCACTGTGCCACTGAGCCATTTTGCAGCTTTACCGTCCAAGCTTTACTGTTTCTCCCCAGCACATAGTTGGGGACCGGGGGGTGTAGTTTAATTGCTCACCCCCTGACTGGAGAACCAGTGGGAACTCCACATCGCCTTCATATCAGAAGGCCTGCCAGAATTAAGTGCTCATCAGGCATTCGGCTGTCCACCTTCATGCCTTCCACAAGATTTAGGACCTAGGGGACTGAAACCCCACCTCCCCAAAAACAGTTGGCCAATCAGTGGCGGGCAGCTCCCATTGTCTGTCAGCGCCACCAGGAGCAGTAGTTGCTGCCAGTAATGCCACCATCAGAGGCCTGCAATCGACAAGGGACCCAGGCCACAAGTGAATTGGACAATATGGGGGTCACAATGAAGGTGTCACTTGCTGGGGTAGGTGAGGAAGTCAGAAGAGAGGTCAAGGGTGGCCTTCCGATAGTCCCGATGTCTGGCCCCTTGACCAACTACTGAATGCCTTTGAATCAGGGACCCCATTCTCCTTTGTCAGGTTTGCACTTCGGGCTCTCCACATGACAACACCTCAGCCACCACTGGTTGAATATTGGCAGTGGTGAGATGAAGTCTTTAAGTGGGCATTAATTAATTAGAGTCTGGGTTGAAAGTCCATCCACAAGCCCCCCTGCCCCAGACTTAATCAGATGGAGATGGGGAGGGGGCGGGACTTCCACCTTGAAGCCTTCTGTCGATTAAATTGCCCTCAGCCTCCAATCATTCCACAGGGGGAACACTATATTCTGCCCAGGAACCTGCCAGGCTGCAACACTCAGTCATCAACAGCTCTTTGCACTGGAAGATTAGTAGGTTTCAGGCAGACCAAAGAGTGTCTTTCACCGAACAGCCATTGATATTTGTTTTAGTGCACATCTCTGGAGTGGACAATAAATGTTGACCTTGCCTATACCTTGAGAATGAATTGGAATGCGAAAAATGGCTGCTTGCTATTCCCCTGGTCATCACATAGATGCTAATTAAGGTCATTTGCAATGCCCCTAATACCACCCAGGCTGTGGTTCATCTAACTCAGCACATCCCACCTTAGAAAGGACGTACTGGCGCTGGAGGGTGTGCAGAAGAGATTCACCAGGTTAATCACAGAGCTGAAGGGGTTGGATTACAAGGAGAGGTTGAGTAGACTGTGACTATACTCGTTGTAATTTAGAAGGATGCGGGGGGATCGTATAGAAACGTATAAAATTATGAAGGGAATAGATAGGATAGATGCGGGCAGGTTGTTTCCACTGGTGGGTGAAAGAGGAACTAGGGGGCAGAGCCTCAAAATAAGGGGAAGTAGATTTAGGACTGAGTTTAGGAGGAACTTCTTCACCCAAAGGGTTGTGAATCTATGGAATTCCTTGCCCAGTGAAGCAGTTGAGGCTCCTTCATGAAATGTTTTTAAGATAAAGATAGATAGTTTTTGAAGAATAAAGGGATTAAGGGTCATGGTGTTTGGGCCGGAAAGTGGAGCTAAATCCGAAAAAGGTCAGCCATGATGTCATTAAATGGCGGAGCAGGCTCGAGGGGCCAGGTGGCCTACTCCTGCTCCTAGTTCTTATGTTCTTGTGTTCCTTTATTAGAAAGAGTTGAGACATTTTAACTCTAGCCAATGCAGAGGCTGCACGTGCAGAAAAGTCCCCTTTCTGGTTTGCTGGTTAAAATTTGGGCTGTACTGAGTAGGATTGAGTCATAACTCGCGGGAATAGAGAACTCGGCATTGACGATTCAAAGTCTACGTTCAGGCCACGAACCTGCTGCCAACATTCCTGGAATCTCCTGGATACTCCTGCAATTCCCAAGCAACCAACAGAACAGAGAACAGAGGCAATGAAGAACCTGGAGATGGGACACAAGGTTGTTTGACCAACAGTCAAGAAACACCCAACATCTGCTCACTAATGATGATCTTTATTTTTTAAAATAAATTTAGAGTACCTAATTAATTTTTTCCAATTCAGGGGCAATTTAGTGTGGCCAATCCACCTATTCTGCACATCTTTGGGTTGTGGGGGCGAAGCTCAAGCAAACACGGGGAGAATGTACAAACTCCACATGGACAGTGACCCAGAGCCGGGATCAAAACAGGGACCTCGGCGCCGTGAGACTGCAGTGCTAACCACTGCGCCACCGTGCTGCCCAATAATGATCTTTATTTTTAAAAATAATTTTAGAGAGCCAATTATTTTTCTTTTCCAATTAGTGGGAAATTTAGCGTGGCCAATCCACCTAACCAGCACATCTTTGGGTTGTGGGGGTGAAACCCACGCAGACATGGGGAGGATGTGCAAACTCCACACAGACAATGACCCAGGGCCGGGATTCGAACCCGGGTCCTCAGCACCACAGTCCCAGTGCTAACCACTGCGCCACATGCTGCCCCCTTTATTGGCATAAGTAGGCTTACATTAACACTGTAATGAAGTTATTGTGAAAATCCCCTAGTCGCCACACTCCAGCGCTGGTTCGGGTACACAGAGGGAGAATTCAGAATGTCCAAATTACCTAACAGCACGTCTTTCGGGACTTGTGGGAGGAAACCGGGGCACCCGGAAGAAACCCACGCAGACACGGGGAGAACGTGCAGTCTCCGCACGGACAGTGACCGGAGCCGGGAATGAAACCTGGGACCCTGGCCCTGTGAAGCCATAGTGCTAACCACTGTGCTGGTTGGTGCCTATCACAAGGGTGCACCAATGATGTGATCATGTGGGTAGGGTGGCTGGAGTTGGGAATTAACATGATGAAACCTCCCTCGTTATGTTCAATCAGAGTTTTTTAAATATAAATTTAGAGTATCCAATTTTTTTTTTCCAATTAAGGGGCAATTTAGTGTGGCCAATCCACCTAACCTGCACATCTCTGGGATGTGGGGGTGAAACCCACGCAGACATGGGGAGAAAGTCAGCACGGTGGCACAGTGGTTAGCATTGCTGCCTCACGGTGCCGAGGTCCCAGGTTCAATCCTGGCTCTGGGACACTGTCCGTATGGAGTTTGCACATTCTCCCCGTGTTTGCGTGGGTTTCGTCCCCACAACCCAAAAGTGTGCAGGGTAGGTGGATTGGCCAAGCTAAATTGCCCCTTAATTGGAAAAATGAATTGCGTACACTAAAATCTATTTTTAAAAAAGACATGGGGGGAATGTGCAAGCTCCACACGGACAGTGACCCAGAGCCGGGATTCAAACCCGGGTCCTCAGCGCCTTAGTCCCAGTGCTAACCACTGCGCTACCATGCTGCCGTTTGTTCAATCAGAATTGGCTACCCTGCTGGAACCATGTCCAAATTCAGCTCCTCTCTTGCTGGGACAGTTTGCCGTTGGAGGGCAACTTGCCACATGAGGGGAGTTTGCCAGTTCCAGCACTTGGTGAGTAACCAAAGTCCGACAGAGCCAGTCCTGCTTCAACAATAACCTCAACAATCTATATTTGTATAGAATCATCGAACAATGCAGCAAAGAAGGAGGCCATTTGGGCCATCAAGCTTTGACCAGCTCTTTGAAAGAGCGATCCAATTATTCTCTCTCTGCTCTTTCACCACAGCCCTACAAACCTTTCCCTTTCTACTGTTTATCCAATGCTCCTTTGAAAGTTACTATTGAATCTGCTTCCACCGCACTTTAAGGAAGCGCATTCCAGATCACAGCAACTTGCTGTGCAAAACAAGTTTCCTCGTGCTGCCTCTTGTTCTTTTGCCTGTCATCATAAACAGTGATGTGGAGATGCCGGCGTTGGACTAGGGTGAGCACAGTAAGAAGTTTTACAACACCAGGTTAAAGTCCAACAGGTTTGTTTCGATGTCACTAGCTTTCGGAGCGTTGCTCCTTCCTCAGGTGAATGAAGAGGTATGTTCCAGAAACATATATATAGACAGATTCAAAGATGCCAGACAATGCTTGGAATGCGAGCATTAGCAGGTGATTAAATCTTTACAGATCCAGAGATGGGGTAACCCCAGGTTAAAGAGGTGTGAATTGTGTCAAGCCAGGACAGTTGGTAGGATTTCGCAGGCCAGATGGTGGGGGATGAATGTAATGCAACATGAATCCCAGGTCCCGGTTGAGGCCGCACTCATGTGTGCGGAACTTGGCTATAAGCTTCTGCTCGGCGATTCTGCGTTGTCGCGCGTCCTGAAGGCCGCCTTGGAGAACGCTTACCCGGAGATCAGAGGATGAATGCCCTTGACTGCCGAAGTGTTCCCCGACTGGAAGGGAACATTCCTGCCTGGTGATTGTCGCGCGATGTCCGTTCATTCGTTGTCGCAGCGTCTGCATGGTCTCGCCAATGTACCACGCTTCGGGACATCCTTTCCTGCAGCGTATGAGGTAGACAACGTTGGCCGAGTCGCACGAGTATGTACCGCGTACCTGGTGGGTGGTGTTCTCACGTGTAATGGTGGTATCCACGTCGATGATCTGGCACGTCTTGCAGAGATTGCCATGGCAGGGTTGTGTGGTGTCGTGGTCACGGTTCTGAAGGCTGGGTAGTTTGCTGCAAACAATGGTTTGTTTGAGGTTGCGGGGTTGTTTGAAGGCAAGTAGTGGGGGTGTGGGGATGACCTTGGCAAGATGTTCATCTTCATCGATGACGTGTTGAAGGCTGTGAAGAAGATATTGTAGTTTCTCCGCTTCGGGAAAGTACTGGACGACGAAGGGTATTCTGTCGGTTGTGTCCCATGTTTGTCTTCTGAGAAGGTTGGTGCGGTTTTTTGCTGTGGCGCGCTGGAACTGTCGATCGATGAGACGAGCGCCATATCCCGTTCGTACGAGGGCATCTTTCAACGTCTGTAGATGTCTGTTACGCTGCTCCTCATCTGAGCAGATCCTGTGTATACGGAGAGCTTGTCCATAGGGGATGGCTTCTTTAATGTGTTTAGGGTGGAAGCTGGAGAAGTGGAGCATCGTGAGGTTATCCGTGGGTTTGCGGTAAAGCGAAGTGCTGAGGTGGCCGTCCTTGATGGAGACGAGTGTGTCCAAGAATGCAACTGATTTTGGAGAGTAGTCCATGGTGAGTCTGATGGTTGGATGGAACTTATTGATGTCATCGTGTAGTCGTTTCAGTGATTCTTCGCCGTGGGTCCAAAGGAAAAAAATGTCATCGATGTATGTGGTGTATAACGTCGGTTGAAGGTCCTGTGCGGTGAGGAGGTCCTGTTCAAACTTGTGCATGAAGATGTTGGCGTATTGGGGTGCGAATTTGATCCCCATGGCTGTACCGTGTGTCTGGATGAAGGTGAAGGCGTTGTGATCCAGAATGAAGCGGATGAGTTGCAGAATTGCGTCTGGAGATTGGCAGAGATGGATCTTTACAGATCCATCTCTGGATCTGTAAAGATTTAATCACCTGCTAATGCTCGCATTCCAAGCATTGTCTGGCATCTTTGAATCTATCTATATATATGTTTCCGGAACATACCTCTTCATTCACCTGAGGAAGGAGCAGCACTCCGAAAGCTAGTGACATCGAAACAAACCTGTTGGACTTTAACCTGGTGTTGTAAAACTTCTTATCATAAACAGTGTCCTTTTAGCTGATCATTGGAAACAATTTCTCCTTATTTACTCTACAAAAGGGGGCAGATTCGTTAGATGGCCAGCGCGTGAATCAGATTAGCCCCAATGAGGCAGGTTAAATTCCTGTTTTGGCTGAGGAGACTTGTACCTGCTTGCTTAGCCTGCTCCTGAGTGTGGAAGGCAGTGGCAAACCACCACTGACAGAAACTGCCAAGAAAATCTCTCAGGCTGAAGCACCAGGAGAGAATGAGCGAAGAAGCTGCCTTCACGCACAGCACACATGAATGAACGAATGGACTCGATGAAAACCATTCTGTTAATTTTCTCTTGTTTAAGAGAACAACCCCAGTTTCCCCAATTTCTGCACGTAACTGACATCCTGTATCTGATTCCAGTAAATCTCTTCTGCACCTTCTCCGAGGCCTTGACTACCTCCCAAAGGTGTAGTGCCCAGAATTTTTATTTATTTTTTTAATTTAGAGTACTCAGTTCATTTTTTGCAATTAAGAGGCAATTTAGCGTGGCCAATCGACCTAGCCCGCACATCTTTGGGTTGTGGGGGCGAAACCCACGCAAACACGGGGAGGATGTGCAAACTCCACACGGACACTGACCCAGAGCCGGGATCGAACCTGGGACCTTGGCGCCGTGAGTAGTGCCCAGAATTGAACGCAATACTCCAGTTGAGGCTAAACCAGCATTTTATACATGTGTATCATGACTTCCAAGTACCCTATTGCTCTATTACAAAATTCAAATTTCCCATAGGCATTAATAGCTGTCTCAGCTGGTCCTGCCACCTTTAAGGATTTGTGTTCATACCCCCCCCCCCCCCCCCCCAGTTCATACCCCTGTTCCTGTACCCATTTTATATTGTCCCATTTAATTCATGTTGCTCCTCATTCTCCCGGCCCAATGTAGCAATTTAAACTTTACTGTGTTAAATTTCATCTGCTCAATTCACATCTGTCATCCTGAAGTCATGCTATCCTTCTCATCGTTTACTGCATTTCTGAGTTTCAGATCATCTGAAGTTATGTCCTGTACACCCAAGTCCAGATCATCCATATAAATCAAGAAGACCCATTGTCCAAATACCAATCCCTAAGAACTACACTGTATACCTGCCCCAAGTCTGAAAAGCAACCGTTCACTACTACTCTTTGCCCCACACGGCGCCGAGGACTCGGGTTCGATTCCAGCCCCTGGTCACTATCTGTGTGGAGTTTGCACATTCTCCCCGTGTTTGCGTGGGTTTCACCCCCACAACCCAAAAGATGTGCAGGCTAGGTGGATTGGCCACGCTAAATTGCCCCTTAACTGGATAAAATTAATTGGGTACTCTAAATTTATTTTAAAAAAGAATTACAGAATTGATACAGAACAGAAGGAGGCCATTCACCCCATCTTGTGTGTGGCAGCTCTGCAAAAGCATTGCACCTCGTGCCATTCCTTGCCAACTCTTCGTAACATTCTTCCTTTTCAGATAATACTACAGTTCTTTCCTAAATGCCTTGATTGAATGTGCCTGCATCACACTCTCGGGTCGTGCATTCCAGATGTTTAATCACTCTCTGTGTAAAAAGGTTTTTCCTCATGTCTACATTGCTTCTTTGGCCAATTACCTAAAATCTGTGCCCTCTTCGATCTGCATCCTTCCACTATTGGGAATAGTTTCTCCCTATCTACGCTGTCCAGACCCCTCATGGATTTGAATACATATCGATCAGCTCCACTTCACCTTTTCTACTCCAAGGAAAACAGTCCCAACTTCTCCAATCTATCTATGTAACTGAAGTTCCTTATTTCTGGGACCAGACTTGTGAATCCTTCTTGCACTGTGTCTAATGCCTTAGTGGTTAGCACCGTTGCTTCACAGCGCCAGGATCCCGGGTTCGATTCCCCGCTGGGTTTCCTCCCACAAGTCCCGAAAGACGTACTTGTTAGGTGAATTGGACATTCTGGATTCTCCCTCTGTGTACCCAAACAGGCGCCGGAATGTGGCGACTAGGGGCTTTTCACAGTAACTTCATTGCAGTGTTAATGTAAGCCTACTTGTGACAATAATAAAGATTATTATTATATATTTTCTAAAGTGCGGCACCAGATCTGGAAGCAATATCCAGCAGAGGCCAAAACACAGTGTTTTTAAAAAAATAATTTTGAGTACCCAATTAATTTTTTCCAAATAACGGACAATTTAGCGTGGCCAATCCACCTACCCTGCACAACTTTGGGTTGTGGGGGCGAAACCCAAGCAAACACGGGGAGGATGTTCAAACTCCACACGGACAGTGACCCAGAGCTGGGATCGAACCTGGGACCTCGGCGCCGTGAGGCAGCAGTGCTAACCACTGTGCCACCATGCTGCTCCTAAAGCCCAGTGCTTTATACAAATTTGATATAACCTCCTTGCTCTTGTACTCTACCTCATATCTATTTGTGTCCGATCCAACTTTCTCCTCTTTTACTGCGACATTTGCAACCCTCTCCTCCAGTGTAGACAGATGCAAAGCTTCCATTGTTGCAGCCCTTTTAACGCAATAAAATGCTGCAGAACATTTCCCTCAATTGGCAACATCAGGTCACCATTCAGGGTTGGAGAGACCGATACCGCAAAAATACAGCAACTTCAAAACAAAAAGAAAGTAAGCAACAGCTCATAAGGTTTAAACAGAAGGGATTGGGAGAGAAGGTGCATGCTCTGGCAATGAAAAGGTTAAAATTATACAGATTCACACCGTGGTTATGAGCCTGTGACACTTTAAACCTGGGTTGTAGCATTTGCATTGAGAGCAAAACAAAGCCAAGCGACTGGGCATTCTTACAGATTCTACTTGTATCATCTGTTGCTGGCACCTGCCTTTTAGCTGCTAACTGATTGAATTTTTTTTCTCATACACAATGTGAGATCGCAGCCTTTGATGGGGGAACCCCACCCAGGTCAACACAAGCCTGGGAAAATGGAACAGGTGTTCAGGCAAAGCAAAGCAATCTGTCGGGGAGAGAGCCTGCGGAAGGAAGGTGCAGGGATCGCTGGAGCATGGGTGTGAGCCTCTGGGGCTCTCTCGCAGAGAAGAGGCGAATGGCTTAATTACCATCTGAATTCTGGGAAAGGGCTGCCTGATCCCAGTGGCGATCAACAGTCCCACTCCATATGGCACTCACACTGCTCCGAAAGTGGGATCATAGATTTTGCCCAGTGCAAAGGTTGGTCGCTGGCTATTAATCCTAAAGCCTTTGAGTAAACCGCATCCAATGGAACTTACAGCTTAGTAACTTGTCCCTTTCATTACCAGTCTGGACCACACAGGACAGGCCCTTTGCTTCTCAGGCACTGCGATTTTTTTAAACTTGTGACAGGTTTTAAGTCTGTGTGTTTCTGTCATTCTTTCTAATTTTGCTTCGCCATGAAATAAAAGCCACCCCAAAATAAGTATGAAGTAGAAAAAAAAAAGATCAATGCCACACGAGGTTTCGAGTCCCAAACTGTGCTACGTTGACTGCTCCTAGCTGCGGCAATTAGGAACAGAATAAGTAGACCATTCAACCCCTCAGGCCTATTCTGTCAGCCAGGCGGTTACAGGTGGGTTTATAATTTCTCTGGGTGGTTTCTCTTGAAGTGGGTGGGAGAGAAGGGGGTGAAACTAACATGATTTTCCTGTCTTTAATTGCGAGTCAATGATCACTGTAATGGGTGGCACAGTGGTTGGCACTGCTGTCTCACAGCATCAGGGGCCCGGGCTCCACACTATCTGTGTGGAGTTTGTATGTTCTCCGCGTGTCAGCATGGATTTTCTCCAGGTGCTCCGGTTTCATCCCACAATCCAAATTTTCACAGTAACTTCATTGCATTGTTAATGCAAGATCTTTATTATTAAGATGCGTAGGTGAGGTGGATAGGCCATGTTAAATTGCCCCCTAGTGTCCAAAGATGTGTAGGTTATGTTACGGCGAAAGGGTGGGGGAGTGACCCTAGGTACAGTGCTCACCCTCTCATTCTCAATGATCCCATTGCCCTTCTCCTTCTCAATAATCCCGTTCTCCCTCTCCTTCTCAATGATCCCATTGCCCCACTCCTTCTCAATAATCCCGTTCTCACTCTCCTTCTCAATGATCCCATTCCCCCTCTCCTTCTCAATAATCCCGTTCTCCCTCTCCTTCTCAGTGATCCCATTGCCCCTCTCCTTCTCAATAATCCCGTTCTCCCTCTCCTTCTCAATGATCCCATTCCCCCACTCCTTCTCAATAATCCCATTCCCCCTCTCCTTCTCAATGATCCCATTGCCCCACTCCTTCTCAATAATCCCGTTCTCACTCTCCTTCTCAATGATCCCATTCCCCCTCTCCTTCTCAATAATCCCGTTCTCCCTCTCCTTCTCAATGATCCCATTGCCCCTCTCCTTCTGAATAATCCCGTTCTCCCTCTCCTTCTCAATAATCCCGTTCTCACTCTCCTTCTCAATTATCCCATTCCCCCTCTCCTTCTCAATAATCCCGTTCTCACTCTCCTTCTCAATGATCACATTCCCCCTCTCCTTCTCAATAATCCCGTTCTCCCTCTCCTTCTCAATAATCCCATTCTCACTCTCCTTCTCATTGATCCCATTCCCCCTCTCCTTCTCAATAATCCCGTTCTCACTCTCATTCTCAATGATCCCATTCTCCCTCTCCTTCGCAATGTGCAAACTCCACACGGACAGTGGCCCAGAGCCGGGATCGAACCTGGGATCAGCGCCGTGAGGCAGCAGTGTTAACCACTGCGCCACTGTGCTGCCTTTCCCTCTCATTCTTAATGATCCCGTTCTCCCTCTCATTCTCAATGATCTCTCCCTCTTATTTTCACCGATCCCAATCTCCTTCTCAATGATCTTGTTCTCCTTTTCCTTCTCACTGATCCCATTCTCCCTCTCATTCTCAATGATCCCGGGCACCACGGTAGCACAGTGGATAGCACTGTGGCTTCACAGCGTCACGGTCCCAGGTTCGATTCCCCACTGGTCACTGTCTGTGCGGAGTCTGCACGTTCTCACCGTGTCTGCATGGGTTTCCTCCGGGTACTCCGGTTTCCTCCCACAGTCCAAAGATGTGCAGGTTCGGTGGATTGGCCATGCTAAATTGCCCTTAGTGTCCAAAAAGGTTAGGAGGGGTTATTGGGTTACGGGGATAGGGTGGGAGTGAGGGCTTAAGTGGGTCAGTACAGACTCGATGGGCCGAATGGTCTCCTTCTGCACTGTATGTTCTATGTTCTCCCTCTCAATGATCTCTCCCTCTTATTCTCACTGATCCCGATCTCGTACTCAATGATCCTATTCTCTCTGATTCTCACTGATCCCGATCTCGTACTCATTGATCCTATTCTCTCTGATTCTCACTGATCCCGATCTCGTACTCAATGATCCTATTCTCTCTGATTCTCACTGACCCGATCTCCTACTCAATGATCCTATTCTCTCTGATTCTCACTGATCCCGATCTCGTACTCAATGATCCTATTCTCTCTGATTCTCACTGATCCCGATCTCCTACTCAATGATCCTATTCTCTCTGATTCTCACTGATCACGTTCTCCTACTCAATAATCCTATTCTCTCTGATTCTCACTGATCACGTTCTCCTACTCAATGATCCTATTCTCTCTGATTCTCACTGATCACGTTCTCCTTTTCATTCTCACTGATCCTACTTTCCCTCTCATGTTCACTGATCCTGTTCTCCTCATTCCCACAGATCACGTTCTCCTTCACATTCTCACTGGACCCATTTCCCCTCTCATTCTCACTAATCCTGTTCTCATCCACTTTTTAAAAAATTTAGAGTACCCAATAAATTTTTTCCAAATAAGGGGCAATTTAGCGTGGCCAGTCCAACTATCCTGCACAGCTTTTGGGTTGTGGAGGTGAGACCCACTGAGACCCACGCAGACACGGGGAGAATGTGCAAACTCCACACGGACAGTGACCCAGAGCCGGGATCGAACCCGGATCCTCAGCGCCGTGAGGCAGCTGTGCTAACCACTGCATCATCGTGCTGCCCGCTTCCATTCTCATTGATTCCATTGTCCTTCTCATTCCCACAGATCCCGTTCTCATTCTCACTGAACCCGTGCTCCCTCTCCTCCCATTGACCACTTTCTTCTCACTCAATCCATTCATCCTATCATTCTTTCTGATCTCATTCGTCCTCTCATTTACACTGATCTCGTTCTCCATCTGTTTCTTTTTGTAAAAATAAATTTAGAGTACCCAATTCATTTTTTCCAATTAAGGGGCAATTTAGCGTGGCCAATCCACCTACCCTGTGCATCTTTGGGTTGTGGGGGCGAAACCCACGCAAACACGGGGAGAATGTGCAAACTCCACACGGACAGTGACCCAGAGCCGGGATCGAACCTGGGACCTCGGTGCCGTGAAGCTGCAGTGCTAACCACTGCGCCGCCGTGCTGCCCTCTCCATCTATTTCTAATTGTTCCTATTCTCCCTGTCATTCTAACTCATCCCAATCTCCATCTCATTCTCACTGATCTCATTCTCAAAGTCAAGTGTCTGGATTCTCCATTATTGAGACTATGTCCCTACAACGTCGTCAAGACGGTGGAGTTTTACTCCTGAAAATCCTGGATTAAAGGGACACGAATTCCCAGCCCTGCAGGGGACCAGCAGGGACCCGGAGTAGATCTCGCAGCTTTTGCTGCAGATACGGGCCCCCGCACTACCGGGTCAGAGGCTGCGCATGCGCATGACGGCGGTCTCCAGCGGCCGCGCCGTGCTCCACGGTGGACCCGGACCACGGAGCCGGACCTGAAAAAGAGCCCCCCGATCGGCTGCACGCCCGACCCTCAACCCCCGCACGAACATTCCCCGGCCGCCGAAAAGGCCCTCCCTGGCCTCCGATTGGCCAGTCCCCGACCAGGCCAGCCGCGGACTGAGTATCCCGACCGGCTGGACCAGGTTAGATCCACGACGTCGGGACTTCGGCCGGTCGGGGCGCAGGATGTCGGAGCGGGCCTCTGGCAACGGCCCCAGGCGGCACGTCTTACTCCCCGGTGATACCGCTCTTCGGTGCCCGGAGAATCGGCGAGCCGGCGCCGATCCCGATTTCGGCGTCGGGGTGCGGAGAATCCAGCCCAAGGAGTCCATTCTCATTCTCTTTCTCACTGATACCCTTCTCACTCTCCGTCTCACTGAGCCCTTTCTTCCTCTCATTCTCACCAATCTGCTTCTCATTCTCATTCTCACTGACCTCATTCTCAATAATTCTGTTCTCATTCTCATTACCGATTCCCATTCTCCCTCTCCTCTCACTGATCTTCTCTTTTTCCACCTCACTGATCACGATCCCCTTCTCAGTCTCAATGATCCAATTCTCCCTCTGATTCTTAACTGATCCTGTTCTCTTCATTCTCACTGACCCTGAACCCCTTCTCACACTCATTCTCACTGATCTTGTTCACGTTCATAATATTCCCATTCTCATTCTCAGTGATCCCATTCTCCCTCTAATTCTCACTGATCCCATTCTGCCTATATTTCTCACCAATCCTGTTTTCCCTCTCATTCTCACTGATCCCGTTCTCCCTCTCATTCATAAGAACATAAGAACTAGGAACAGGAGTAGGCCATCTGGCCCCTCGAGCCTGCTCCGCCATTCAATGAGATCATGGCTGATCTTTGTGGACTCAGCTCCACTCTCCGGCCCGTACACCATATCCCCGAATCCCTTTATTCTTTAGAAAGGCATCTATCTTTTTATTAAAAACGTTTAAACAAGGAGCCTCAACTGCTTCACTGGGCAAGGAATTCCAGAGATTCACAACCCTTTGGGTGAAGAAGTTCCTCCTACACTCCGTCCTAAATCTACCTCCCTTATTCTGAGGCTATGCCCCCTAGTTCTGCTTTCCCCGACCAGTGGAAACAACCTGCCCGCATCTATCCTATCTATTCCCTTCATAATTTTATACGTTTCTATAGGATCCCCCCGCATCCTTCTAAACTCCAATGAGTACAGTCCCAGTCTACTCAACCTCTCGTCATAATCTAATCCCCTCAACTCTGGGATCAACCTAGTGAATCTCCTCTGCACTCCCTCCAGTGCCAATATGTCCTTTCTCAGGTAAGGAGACCAAAACTGAACACAATACTCCAGATGCGGCCTCACCAACACCATATACAATTGCAGCATAACCTCACTAGTCTTGAACTCCATCCCTCTAGCAATGAAAGACAAAACTCAATTAGCCTTCTTAATCACCTGTTGCACCTGCACACCAACCTTTTGCGACTCGTGCACTAGCACACCCAGGTCCCTCTGCACAGCAGCATGTTTTAACATCTTACCGTTTAAATAATAATCCATTCTGCTGTTATTCTCCCAAAATGGATAGCCTCACACTTGGCAACATTGAATTCCATCTGCCAGACCCTAGCCCATTCACCTAACCTACCCAAATCCTTCTGCAGACTTCCGGTATCCTCTGCCCTTTTTGCCCAGCACTGAGTGCTGAATTTGGTGCATTTGAGTGCGATAGTGAGAGTTTGGTGACCGAGGGAGTTAGGTGAGGAGGGAGTAAGGCGCTCCTTTCATTTTGTTTCCGACATTTCCGCAAAGAGTGCGAAGAGAGCCAGGAGTTTACAGAAAGTGTAGCTGACTGGGAGCAGGGTCGGAGGGCGGAGATCTAGTTAGTCCACAGGGCAGCTATATTCTGTCAGGTAAGAAGGGATGGAGGCTAGGCCAGTTGCATGCTCCTCCTGTAGGATGTGGGTGGTGAGGGATACCACCGGTGTCCCCACTGACTATACCTGCGGGAAGTGCACCCAACTTCAGCTCCTCAAAGACCGTGTTAGGGAACTGGAGCTGAAGCTGGATGAACTTCGGATCATCCGGGAGGCAGAGGGGGTGATTGAGAAGAGTTACAAGGAGGTAACCACACCCAAGGTACAGGACAAGAATAGCTGGGTTACAGTCAGGGGGAAAAAAACAAACAGGCAGAAAGTGCAGGGATCCCTCGTGGCCGTTCCCCTTCAAAACAAGTATACCGTTTTGGATGCTGTTGGGGGGGATGACCTACCGGGGGAAGGCCCTAGCGGCCAGGTCTCTGGCACTGAGTCTGGCTCTGGGGCTCAGAAGGGAAGGGGGGAGAATAGAAAAGCAATAGTTGTAGGAGATTCAATGGTTAGGGGAATAGATAGGAGATTCTGTGGTCGCGAGCGAGACTCCCGGAAGGTATGTTGCCTCCCGGGTGCCAGGGCCAGGGATGTCTCGGATCGTGTCTTCAGGATCCTTAAGGGGGAGGGTGAGCAGCCAGAAGTCATGGTGCACATTGGTACCAACGACATAGGTAGGAAAACGGGTGTGGAGGTAATAAACAAGTTTAGGGAGTTAGGCTGGAAGTTAAAAGCCAGGACAGAGTTGTCATCTCTGGTTTGTTGCCGGTGCCACGTGATAGCGAGGCTAGGAATAGGGAGAGAGTGCAGTTGAACACGTGGCTGCAGGAATGGTGTAGGAGGGAGGGCTTCAGGTATTTGGATAATTGGAGCGCATTCTGGGGAAGGTGGGACCTGTACAAGCAGGACGGGTTGCATCTGAACCAGAGGGGCACCAATATCCTGGGAGGGAGGTTTTCTAGTACTCTTCGGGAGGGTTTAAACTAATTTGGCAGGGGAATGGGAACTGGATTTGTAGTCCAGCAACTAAGGTAGCCGATATTCAGGACGCCAAAACGTGTAATGAGGCAGTGGGGAAGGGAACACTGACAAAGGAGAGTACTTGCAGGCACGGAGAGGGGTTGAAGTGTGTATACTTCAACGCAAGAAGCATCAGGAATAAGGTGGGTGAACTTAAGGCATGGATCGGTACTTGGGACTACGATGTGGTGGCCATCACGGAAACTTGGATAGAAGAGGGGCAGAAATGGTTGTTGGAGGTCCCTGGTTATAGATGTTTCAATAAGATTAGGGAGGGTGGTAAAAGAGGTGGGGGGGTGGCATTATTAATTAGAGATAGTATAACAGCTGCAGAAAGGCAGTTCGAGGAGTATCAGCCTACTGAGGTAGTATGGGTTGAAGTCAGAAATAGGAAAGGAGCAGTCACCTTGTTAGGAGTTTTCTATAGACCCCCCAATAGTAGCAGAGATGTGGAGGAACAGATTTGGAAACAGATTTTGGAAAGGTGCAGAAGTCATAGGGTAGTAGTCATGGGCGACTTTAACTTCCCAAATATTGAGTGGAAACTCTTTAGGTCAAATAGTTTGGATGGGGTGGTGTTTGTGCAGTGTGTCCAGGAAGCTTTTCTAATGCAGTATGTAGATTGTCCGACCAGAGGAGGGGCAATATTGGATTTAGTACTGGGTAATGAGCCAGGGCAAGTGATAGATTTGTTAGTGGGGGAGCATTTTGGAGATAGTGACCACAATTCTGTGACTTTCACTTTAGTCATGGAGAGGGATAGGTACGTGCAACAGGGCAAGGTTTACAATTGGGGGAAGGGTAAATACGATGTTGTCAGACAAGAATTGAAGTGCATAAGTTGGGAACATAGGCTGGCAGGGAAGGACACAAGCGAAATGTGGAACTTGTTCAAGGAACAGGTGCTACGTGTCCTTGATATGTATGTCCCTGTCAGGCAGGGAAGAGATGGTCAAGTGAGGGAACCATGGTTGACAAGAGAGGTTGAATGTCTTGTTAAGAGGAAAAAGGTGACTTATGTAAGGCTGAGGAAACAAGGTTCAGACAGGGCATTGGAGGGATACAAGATAGCCAGGAGGGAACTGAAGAGAGGGATTAGGAGAGCTAAGAGAGGGCATGAACAATCTTTGGCGGGTAGGATCAAGGAAAACCCCAAGGCCTTTTACACATATGTGAGAAATATGAGGCTGACTAGAGCGAGGGTAGGTCCGATCAAGGACAGTAGCGGGAGATTGTGTATTGAGTCTGAAGAGATAAGAGAGGTCTTGAACGAGTACTTTTCTTCTGTATTTACAAATGAGAGGGGCGATATTGTTGGAGAGGACAGTGTGAAACAGATTGGTAAGCTCGAGGAAATACTTGTTAGGAAGGAAGATGTATTGGGCATTTTGAAAAACTTGAGGATAGACAAGTCCCCCGGGCCTGACGGGATATATCCAAGGATTCTATGGGAAGCAAGAGATGAAATTGCAGAGCCGTTGGCAATGATCTTTTCGTCCTCACTGTCAACAGGGGTGGTACCAGGGGATTGGAGAGTGGCGAATGTCGTGCCCCTGTTCAAAAAAGGGACTAGGGATAACCCTGGGAATTACAGGCCAGTTAGTCTTACTTTGGTGGTAGGCAAAGTAATGGAAAGGGTACTGAAGGATAGGATTTCTGAGCATCTGGAAAGACACTGCTTGATTAGGGATAGTCAGCACGGATTTGTGAGGGGTTAGGTCTTGCCTTACAAATCTTATTGAATTCTTTGAGGAGGTGACCAAGCATGTGGATGAAGGTAAAGCAGTGGATGTAGTGTACATGGATTTTAGTAAGGCATTTGATAAAGTTCCCCATGGTAGGCTTATGCAGAAAGTAAGGAGGCATGGGATAGTGGGAAATTTGGCCAGTTGGATAACGAACTGGCTAACCGATAGAAGTCAGAGAGTGACTTCCGGGTGCGGCGATGACCAGCTGAGTCGCACGTTTCGGCAGCTCCCGGTGGAACGGACTTTTGGGCTCTTGATAGGAGCCCCAACGGCAATTTTAACGGCTAAAAACACCGTGCGGTAAACCAGAAGGGAATTCCCCCTGGAGACGGATGGAAAAAGGAGAGGAAAGTGGCCGGATTGCAGCAGATCCTTTGGAACAGCGGCAAGGAAGGCAAGCAAAAACCAAGATGGCGTCGGAAGGTGGCAGTTTCACATGGGGCCCTGAACAACAAGAGTTCTTGAAATGCTGCGTGGAAGAGATAAAAAAGGAAATGAAGAAAGAGCTGTTGGCCCCGATACTACAGGTGATCGAAGGGCTAAAGGAGGAACAAAAGACCCAGGAGCGGGAGCTTCGGGTCGTGAAGGCGAAGGCAGCCGAGAATGAGGACGATATACAGGGCCTGGTGGTGAAGACGGAGATACAGGAGGCACATCAGAAACGATGTGTGGAGAGGCTGGAGGCACTGGAGAACAATGCAGGGAGGAACAACCTGAGGATTCTTGGTCTTCCTGAAGGTGTGGAGGGTGCGGACGTCGGGGCATATGTGAGCACGATGCTGCACTCGTTAATGGGAGCGGAGGCCCCGGCGGGTCCGTTGGAGGTGGAGGGAGCATACCGAGTTATGGCGCGAGGACCGAGAGCAGGAGAAACTCCCAGAGCCATAGTGGTGAGATTCCTCCGTTTTAAGGATAGAGAAATGGTCCTTAGATGGGCGAAGAAAACCCGGAGCAGTAAATGGGAGAACGCGGTGATCCGCGTTTATCAAGACTGGAGTGCGGAGGTGGCGAGAAGGAGGGCGAGCTTTAATCGGGCCAAGGCGGTGCTTCATAAAAAGAAGATAAAATTTGGAATGCTGCAACCGGCAAGACTGTGGGTCACATATCAAGGGAGGCACCACTACTTTGAGACGGCGGATGAAGCGTGGACTTTTATTGTAGAAGAAAAACTGGAATGAGTGGATTATTAAAAAGAACGTTTGGACAAAGTGGTGGGGCGAATGTGGGGGGCGAAGAGGGGTTTTATGTTCTAATCCTGCGGTGTGGTAACTTTTCTCTCTCCCACAGGGGGTGATGGGGGGAGGTGGGGAGGGAGAGGAGATGGGGCGTTGGCCATGGGGGGCGGGGCCAAGGGAGAAGCGCGGGCTTGGCTCCCGCGCTATGATAATTATGGCGGGAATAGAGAAGCAGGAAGGAGGGGGCGTCACACGGTGCGAGCCGTGGTCGCGGGGGGAAGCCGAGGTCAGCCAGAGTTTGCTGACTTCTGGGAGCAACATGGGGGGAGTAATTACGCTAGCGGAGGGTCTAGCGGGGGGGGTGGGAGGGGGGAATTACTGGGTTGCTGCTGCTGGGGAAAGGGGGGAGCGGGTACGGGAGAAGATGGGCGGGGGGGCACCGCCTGGGGGAGATACAGCTGCGTGGGAACTGGGTGAGAAGCTGGAAAAAGATGATGGCTAATCGGCAAGGGGGGGGGGGTGGGAAGCCCCCCAACTCGGCTGATCACGTGGAACGTGAGAGGGCTGAACGGGCCGATAAAGAGGGCACGGGTACTCGCACACCTTAAGAAACTTAAAGCAGATGTGGTTATGTTACAGGAAACGCACCTGAAACTGATAGACCAGGTTAGGCTGCGCAAAGGATGGGTGGGGCAGGTGTTCCATTCGGGGCTAGATGCGAAAAACAGGGGGGTGGCTATATTAGTGGGGAAGCGGGTAATGTTCGAGGCAAAGACTATAGTGGCGGATAACGAGGGCAGATACGTGATGGTGAGTGGCAAACTACAGGGAGAGACGGTGGTTTTGGTAAACGTGTATGCCCCGAACTGGGATGATGCCAATTTTATGAGGCGGATGCTAGGACGCATTCCGGACCTAGAGACGGGAAAGCTGATAATGGGGGGAGACTTTAACACGGTGTTGGAACCAGGGCTGGATAGGTCGAAGTCCAGGACTGGAAGGAGGCCGGCAGCAGCCAAGGTGCTTAAAGATTTTATGGAGCAGATGGGAGGGGTAGACCCGTGGAGATTCAGTAGACCTAGGAGTAAGGAGTTCTCGTTTTTCTCCTATGTTCATAAAGTCTACTCGCGCATAGACTTTTTTGTGCTGGGTAGGGCATTGATCCCGAAGGTGAGGGGAACGGAGTATACGGCTATAGCCATTTCGGATCACGCCCCACAGTGGGTGGACTTGGAGATAGGGGAGGAAACAGGAGGGCGCCCACCCTGGAGAATGGACATGGGACTAATGGCGGATGAGGGGGTGTGTCTAAGGGTGAGGGGATGTATTGAAAAGTACTTGGAACTCAATGACAATGGGGAGGTCCAGGTGGGAGTGGTCTGGGAGGCGTTGAAGGCGGTGGTTAGGGGGGAGCTGATATCAATAAGGGCACATAAAGGGAAGCAGGAGAGTAAGGAACGGGAGCGGTTGCTGCAAGAACTTTTGAGGGTGGACAGACAATATGCGGAAGCACCGGAGGAGGGATTGTACAGGGAAAGGCAAAGGCTGCATGTGGAATTTGACTTGCTGACTACAGGCACTGCAGAGGCACAATGGAGGAAGGCACAGGGTGTACAGTATGAATATGGGGAGAAGGCGAGCAGGTTGCTGGCACACCAATTGAGGAAAAGGGGAGCAGCGAGGGAAATAGGGGGAGTGAGGGACGAGGAAGGAGAGACGGGGCGGGGAGCGGAGAGAGTGAATGAAGTGTTTAAGACATTTTATAAAAAATTATATGAAGCTCAACCCCCGGATGGGAGGGAGAGAATGATGGACTTTTTCGATCGGCTGGAAATTCCCAAGGTGAAAGAGCAGGAAAGGGTGGGACTGGGAGCACAGATCGAGGTAGAAGAAGTGGTGAAAGGTATTAGGAGCATGCAGTCGGGAAAGGCCCCGGGACCGGACGGATTCCCAGTCGAATTCTATAGAAAATATTTGGACTTGCTCGCCCCGGTACTGACGAGGACCTTTAATGAGGCAAAGGAAAGGGGACAACTGCCCCCGACTATGTCTGAAGCAACGATATCGCTTCTCTTAAAGAAGGAAAAGGACCCGCTACAATGCGGGTCCTACAGACCAATTTCCCTCCTAAATGTGGATGCCAAGGTCCTGGCCAAGGTAATGGCAATGAGAATAGAGGAATGTGTCCCGGGGGTGGTCCACGAGGACCAAACTGGGTTTGTGAAGGGGAGACAGCTGAACACGAATATACGGAGGTTGTTAGGGGTAATGATGATGGCCCCACCAGAGGGAGAAACAGAGATAGTAGTGGCGATGGATGCCGAGAAAGCATTTGATAGAGTGGAATGGGATTATTTGTGGGAGGTGTTGAGGAGATTTGGTTTTGGAGAGGGGTATGTTAGATGGGTGCAGCTATTGTATAGGGCCCCAGTGGCGAGCGTGGTCACGAATGGACGGGGATCGGCATATTTTCGGCTCCATAGAGGGACAAGGCAGGGATGCCCTCTGTCCCCATTATTGTTTGCACTGGCGATTGAGCCCCTGGCGATAGCGTTGAGGGGTTCCAAGAAGTGGAGGGGAGTACTTAGGGGAGGAGAAGAACACCGGGTATCTTTGTATGCGGACGATTTGCTACTATATGTGGCGGATCCGGCGGAGAGGATGCCAGAAATAATGCGGATACTTGGGGAGTTTGGGGATTTTTCAGGGTATAAATTAAACATGGGGAAGAGTGAGTTGTTTGTGGTGCATCCAGGGGAGCAGAGTAGAGAAATAGAGGACCTACCATTGAGGAAGGTAACAAGAGACTTTCGTTACCTGGGGATCCAGATAGCTAAGAATTGGGGCACATTGCACAGGTTAAATTTAACGCGGTTGGTGGAACAGATGGAGGAAGATTTCAAGAGATGGGATATGGTAGCCCTGTCAATGGCAGGGAGGGTGCAGGCGGTTAAGATGGTGGTCCTCCCGAGATTCCTCTTTGTGTTTCAGTGCCTCCCGGTGGTGATCACGAAGGCTTTTTTTAAAAGGATTGAAAAGAGCATCATGGGTTTTGTTTGGGCCGGGAAGACCCCGAGAGTGAGGAAGGGATTTTTACAGCGTAGCAGGGATAGGGGGGGGCTGGCACTACCGAGCCTAAGTGAGTACTATTGGGCCGCTAATATTTCAATGGTGAGTAAGTGGATGGGAGAGGAGGAGGGAGCGGCGTGGAAGAGATTAGAGAGGGCGTCCTGTAGGGGGACTAGCCTGCAGGCTATGGTGACAGCCCCATTGCCGTTCTCACCGAGGAACTACACCACAAGCCCGGTTGTGGTGGCTACACTGAAGATTTGGGGACAGTGGAGACGGCATAGGGGAAAGACTGGAGCCTTGGGGGGGTCCCCGATAAGAAACAACCATAGGTTTGCCCCGGGGGGAATGGATGGGGGATATGGAATGTGGCAAAGAGCAGGAATAACGCAACTGAAAGATCTATTTGTGGATGGGAAGTTCGCGAGTCTGGGAGCGCTGACCGAGAAATATGGGTTGCCCCAAGGGAATGCATTCAGGTATATGCAACTGAGGGCTTTTGCGAGGCAACAGGTGAGGGAATTTCCGCAGCTCCCGACACAAGAGGTGCAGGACAGAGTGATCTCAAAGACATGGGTGGGGGATGGTAAGGTGTCAGATATATCTAGGGAAATGAGGGACGAAGGGGAGACAATGGTAGATGAACTAAAAGGGAAATGGGAAGAAGAGCTGGGGGAGGAGATCGAGGAGGGGCTGTGGGCAGATGCCCTAAGCAGGGTAAACTCGTCGTCCTCGTGTGCCAGGCTAAGCCTGATTCAGTTTAAGGTATTACACAGGGCGCATATGACTGGAGCACGGCTCAGTAAATTTTTTGGGGTGGAGGATAGGTGTGCGAGGTGCTCGAGAAGCCCAGCGAATCATACCCATATGTTTTGGTCATGCCCGGCACTACGGGGGTTTTGGATGGGGGTGACAAAGGTGCTTTCAAAAGTAGTGGGGGTCCGGGTCGAACCAAGCTGGGGGTTGGCTATATTTGGGGTTGCACAAGAGCCGGGAGTGCAGGAGGCGAGAGAGGCCGATGTTTTGGCCTTTGTGTCCCTAGTAGCCCGGCGCAGGATATTGCTAATGTGGAAAGAAGCCAAGCCCCCGGGGGTGGAGACCTGGATAAATGACATGGCGGGGTTTATAAAGCTAGCGCGGATTAAGTTCGTCCTAAGGGGGTCGGCTCAAGGGTTCACCAGGCGGTGGCAACCGTTCGTCGAATACCTTGCGGATAGATAGATGGAATGGGAAAAAGAAGGCAGCAGCAGCAGCCCAGGATTTGGGGGGGGGGGGGGGGGGGGGGAGGGGTGGGGGGGGTGGGCGGGGGGGGTGTAACTTGTGACAAGGCAGTTGCCAATTAGGGCTAGTTTTCATTTTTGTTATTTAATATTTATTCTTTTTTTTGTTTATATAAAATAGGTCATTGTTATTTGTGCTGTTATAATATTGTGTAAAGGATGCACAATGTACTGTGTTGGTTGACCAAAAATTTTCAATAAAATATTTATTAAAAAAAAAAAAAGAAGTCAGAGAGTGGTGGTGGATGGCAAATATTCAGCCTGGATCCCAGTTACCAGTGGCGTACCGCAGGGATCAGTTCTGGGTCCTCTGCTGTTTGTGATTTTCATTAATGACTTGGATGAGTGAAGTTGGTGTTGTTGGATGAGTTAAGGGTGGGTCAGTAAATTTGCAGACGATACGAAGATTGGTGGAGTTGTGGATAGTAAGGAGGGCTGTTGTCGGCTGCAAAGAGACATAGATAGGATGCAGAGCTGGGCTGAGAAGTGGCAGATGGAGTTTAACCCTGAAAAGTGTGAGGTTGTCCATTTTGGAAGGACAAATATGAATGCGGAATACAGGGTTAACGGTAGAGTTCTTGGCAATGTGGAGGAGCAGAGAGATCTTGGGGTCTATGTTCATACATCTTTGAAAGTTGCCACTCAAGTGGATAGAGCTGTGAAGAAGGCCTATGGTGTGCTCGCGTTCATTAACAGAGGGATTGAATTTAAGAGCCGTGAGGTGATGATGCAGCTGTACAAAACTTTGGTAAGGCCACATTTGGAGTACTGTGTACAGTTCTGGTCGCCTCATTTTAGGAAGGATGTGGAAGCTTTGGAAAAGGTGCAAAGAAGATTTACCAGGATGTTGCCGGGAATGGAGAGTAGGTCTTACGAGGAAAGGTTGAGGGTGCTAGGCCTTTTCTCATTAGAACGGAGAAGGATGAGGGGCGACTTGATAGAGGTTTATAAGATGATCAGGGGAATAGATAAAGTAGACAGTCAGAGACTTTTTCCCCGGGTGGAACAAACCATTACAAGGGGACATAAATTTAAGGTGAAAGGTGGAAGATATAGGAGGGATATCAGAGGTAGGTTCTTTACCCAGAGAGTAGTGGGGGCATGGAATGCACTGCCTGTGGAAGTAGTTGAGTCGGAAACATTAGGGACCTTCAAGCAGCTATTGGATAGGTACATGGATTACGGTTAAATGATATAGTGTAGATTTATTTGTTCTCAAGGGCAGCACGGTAGCATTGTGGATAGCACAATTGCTTCACAGCTCCAGGGTCCCAGGTTCGATTCTGGCTTGGGTCACTGTCTGTGCGGAGTCTGCACGTCCTCCCCGTGTCTGCGTGGGTTTCCTCCGGGTGCTCCGGTTTCCTCCCACAATCCAAAGATGTGCGGGTTAGGTGAATTGGCCAATGATAAATTGCCCTTAATGTCCAAATTGCCCTTGGTGTTGGGTGAAGGTGTTGAGTTTGGGTAGGGTGCTCTTTCCAAGAGCCGGTGCAGACTCAAAGGGCCGAATGGCCTCCTTCTGCACTGTAAATTCAATGATTAATCTATGATTAATCTAGGACAAAGGTTCGGCACAACATCGTGGGCCGAAGGGCCTGTTCTGTGCTGTATTTTCTATGTTCTATGTTCTATGATCCTTGAGGGACCCCACTAGTTACAGGTTGCCAACCAAAGAAACACACATTTATCCCCACTCTCTGCTTTCTGTTAGTTAACCAATCCTCTACCCATGCTACCACTTTATCCTCAATGCCATGCATCTTTAGTTTATGCAGCAACCTTTTGTGTGGCACCTTGTCAAAAGCTTTCTGGAAATCCAGATATACCACATCCATTGGCTCCCCGTTATCTACTGCACTGGTAACGGCCTCAAAAAATTCTACCAAATTAGTCAGACACGACCTACCCTTTGTGAACCCATGCTGCACCTGCCCAATGGGACAATTTCCCTCCAGGTGCCCCACTATTTCCTCCTTAATGATAGATTCCAGCATTTTCCCTACAACCGAAGTTAAGCTTACCGGCCTATAATTACCCGCTTTCTGCCGACCTCCTTTTTTAAACAGTGGTGTCACGTTTGCTACTTTCCAATCCTCTGGGACCACCCCAGAGTCTAGTGAATTTTGATAAATTATCACTAGTGAGTTTACAATTTCCCTAGCCATCTCTTTTAACACTCTGGGATGCATCCCATCAGGGCCAGGAGACTTGTCTACCTTTAGCCCCATTAGCTTGCCCAACACTGCCTCCTTAGTGATTACAATCATCTCAAGGTCCTCACCTATCATATCCTTATTTCCATCAGTCACTGGCATGTTATTTGTGTCCTCCACTGTGAAGACTGACCCAAAAAACCTGTTCAGCTCCTCAGCCATTTCCCCGTCTCCTATTATTAAATCTCCCTTCTAATCTTCCAAAGGACCAATATTTACCTTAGCCACTCTTTTTTGTCTTATATATTTGTAGAAGCTTTTACTATCTGCTTTTATGTTCTGAGCCAGTTCACTTTCATAGTCTACCTTACTCTTCTTTATGGCTTCTTTAGTAGCTTTCTGTTGTCCCCTAAAGACATCCCAGTCCTCTAGTCTCCCACTAATTTTTGCCACTTTGTATGTTTTTTCCTTCAATTTGATACTCTCCCTCACCTCCTTAGATATCCACGGTCGATTTTTCCCCTTCCTACCGTCTTTCTTTTTTGTCGGTATGAACCTTTTCTGAACACTGTGAAAGATCGCTCGGAAGGTTCTCCACTGATCCTCAACTGCTTCACCATGAAGTCTTTGCTCCCAGTCTACCTTAGCTAGTTCTTCTCTCATCTCATTGTAATCGCCTTTGTTTAAGCACAAAACACTAGTGTTTGATTTTACCTTGTCATCCTCCAACTGTATTTTAAATTCCACCATATTGTGGTCGCTCCTTCTAAGAGGATCCCGAACTATGAGATCATTAATCAATCCTGCCTCATTACACAGGACCAGATCTAGGACCGCTTGTTCCCTTGTAGGTTCCATTACATACTGTTCCAGGAAATTATCCCGGGCACATTCTATAAACTCCTCCTCAAGGCTGCCTTTACCAACCTGGTTAAACCAATCGATATGCAGATTAAAATCTCCCATGATAACCGCTGTACCATTTCTACATGCATCCGTTATTTCTTTGTTTATTGCCTGCCCTACCATCCTGTTACTATTTGGTGGCCTATAGACTACTCCTATCAGTGACCTTTTCGCCTTACTATCCCTGATTTCCACCCAAATTGATTCAACCGTGTCCTCCATAGCACCAATATCATTCCTTACTATTGCCCGGATGCCATCCTTAAACAACAAAGCTACACCACCGCCCTTACCACCATTCTATCCTTTCGTATAGTCTGATACCCTTGGATATTTAACTCCCAGTCGTGACCATCTTTTAACCATGTTTCAGTAATGGCCACTAAATCATAGTCATTCACGATGATTTGCGCCATCAACTCATTTACCTTATTTCGTATACTACGAGCATTCAGGTAAAGTACACTTATGCTTTTTTTATGTCTTTGTTATGAATCCTAACACCTTGATCAGTAACTTTTCGCAATTTATTTTTCCTCTTACCCTTTCTCCTAATTTTCCTTGTCTTTGAACCCATATCTCTACATAATAATCTGTCACGTAACCTGCTGCCTTGATCTCCATTAACCATTATACTGTCCATAGCTTTACACTTCCCTTCCCCCCAACTTGCTAGTTTAAAGTCCCTGTGACCAACCTATTTAGCCTATTCGCTAGAACACTGGTCCCAGAATGGTTCAGGTGAATGGTTCAGATCTCACTCACCTTCTCATTATCACTGATATCCTTCTCATTCTCACTGATCCTGTTCTCCCTCTCATTCTCATTGATCTCACTCACCTTCTCATTCTCACTGATCTCACTCACCTTCTCATTCTCACTGATCTCACTCACCTTCTCATTCTCACTGAACTCACTCACCTTCTCATTCTCACTGAACTCACTCACCTTCTCATTCTCACTAATCTCACTCACCTTCTCATTATCACTGATCTCCTTCTCATTCTCACTGATCCCGTTCTCCTTCTCATTCTCACTAATCTCACTCACCTTCTCATTCTCACTGATTCCATTCTCCCTCTCATTCTCACTAATCTCACTCACCTTCTCATTCTCACTGATCTCACTCACCTTCTCATTATCACTGATCTCCTTCTCATTCTCACTGATCCCGTTCTCCTTCTCATTCTCACTGATCTCACTCACCTTCTCATTCTCACTGATCTCACTCACCTTCTCATTCTCACTGATCTCCTTCTCATTCTCACTGATCCCATTTCTCCCTCTCAGTCTCATTAATCTCACTCTCCTTCTCATTCTCACTGATCTCCTTCTCATTCTCACTGATCCCGTTCTCCCTCTCATTCTCACTAATCTCACTCACCTTCTCATTCTCACTAATCTCACTCACCTTCTCAGTCTCACTGATCTCCTTCTCATTCTCACTGATCCCGTTCTCCTTCTCAGTCTCACTGATCTCACTCACCTTCTCATTCTCACTGATCTCCTTCTCATTCTCACTGATCCCGTTCTCCTTCTCATTCTCACTGATCTCACTCACCATCTCATTCTCACTGATCTCACTCACCTTCTCATTCTCACTGATCTCCTTCTCATTCTCACTGATCCCGTTCTCCCTCTCAGTCTCACTGATCTCACTCTCTTTCTCATTCTCACTGATCTCCTTCTCATTCTCACTGATCCCGTTCTCCCTCTCAGTCTCACTGATCTCACTCATCTTCTCATTCTCACTGATCTCACTCACCTTCTCATTCTCACTGATTTCACTCACCTTCTCATTCTCACTGATCTCACTCACCTTCTTATTCTCACTGATCTCCCTCTCATTCTCACTGATCTCACTCACCTTCTCATTCTCACTGATCTCACTCACCTTCTCATTCTCACTGATCTCACTCACCTTCTCATTCTCACTGATCTCACTCACCTTCTTATTCTCACTGATCTCCCTCTCATTCTCACTGATCTCACTCACCTTCTCATTCTCACTGATCTCACTCACCTTCTCATTCACACTGATACCGTCCTCATTCACATTCTCACTGATACTGTCCTCATTCTCACTGCTACCGTCCTCATTCACACTGATACCGTCCCCATTCTCATTCTCACTGATACCGTCCTCATTCACATTCTCTTTTTAAAAAAAATATTTTATTGAAAATTTTTGGTCAACCATCACAGTACATTGTGTATCCTTTACACAATAATATAACAGTATAAATAACAATGACCTGTTTTATAAACAAAGAATAAATAATATATAACAAAAACGAAAACTAAAACTAAATGGCAACTGCCTTGTCTCAGATAAACACTCTCCAAAAATATGATTTAACAGTCCAATATACAATTATTTATAGCAACGACCTATACATATTATACATATATATTAACAACCCTGAGAGTCCTTCTGGTTCCTCTCCACCACCCCCCCCCCCCCCGACCCCCCCTGGGCTGCTGCTGCTACCTTCTTCTTTTCCATTCCCTCTATCTTTCTGTGAGGTATTCGGCGAACGGTTGCCACCGCCTGGTGAACCCTTGAGCCGATCCCCTTAGGACGAACTTAATCCGTTCCAGCTTTATAAACCCTGCCATGTCATTTATCCAGGTCTCCACCCCCGGGGGCTTGGCTTCCATCCACATCAACAGTATCCTGCGCCGGGCTACTAGGGAAGCAAAGGCCAAAACATCGGCCTCTCTCGCCTCCTGTACTCCCGGCTCTTGTGCAACCCCAAATATAGCCAACCCCCAGCTTGGTTCGACCTGGACCCCCACTACTTTCGAAAGCACCTTTGTCACCCCCATCCAGAACCCCTGTAGTGCCGGACATGACCAGAACATGTGGGTGTGATTCGCTTGGCTTCTCGAGCATCTCGCACACCTATCCTCTACCCCAAAAAATTTACTGAGCCTTGCTCCAGTCATATGCGCCCTGTGTAACACCTTAAATTGAATCAGGCTTAGCCTGGCACACGAGGACGATGAGTTTACCCTACTTAGGGCATCCGCCCACAGCCCCTCCTCAATCTCCTCCCCCAGCTCTTCTTCCCATTTCCCTTTCAGCTCATCTACCATAATCTCCCCCTCGTCCCTCATTTCCCTATATATATCTGACACCTTACCGTCCCCCACCCATGTCTTTGAGATCACTCTGTCCTGCACCTCATGCGTCGGGAGCTGCGGGAATTCCCTCACCTGTTGCCTCGCAAAAGCCCTCAGTTGCATATACCGGAATGCATTGCCTTGGGGCAACCCATATTTCTCGGTCAGCGCTCCCAGACTTGCGAACTCCCCATCCACAAACAGATCTTTCAGTTGCGTTACTCCTGCTCTTTGCCATATTCCAAATCCCCCATCCATTCTCCCCGGGGCAAACCTATGGTTATTTCTTATCGGGGACCCCACCAAGGCTCCCGTCTTTCCCCTATGCCGTCTCCACTGTCCCCAAATTTTCAAAGTCGCCACCATCACCGGGCTTGTGGTGTATTTCTTCGGTGAGAACAGCAATGGGGCCGTCACCATAGCTTGTAGGCTAGCCCCCCTACAGGACGCCCTCTCCAATCTCTTTCACGCCGCTCCCTCCTCTTCTCCCATCCACTTACTCACCATTGAGATATTGGCGGCCCAGTAGTACTCACTTAGGCTCGGTAATGCCAGCCCCCCCCTATCCCTACTACGCTGTAAGAATCCCTTCCTCACTCTCGGGGTCTTCCCGGCCCACACAAAACTCATGATACTCTTTTCGATCCTTTTGAAAAAAGCCTTCGTGATCACCACCGGGAGGCACTGAAACACAAAGAGGAATCTCGGGAGGACTACCATTTTAACCGCCTGCACCCTCCCTGCCAGTGACAGGGATACCATGTCCCATCTCTTGAAGTCCTCCTCAATTTGTTCCACTAATCGCGTTAAATTTAACCTATGCAATGTACCCCAATTCTTGGCTATCTGGATCCCCAAGTAACGAAAGTCCCTTGTTACCTTCCTCAGCGGAAAGTCCTCTATTTCTCTGCTCTGCTCCCCTGGATGCACCACAAACAACTCACTTTTCCCCATGTTCAGTTTATATCCTGAGAATTCTCCAAACTCCCGAAGTGTCCGCATTATCTCTGGCATCCCCTCCGCCGGGTCCGCTACATATAACAACAAATCATCCGCATATAAAGATACCCGGTGTTCTTCTCCTCCTCTAAGTACTCCCCTCCACTTCTTGGAACCCCTCAATGCTATTGCCAGGGGCTCAATCGCCAGTGCAAACAATAATGGGGACAGAGGGCATCCCTGCCTTGTCCCTCTACGGAGCCGAAAGTATGCAGATCCCCGTCCATTCGTGACCACACTCGCCACTGGGGCCCTATACAACAGCTGCACCGATCCAACATACTCATCTCCAAAACCAAATCTCCTCAGCACCTCCCACAGATAATCCCATTCCACTCTATCAAATGCTTTCTCGGCATCCATCGCCACCACTATCTCCGCTTCTCCCTCTGGTGGGGGCATCATCATTACCCCTAGCAGCCTCCGTATATTCGTATTCAGCTGTCTCCCCTTCACAAACCCAGTTTGTTCCTCATGGACCACCCTCGGGACACAATCCTCTATCCTCATTGCCATTACCTTGGCCAGAATCTTAGCGTCTACATTTAGGAGGGAAATAGGTCTATAGGACCCGCATTGCAGCGGGTCCTTTTCCTTCTTTAGGAGAAGCGATATCATTGCCTCTGACATAGTCGGGGGCAGCTGTCCCCTTTCCTTTGCCTCATTAAAGGTCCTCATCAATAGCGGGGCGAGCAAGTCCACATATTTCCTGTAAAATTCAACTTGGAATCCATCCGGTCCCGGAGCCTTCCCCGCCTGCATGCTCCTAATTCCTTTCACTACTTCCTCTATTTCAATCTGTGCTCCCAGTCCCACCCTTTCCTGCTCCTCCACCTTGGGAAATTCCAGCCGGTCCAGAAAGCCCATCATCCTCTCCCTCCCATCCGGGGGTTGAGCTTCGTATAATTTTTTATAAAATGCCTTGAACACTCCATTCACTCTCTCCGCTCCCCGCTCCATCTCTCCTTCCTCATCCCTCACTCCCCCTATTTCCCTCGCTGCTCCCCTTTTCCTCAATTGGTGGGCCAGCAACCTGCTCGCCTTCTCCCCATATTCGTACTGTACACCCTGTGCCTTCCTCCACTGTGCCTCTGCAGTACCCGTTGTCAGCAAGTCAAATTCTACGTGTAGCCTTTGCCTTTCCCTGTACAGTCCCTCCTCCGGTGCCTCCGCATATTGCCTGTCCACCCTCAGAAGTTCTTGCAGCAACCGCTCCCGTTCCCTACTCTCCTGCTTTCCTTTATGTGCCCTTATTGATATCAGCTCCCCTCTAACCACTGCCTTCAGCGCCTCCCAGACCACTCTCACCTGGACCTCCCCATTATCATTGAGTTCCAAGTACTTTTCAATGCACCCCCTCACCCTTAGACACCCCCCCTCATCTGCCATTAGTCCCATGTCCATTCTCCAGGGTGGGCGCCCTTCTGTTTCCTCCCCTATCTCCAAGTCCACCCAATGTGGAGCGTGATCCGAAATGGCTATAGCCGTATACTCCGTTCCCCTCACCTTCGGGATCAACGCCCTTCCCAAAACAAAAAAGTCTATTCGCGAATAGACTTTGTGGACATAGGAGAAAAACGAAAACTCCTTACTCCTAGGTCTGCTAAATCTCCACGGGTCTACTCCTCCCATCTGCTCCATAAAGTCTTTAAGCATCTTGGCTGCTGCCGGCCTCCTTCCAGTCCTGGACCTCGACCTGTCCAGCCCTGGTTCCAACACCGTATTGAAATCTCCCCCCATTACCAACTTTCCCACCTCTAGGTCCGGGATGCGTCCTAGCATACGCCTCATTACCCGCTTCCCCACTAATATAGCCACCCCCCTGTTTTTCGCATCTAGCCCCGAATGGAACACCTGCCCCACCCAGCCTTTGCGTAGTCTCACCTGGTCTATCAGTTTCAAGTGCGTTTCCTGTAACATAACCACGTCTGCCTTAAGTTTCTTAAGGTGTGCAAGTACCCGTGCCCTCTTTATCGGCCCGTTCAGCCCTCTCATGTTCCACGTGATCAGCCGGGTTGGGGGGCTTTTTACCCCCCCCCCCTTGTCGATTAGCCATCCCCTTTTTCCAGCTCCTCACCCGGTTCCCACGCAGCTGTGTCCCCCCCAGGCGGTGCCCCCCCGCCCATCCCACCCCATGCCAGCTCCCCCCTCTCCCCAGCAGCAGCAGCCCAATAATTCCCCCCTCCCACCCCCCCCCCCCCGCTAGATCCCCCACTAGCGTAGTTACACCCCCCATGTTGCTCCCAGAAGTCAGCAAACTCTGGCCGACCTCGGCTTCCCCCCGTGACCTCGGCTCGCACCGTGTGACGCCCCCTCCTTCCTGCTTCCCTATTCCCGCCATGATTATCATAGCGCGGGAACCGAGCCCGTGCTGCCCCCTTGGCCCCGCCCCCAATGGCCAACGCCCCATCTCCTCCACCTCCTTTCCTCCCCCCACCACCTCCTGTGGAAGAAAGAAAAGTTACCACATCGCAGGATTAATAACATAAAACTCCTCTTTCCCCCCTTTTTACCCCCCTCTTCGCCCCCCATACTCGCCCCACCACTTTGTTTCAAACGTTCTTTTTTTAATAACCCGTTCATTCCAATTTTTCTTCCACGATAAAAGTCCACGCCTCATCCGCCGTCTCAAAGTAGTGGTGCCTCCCTTGATATGTGACCCACAGTCTTGCCGGTTGCAGCATTCCGAATTTTATCTTCTTTTTGTGAAGCACCACCTTGGCCCGATTAAAGCTCGCCCTCCTTCTCGCCACCTCCGCACTCCAGTCTTGGTACACGCGGATCACCGCGTTCTCCCACTTACTGCTCCGAGTTTTCTTTGCCCACCTAAGGACCATCTCTCTATCCTTAAAACGGAGGAATCTCACCACTATGACTCTCGGAATTTCTCCTGCTCTCGGTCCTCGTGCCATCACTCGGTATGTTCCCTCCACCTCCAGCGGACCCGCCGGGGCCTCCGCTCCCATTAGCGAGTGCAGCATCGTGCTCACATATGCCCCGACGTCCGCTCCCTCCGCACCTTCAGGAAGACCAAGAATGCTTAGGTTGTTCCTCCTCGCGTTGTTCTCCAGCGCCTCCAGCCTTTCCACACATCGTTTATGGTGTGCCTCGTGCATCTCCGTCTTCACCACCAGGCCCTGTATATCGTCCTCGTTCTCGGCAGCCTTTGCCTTCACGACCCGAAGCTCCCGCTCCTGGGTCTTTTGCTCCTCCTTTAGCCCTTCGATCGCCTGTAATATCGGGGCCAACAGCTCCTTCTTCATTTCCTTTTTGAGTTCTTCCACGCAGCGTTTCAAAAACTCGTGTTGTTCAGGGCCCCATATTAAACTGCCACCTTCCGACGCCATCTTGGTTTTTGCATGCCTTCCTTGCCGCTGCTCTAAAGGATCCACCGCAATCCGGCCTCTTTCCTCTCCTTTTTACATCCGTATCCAGGGGGGATTCCCTTCTGGTTCACCGCACAGTACTTTTAGCCGTTAAATATGCCGTTGGGCCTCTTATTAAGAGCCCAAAAGTCCGTTCCACCGGGAGCTGCCGAAACGTGCGACTCAGCTGGTCATCGCCGCACCCGGAAGTCCTCATTCACATTCTCACTGATACCGTCCTCATTCACACTGATACCGTCCTCATTCACATTCTCACTGATACCGTCCTCATTCACATTCTCACTGATACCGTCCTCATTCTCACTGATACCGTCCTCATTCTCATTCACACTGATACCTTCCTCATTCACATTCTCACTGATACCGTCCTCATTCTCACTGATACCGTCCCCATTCACATTCTCACTGATACCGTCCTCTTTCTCATTATCACTGATACCGTCCCCATTCACATTCTCACTGATACCGTCCTGATTCACATTCTCACTGATACCGTCCCCATTCACATTCTCACAGATACCGTCCTCATTCTCATTCTCACTGATACCGTCCTCATTCACATTCTCACTGTTACCGTCCTCATTCTCTTTCTCACTGATACCGTCCCCATTCACATTCTCACTGATACCGTCCCCATTCACATTGTCACTGATACCGTCCTCATTCTCACTGATACCGTCCTCATTCTCACTGATATCGTCCTCATTCACATTCTCACTGATACCGTCCTCATTCTCATTCTCACTGATACCGTCCCCATTCACATTCACACTGATACCGTCCTCATTTTCATTCTCACTGATACCGTCCTGATTCACATTCTCACTGATACCGTCCTCATTCTCACTGATACCGTCCTCATTCACATTCACACTGATACCGTCCACATTCACATTCTCACTGATACCGTGCTAATTCACATTCTCACTGATACCGTCCTCATTCACTTTCTCACTGATACAGTCCTCATTCTCACTGATACCATTCTCATTCACATTCTCACTGATACCGTCCTCATTCTCATGATCACTGATACCATCCTCATTCTCACTGATGCCGTCCTCATTCTCACTGATACCATCCTCATTCACAGTCTCACTGATACCGTCCTCATTCTCACTGATACCGTCCCCATTCACATTCTCACTGATACCGTCCTCATTCACATTCTCACTGATACCGTCCTCATTCTCATTCTCATTGATACCGTCCTCATTCTCACTGATACCGTCCCCATTCACATTCTCACTGATACCGTCCTCATTCTCATTCGCACTGATACCGTCCTCATTCTCACTGATACGGTCCCCATTCACATTCTCACTGATACCGTCCTCATTCTCATTCTCACTGATACCGTCCTCATTCTCATTCTCACTGATACCGTCCTCATTCTCACTGATACCGTCCCCATTCACATTCTCACTGATACCGTCCTCATTCACATTCTCACTGATACCGTCCTCATTCACATTCTCACAGATACCGTCCTCATTCACATAATCACTGATACCGTCCTCATTCACATTCTCACTGATACCGTCCTCATTCACATTCTCACTGATACCGTCCTCATTCACATTCACACTGATGCCGTCCTCATTCACATTCCCACTGATACCGTCCTCATTCACATTCTCACTGATACCGTCCTCATTCACACTGATACCATCCTCATTCGCATTCTCACTGATACCGTCCTCATTCACATTCTCACTGATACCGTCCTCATTCACATTCTCACTGATACCGTCCTCATTCACATTCACACTGATGCCGTCCTCATTCACATTCTCACTGATACCGTCCTCATTCACATTCACACTGATACCGTCCTCTTTCTCATTCTCACTGATACCGTCCTCATTCACATTCACACTGATACCGTCCTCATTCACATTCTCACTGATACCGTCCTCATTCTCATTGATACCGTCCTCATTCACATTCTCACTGATACCGTCCTCATTCACATTCTCACTGATACCGTCCTCATTCACATTCTCACTGATCCCTTCCTCATTCACATTCTCACTGATACCGTCCCCATTCACATTCTCACTGATACCGTCCTCATTCACATTCTCACTGATACCGTCCTCATTCTCATTCTCACTGATACCGTCCTCATTCACACTGATACCATCCTCATTCGCATTCTCACTGAAATCGTCCTCACTCTCACTGATACCGTCCCCATTCACATTCTCACTGATACCGTCCACATTCACACTGATACCATCCTCATTCGCATTCACACTGATACCGTCCTCATTCACATTCTCACTGATACCGTCCTCATTCTCACTGATACCGTCCTCATTCTCATTCTCACTGATACCGTCCTCATTCACATTCTCACTGATACCGTCCTCATTCACACTGATACCATCCTCATTCGCATTCTCACTGATACCGTCCTCATTCTCACTGATACCGTCCCCATTCACATTCTCACTGATGCCGTCCTCATTCTCACTGATACCGTCCCCATTCACATTCTCACTGATACCGTCCTCTTTCTCATTCTCACTGATACCGTCCTCTTTCTCATTCTCACTGATACCGTCCTCATTCACATTCACACTGATACCGTCCTCATTCACATTCTCACTGATACCGTCCTCATTCACATTCACACTGATACAGTCCTCTTTCTCATTCTCACTGATACCGTCCTCATTCACATTCTCACTGATACCGTCCTCATTCTCACTGATACCGTCCTCATTCACATTCACACTGATACCGTCCCCATTCACATTCACACTGATACCGTCCTGATTCACATTCACACAGATACCGTCCTCATTCACATTCACACTGAAACCGTCCCCATTCTCATTCTCACTGATACCGTCCTCATTCACATTCACACTGATACCGTCCTCTTTCTCATTCTCACTGATAACGTCCTCATTCACATTCTCACTGATACCGTCCTCATTCTCACTGATACCGTCCTCATTCACATTCACACTGATACCGTCCCCATTCACATTCTCACTGATACCATCCTCATTCACTTTCTCACTGATACAGTCCTCATTCTCACTGATACCGTCCTCATTCACTTTCTCACTGATTCAGTCCTCATTCTCACTGATACCGTCCTCATTCTCATGATCACTGATACCGTCCTCATTCTCACTGATGCCGTCCTCATTCTCACTGATACCGTCCTCATTCACAGTCTCACTGATACCGTCCTCATTCACATTCACACTGATACCGTCCTCATTCACATTCTCACTGATACCGTCCTCATTCTCATTCTCACTGATACCGTCCTCATTCTCACTGATACCGTCCCCATTCACATTCTCACTGATACCGTCCTCATTCTCACTGATACCGTCCCCATTCACATTCACACTGATACAGTCCTCTTTCTCATTCTCACTGGTACCGTCCTGATTCACATTCACACAGATACCGCCCTCATTCACATTCACACTGAAACCGTCCCCATTCTCATTCTCACTGATACCGTCCTCATTCACATTCACACTGATAGAGTCCTCTTTCTCATTCTCACTGATACCGTCCTCATTCACATTCTCACTGCTCCCGTCCTCATTCTCACTGATACCGTCCTCATTCACATTCACACTGATACCGTCCCCATTCACATTCTCACTGATACCGTCCTAATTCACATTCTCACTGATACCGTCCTCATTCACTTTCTCACTGATACAGTCCTCATTCTCACTGATACCGTCCTCATTCTCATGATCACTGATACCGTCCTCATTCTCACTGATGCCGTCCTCATTCTCACTGATACCGTCCTCATTCACAGTCTCACTGATACCGTCCTCATTCACATTCACACTGATACCGTCCTCATTCACATTCTCACTGATACCGTCCTCATTCTCATTCTCACTGATACCGTCCTCATTCTCACTGACACCGTCCCCATTCACATTCTCACTGATACCGTCCTCATTCTCACTGATACCGTCCTCATTCTCACTGATACCGTCCCCATTCACATTCTCACTGATACCGTTCTCATTCACATTCTCACTGATACCGTCCTCATTCGCATTCTCACTGATACCGTCCTCATTCACATTCTCACTGATACCGTCCCCATTCACATTCTCACTGATACCGTCCTCATTCACATTCTCACTGATACCGTCCTCATTCACATTCTCACTGATACCGTCCTCATTCACACTGATACCGTCCTCATTCACATTCTCACTGATACCGTCCTCATTCACATTCTCACTGATACCGTCCTCATTCTCACTGATACCGTCCTCATTCTCATTCACACTGATACCGTCCTCATTCACATTCTCACTGATACCGTCCTCATTCTCACTGATACCGTTCCCATTCACATTCTCATTGATACCGTCCTCTTTCTCATTATCACTGATACCGTCCCCATTCACATTCTCACTGATACCGTCCTGATTCACATTCTCACTGATACCGTCCCCATTCACATTCTCACAGATACCGTCCTCATTCACATTCTCACTGATACCGTCCCCATTCACATTCTCACAGATACCATCCTCATTCGCATTCTCACTGATACCGTCCACATTCTCACTGATACCGTCCCCATTCACATTCTCTCTGATGCCGTCCTCATTCTCACTGATACCGTCCCCATTCACATTCTCACTGATACCGTCCTCTTTCTCATTCTCACTGATACCGTCCTCTTTCTCATTCTCACTGAAACCGTCCTCATTCACATTCACACTGATACCGTCCTCATTCACATTCTCACTGATACCGTCCTCATTCACATTCACACTGATACAGTCCTCTTTCTCATTCTCACTGATACCGTCCTCATTCACATTCTCACTGATACCGTCCTCATTCTCACTGATACCGTCCTCATTCACATTCACACTGATACCGTCCCCATTCACATTCACACTGATACCGTCCTGATTCACATTCACACTGATACAGTCCTCTTTCTCATTCTCACTGATACCGTCCTCATTCACTTTCTCACTGATACAGTCCTCATTCTCACTGATACCGTCCTCATTCTCATGATCACTGATACCGTCCTCATTCTCACTGATGCCGTCCTCATTCTCACTGATACCGTCCTCATTCACAGTCTCACTGATACCGTCCTCATTCACATTCACACTGATACCGTCCTCATTCACATTCTCACTGATACCGTCCTCATTCTCATTCTCACTGATACCGTCCTCATTCTCACTGACACCGTCCCCATTCACATTCTCACTGATACCGTCCTCATTCTCACTGATACCGTCCTCATTCTCACTGATACCGTCCCCATTCACATTCTCACTGATACCGTTCTCATTCACATTCTCACTGATACCGTCCTCATTCGCATTCTCACTGATACCGTCCTCATTCACATTCTCACTGATACCGTCCTCTTTCTCATTCTCACTGATACCGTCCTCTTTCTCATTCTCACTGATACCGTCCTCATTCACATTCACACTGATACCGTCCTCATTCACATTCTCACTGATACCGTCCTCATTCACATTCACACTGATACAGTCCTCTTTCTCATTCTCACTGATACCGTCCTCATTCACATTCTCACTGATACCGTCCTCATTCTCACTGATACCGTCCTCATTCACATTCACACTGATACCGTCCCCATTCACATTCACACTGATACCGTCCTGATTCACATTCACACAGATACCGTCCTCATTCACATTCACACTGAAACCGTCCCCATTCTCATTCTCACTGATACCGTCCTCATTCACATTCACACTGATACCGTCCTCTTTCTCATTCTCACTGATAACGTCCTCATTCACATTCTCACTGATACCGTCCTCATTCTCACTGATACCGCCCTCATTCACATTCACACTGATACCGTCCCCATTCACATTCTCACTGATACCATCCTCATTCACTTTCTCACTGATACAGTCCTCATTCTCACTGATACCGTCCTCATTCACTTTCTCACTGATTCAGTCCTCATTCTCACTGATACCGTCCTCATTCTCATGATCACTGATACCGTCCTCATTCTCACTGATGCCGTCCTCATTCTCACTGATACCGTCCTCATTCACAGTCTCACTGATACCGTCCTCATTCACATTCACACTGATACCGTCCTCATTCACATTCTCACTGATACCGTCCTCATTCTCATTCTCACTGATACCGTCCTCATTCTCACTGATACCGTCCCCATTCACATTCTCACTGATACCGTCCTCATTCTCACTGATACCGTCCCCATTCACATTCACACTGATACAGTCCTCTTTCTCATTCTCACTGGTACCGTCCTGATTCACATTCACACAGATACCGCCCTCATTCACATTCACACTGAAACCGTCCCCATTCTCATTCTCACTGATACCGTCCTCATTCACATTCACACTGATAGAGTCCTCTTTCTCATTCTCACTGATACCGTCCTCATTCACATTCTCACTGCTCCCGTCCTCATTCTCACTGATACCGTCCTCATTCACATTCACACTGATACCGTCCCCATTCACATTCTCACTGATACCGTCCTAATTCACATTCTCACTGATACCGTCCTCATTCACTTTCTCACTGATACAGTCCTCATTCTCACTGATACCGTCCTCATTCTCATGATCACTGATACCGTCCTCATTCTCACTGATGCCGTCCTCATTCTCACTGATACTGTCCTCATTCACAGTCTCACTGATACCGTCCTCATTCACATTCACACTGATACCGTCCTCATTCACATTCTCACTGATACCGTCCTCATTCTCATTCTCACTGATACCGTCCTCATTCTCACTGACACCGTCCCCATTCACATTCTCACTGATACCGTCCTCATTCTCACTGATACCGTCCTCATTCTCACTGATACCGTCCCCATTCACATTCTCACTGATACCGTTCTCATTCACATTCTCACTGATACCGTCCTCATTCGCATTCTCACTGATACCGTCCTCATTCACATTCTCACTGATACCGTCCCCATTCACATTCTCACTGATACCGTCCTCATTCACATTCTCACTGATACCGTCCTCATTCACATTCTCACTGATACCGTCCTCATTCACACTGATACCGTCCTCATTCACATTCTCACTGATACCGTCCTCATTCACATTCTCACTGATACCGTCCTCATTCTCACTGATACCGTCCTCATTCTCATTCACACTGATACCGTCCTCATTCACATTCTCACTGATACCGTCCTCATTCTCACTGATACCGTTCCCATTCACATTCTCATTGATACCGTCCTCTTTCTCATTATCACTGATACCGTCCCCATTCACATTCTCACTGATACCGTCCTGATTCACATTCTCACTGATACCGTCCCCATTCACATTCTCACAGATACCGTCCTCATTCACATTCTCACTGATACCGTCCCCATTCACATTCTCACAGATACCATCCTCATTCGCATTCTCACTGATACCGTCCACATTCTCACTGATACCGTCCCCATTCACATTCTCACTGATGCCGTCCTCATTCTCACTGATACCGTCCCCATTCACATTCTCACTGATACCGTCCTCTTTCTCATTCTCACTGATACCGTCCTCTTTCTCATTCTCACTGAAACCGTCCTCATTCACATTCACACTGATACCGTCCTCATTCACATTCTCACTGATACCGTCCTCATTCACATTCACACTGATACAGTCCTCTTTCTCATTCTCACTGATACCGTCCTCATTCACATTCTCACTGATACAGTCCTCATTCTCACTGATACCGTCCTCATTCACATTCACACTGATACCGTCCCCATTCACATTCACACTGATACCGTCCTGATTCACATTCACACTGATACAGTCCTCTTTCTCATTCTCACTGATACCGTCCTCATTCACTTTCTCACTGATACAGTCCTCATTCTCACTGATACCGTCCTCATTCTCATGATCACTGATACCGTCCTCATTCTCACTGATGCCGTCCTCATTCTCACTGATACCGTCCTCATTCACAGTCTCACTGATACCGTCCTCATTCACATTCACACTGATACCGTCCTCATTCACATTCTCACTGATACCGTCCTCATTCTCATTCTCACTGATACCGTCCTCATTCTCACTGACACCGTCCCCATTCACATTCTCACTGATACCGTCCTCATTCTCACTGATACCGTCCTCATTCTCACTGATACCGTCCCCATTCACATTCTCACTGATACCGTTCTCATTCACATTCTCACTGATACCGTCCTCATTCGCATTCTCACTGATACCGTCCTCATTCACATTCTCACTGATACCGTCCCCATTCACATTCTCACTGATACCGTCCTCATTCACATTCTCACTGATACCGTCCTCATTCACATTCTCACTGATACCGTCCTCATTCACACTGATACCGTCCTCATTCACATTCTCACTGATACCGTCCTCATTCACATTCTCACTGATACCGTCCTCATTCTCACTGATACCGTCCTCATTCTCATTCACACTGATACCGTCCTCATTCACATTCTCACTGATACCGTCCTCATTCTCACTGATACCGTTCCCATTCACATTCTCATTGATACCGTCCTCTTTCTCATTATCACTGATACCGTCCCCATTCACATTCTCACTGATACCGTCCTGATTCACATTCTCACTGATACCGTCCCCATTCACATTCTCACAGATACCGTCCTCATTCACATTCTCACTGATACCGTCCCCATTCACATTCTCACAGATACCATCCTCATTCGCATTCTCACTGATACCGTCCACATTCTCACTGATACCGTCCCCATTCACATTCTCACTGATGCCGTCCTCATTCTCACTGATACCGTCCCCATTCACATTCTCACTGATACCGTCCTCTTTCTCATTCTCACTGATACCGTCCTCTTTCTCATTCTCACTGAAACCGTCCTCATTCACATTCACACTGATACCGTCCTCATTCACATTCTCACTGATACCGTCCTCATTCACATTCACACTGATACAGTCCTCTTTCTCATTCTCACTGATACCGTCCTCATTCACATTCTCACTGATACCGTCCTCATTCTCACTGATACCGTCCTCATTCACATTCACACTGATACCGTCCCCATTCACATTCACACTGATACCGTCCTGATTCACATTCACACAGATACCGTCCTCATTCACATTCACACTGAAACCGTCCCCATTCTCATTCTCACTGATAACGTCCTCATTCCCATTCTCACTGATACCGTCCTCATTCTCACTGATACCGTCCTCATTCACATTCACACTGATACCGTCCCCATTCACATTCTCACTGATACCATCCTCATTCACTTTCTCACTGATACAGTCCTCATTCTCACTGATACCGTCCTCATTCACTTTCTCACTGATTCAGTCCTCATTCTCACTGATACCGTCCTCATTCTCATGATCACTGATACCGTCCTCATTCTCACTGATGCCGTCCTCATTCTCACTGATACCGTCCTCATTCACAGTCTCACTGATACCGTCCTCATTCACATTCACACTGATACCGTCCTCATTCACATTCTCACTGATACCGTCCTCATTCTCATTCTCACTGATACCGTCCTCATTCTCACTGATACCGTCCCCATTCACATTCTCACTGATACCGTCCTCATTCTCACTGATACCGTCCCCATTCGCATTCACACTGATACAGTCCTCTTTCTCATTCTCACTGATACCGTCCTGATTCACATTCACACAGATACCGCCCTCATTCACATTCACACTGAAACCGTCCCCATTCTCATTCTCACTGATACCGTCCTCATTCACATTCACACTGATAGAGTCCTCTTTCTCATTCTCACTGATACCGTCCTCATTCACATTCTCACTGCTCCCGTCCTCATTCTCACTGATACCGTCCTCATTCACATTCACACTGATACCGTCCCCATTCACATTCCCACTGATACCGTCCTCATTCACATTCACACTGATACCGTCCCCATTCACATTCTCACTGATACCGTCCTAATTCACATTCTCACTGATACCGTCCTCATTCACTTTCTCACTGATACAGTCCTCATTCTCACTGATACCGTCCTCATTCTCATGATCACTGATACCGTCCTCATTCTCACTGATGCCGTCCTCATTCTCACTGATACCGTCCTCATTCACAGTCTCACTGATACCGTCCTCATTCACATTCACACTGATACCGTCCTCATTCACATTCTCACTGATACCGTCCTCATTCTCATTCTCACTGATACCGTCCTCATTCTCACTGACACCGTCCCCATTCACATTCTCACTGATACCGTCCTCATTCTCACTGATACCGTCCTCATTCTCACTGATACCGTCCCCATTCACATTCTCACTGATACCGTTCTCATTCACATTCTCACTGATACCGTCCTCATTCGCATTCTCACTGATACCGTCCTCATTCACATTCTCACTGATACCGTCCCCATTCACATTCTCACTGATACCGTCCTCATTCACATTCTCACTGATACCGTCCTCATTCACATTCTCACTGATACCGTCCTCATTCACACTGATACCGTCCTCATTCACATTCTCACTGATACCGTCCTCATTCACATTCTCACTGATACCGTCCTCATTCTCACTGATACCGTCCTCATTCTCATTCACACTGATACCGTCCTCATTCACATTCTCACTGATACCGTCCTCATTCTCACTGATACCGTTCCCATTCACATTCTCATTGATACCGTCCTCTTTCTCATTATCACTGATACCGTCCCCATTCACATTCTCACTGATACCGTCCTGATTCACATTCTCACTGATACCGTCCCCATTCACATTCTCACAGATACCGTCCTCATTCACATTCTCACTGATACCGTCCCCATTCACATTCTCACAGATACCATCCTCATTCGCATTCTCACTGATACCGTCCACATTCTCACTGATACCGTCCCCATTCACATTCTCACTGATGCCGTCCTCATTCTCACTGATACCGTCCCCATTCACATTCTCACTGATACCGTCCTCTTTCTCATTCTCACTGATACCGTCCTCTTTCTCATTCTCACTGAAACCGTCCTCATTCACATTCACACTGATACCGTCCTCATTCACATTCTCACTGATACCGTCCTCATTCACATTCACACTGATACAGTCCTCTTTCTCATTCTCACTGATACCGTCCTCATTCACATTCTCACTGATACCGTCCTCATTCTCACTGATACCGTCCTCATTCACATTCACACTGATACCGTCCCCATTCACATTCACACTGATACCGTCCTGATTCACATTCACACTGATACAGTCCTCTTTCTCATTCTCACTGATACCGTCCTCATTCACTTTCTCACTGATACAGTCCTCATTCTCACTGATACCGTCCTCATTCTCATGATCACTGATACCGTCCTCATTCTCACTGATGCCGTCCTCATTCTCACTGATACCGTCCTCATTCACAGTCTCACTGATACCGTCCTCATTCACATTCACACTGATACCGTCCTCATTCACATTCTCACTGATACCGTCCTCATTCTCATTCTCACTGATACCGTCCTCATTCTCACTGACACCGTCCCCATTCACATTCTCACTGATACCGTCCTCATTCTCACTGATACCGTCCTCATTCTCACTGATACCGTCCCCATTCACATTCTCACTGATACCGTTCTCATTCACATTCTCACTGATACCGTCCTCATTCGCATTCTCACTGATACCGTCCTCATTCACATTCTCACTGATACCGTCCCCATTCACATTCTCACTGATACCGTCCTCATTCACATTCTCACTGATACCGTCCTCATTCACATTCTCACTGATACCGTCCTCATTCACACTGATACCGTCCTCATTCACATTCTCACTGATACCGTCCTCATTCACATTCTCACTGATACCGTCCTCATTCTCACTGATACCGTCCTCATTCTCATTCACACTGATACCGTCCTCATTCACATTCTCACTGATACCGTCCTCATTCTCACTGATACCGTTCCCATTCACATTCTCATTGATACCGTCCTCTTTCTCATTATCACTGATACCGTCCCCATTCACATTCTCACTGATACCGTCCTGATTCACATTCTCACTGATACCGTCCCCATTCACATTCTCACAGATACCGTCCTCATTCACATTCTCACTGATACCGTCCCCATTCACATTCTCACAGATACCATCCTCATTCGCATTCTCACTGATACCGTCCACATTCTCACTGATACCGTCCCCATTCACATTCTCACTGATGCCGTCCTCATTCTCACTGATACCGTCCCCATTCACATTCTCACTGATACCGTCCTCTTTCTCATTCTCACTGATACCGTCCTCTTTCTCATTCTCACTGAAACCGTCCTCATTCACATTCACACTGATACCGTCCTCATTCACATTCTCACTGATACCGTCCTCATTCACATTCACACTGATACAGTCCTCTTTCTCATTCTCACTGATACCGTCCTCATTCACATTCTCACTGATACCGTCCTCATTCTCACTGATACCGTCCTCATTCACATTCACACTGATACCGTCCCCATTCACATTCACACTGATACCGTCCTGATTCACATTCACACAGATACCGTCCTCATTCACATTCACACTGAAACCGTCCCCATTCTCATTCTCACTGATAACGTCCTCATTCACATTCTCACTGATACCGTCCTCATTCTCACTGATACCGTCCTCATTCACATTCACACTGATACCGTCCCCATTCACATTCTCACTGATACCATCCTCATTCACTTTCTCACTGATACAGTCCTCATTCTCACTGATACCGTCCTCATTCACTTTCTCACTGATTCAGTCCTCATTCTCACTGATACCGTCCTCATTCTCATGATCACTGATACCGTCCTCATTCTCACTGATGCCGTCCTCATTCTCACTGATACCGTCCTCATTCACAGTCTCACTGATACCGTCCTCATTCACATTCACACTGATACCGTCCTCATTCACATTCTCACTGATACCGTCCTCATTCTCATTCTCACTGATACCGTCCTCATTCTCACTGATACCGTCCCCATTCACATTCTCACTGATACCGTCCTCATTCTCACTGATACCGTCCCCATTCGCATTCACACTGATACAGTCCTCTTTCTCATTCTCACTGATACCGTCCTGATTCACATTCACACAGATACCGCCCTCATTCACATTCACACTGAAACCGTCCCCATTCTCATTCTCACTGATACCGTCCTCATTCACATTCACACTGATAGAGTCCTCTTTCTCATTCTCACTGATACCGTCCTCATTCACATTCTCACTGCTCCCGTCCTCATTCTCACTGATACCGTCCTCATTCACATTCACACTGATACCGTCCCCATTCACATTCCCACTGATACCGTCCTAATTCACATTCTCACTGATACCGTCCACATTCACTTTCTCACTGATACAGTCCTCATTCTCACTGATACCGTCCTCATTCTCATGATCACTGATACCGTCCTCATTCTCACTGATGCCGTCCTCATTCTCACTGATACCGTCCTCATTCACAGTCTCACTGATACCGTCCTCATTCACATTCACACTGATACCGTCCTCATTCACATTCTCACTGATACCGTCCTCATTCTCATTCTCACTGATACCGTCCTCATTCTCACTGACACCGTCCCCATTCACATTCTCACTGATACCGTCCTCATTCTCACTGATACCGTCCTCATTCTCACTGATACCGTCCCCATTCACATTCTCACTGATACCGTTCTCATTCACATTCTCACTGATACCGTCCTCATTCGCATTCTCACTGATACCGTCCTCATTCACATTCTCACTGATACCGTCCCCATTCACATTCTCACTGATACCGTCCTCATTCACATTCTCACTGATACCGTCCTCATTCACATTCTCACTGATACCGTCCTCATTCACACTGATACCGTCCTCATTCACATTCTCACTGATACCGTCCTCATTCACATTCTCACTGATACCGTCCTCATTCTCACTGATACCGTCCTCATTCTCATTCACACTGATACCGTCCTCATTCACATTCTCACTGATACCGTCCTCATTCTCACTGATACCGTCCCCATTCACATTCTCACTGATACCGTCCTCTTTCTCATTATCACTGATACCGTCCCCATTCACATTCTCACTGATACCGTCCTGATTCACATTCTCACTGATACCGTCCCCATTCACATTCTCACAGATACCGTCCTCATTCTCATTATCACTGATACCGTCCTCATTCACATTCTCACTGTTACCGTCCTCATTCTCTTACTCACTGATACCGTCCCCATTCACATTCTCACTGATACCGTCCCCATTCACATTGTCACTGATACCGTCCTCATTCTCACTGATACCGTCCTCATTCTCACTGATATCGTCCTCATTCACATTCTCACTGATACCGTCCTCATTCTCATTCTCACTGATACCGTCCCCATTCACATTCACACTGATACCGTCCTCATTTTCATTCTCACTGATACCGTCCTGATTCACATTGTCACTGATACCGTCCTCATTCTCACTGATACCGTCCTCATTCACATTCACACTGATCCCGTCCCCATTCACATTCTCACTGATACCGTGCTAATTCACATTCTCACTGATACCGTCCTCATTCACTTTCTCACTGATACAGTCCTCATTCTCACTGATACCATTCTCATTCACATTCTCACTGATACCGTCCTCATTCTCATGATCACTGATACCATCCTCATTCTCACTGATGCCGTCCTCATTCTCACTGATACCGTCCTCATTCACAGTCTCACTGATACCGTCCTCATTCTCACTGATACCGTCCCCATTCACATTCTCACTGATACCGTCCTCATTCACATTCTCACTGATACCGTCCTCATTCTCATTCTCACTGATACCGTCCTCATTCTCACTGATACCGTCCCCATTCACATTCTCACTGATACCGTCCTCATTCACATTCTCACTGATACCATCCTCATTCACATTCTCACAGATACCGTCCTCATTCACATAATCACTGATACCGTCCTCATTCACATTCTCACTGATACCGTCCTCATTCACATTCTCACTGATACCGTCCACATTCACATTCACACTGATGCCGTCCTCATTCACATTCTCACTGATACCGTCCTCATTCACATTCTCACTGATACCGTCCTCTTTCTCATTCTCACTGATACCGTCCTCATTCACATTCACACTGATACCCTCCTCTTTCTCATGCTCACTGATACCGTCCTCATTCACATTCACACTGATACCGTCCTCTTTCTCATTCTCACTGATACCGTCCTCATTCACATTCACACTGATACCGTCCTCATTCACATTCTCACTGATACCGTCCTCATACTCATTGATACCGTCCTCATTCACATTCTCACTGATACCGTCCTCATTCACATTCTCACTGATACCGTCCTCATTCACATTCTCACTGATACCTTCCTCATTCACATTCTCACTGATACCGTCCCCATTCACATTCTCACTGATACCGTCCTCATTCACATTCTCACTGATACCGTCCTCATTCTCATTCTCACTGATACCGTCCTCATTCGCATTCTCACTGATACCGTCCTCATTCTCACTGATACCGTCCCCATTCACATTCTCACTGATACCGTCCTCATTCACACTGATACCATCCTCATTCGCATTCACACTGATACCGTCCTCATTCACATTCTCACTGATACCGTCCTCATTCTCACTGATACCGTCCTCATTCTCATTCTCACTGATACCGTCCTCATTCACATTCTCACTGTTACCGTCCTCATTCACACTGATACCATCCTCATTTGCATTCTCACTGATACCGTCCTCATTCTCACTGATACCGTCCCCATTCACATTCTCACTGATGCCGTCCTCATTCTCACTGATACCGTCCCCATTCACATTCTCACTGATACCGTCCTCTTTCTCATTCTCACTGATACCGTCCTCTTTCTCATTCTCACTGATACCGTCCTCATTCACATTCACACTGATACCGTCCTCATTCACATTCTCACTGATACCGTCCTCATTCACATTCACACTGATACCGTCCTCTTTCTCATTCTCACTGATACCGTCCTGATTCACATTCACACTGATACCGTCCCCATTCACATTCTCACTGATACCGTCCTCATTCTCATTCTCACTGATACCGTCCCTATTCACATTCACACTGATACAGTCCTCTTTCTCATTCTCACTGATACCGTCCTGATTCACATTCACACAGATACCGTCCTCATTCACATTCACACTGAAACCGTCCCCATTCTCATTCTCACTGATACCGTCCTCATTCACATTCACACTGATACCGTCCTCTTTCTCATTCTCACTGATACCGTCCTCTTTCTCATTCTCACTGATACCGTCCTCATTCACATTCTCACTGATACCGTACTCATTCTCACTGATACCGTCCTGATTCACATTCACACTGATACCGTCCCCATTCACATTCTCACTGATACCATCCTCATTCACTTTCTCACTGATACAGTCCTCATTCTCACTGATACCGTCCTCATTCACTTTCTCACTGATACAGTCCTCATTCTCACTGATACCGTCCTCATTCTCATGATCACTGATACCGTCCTCATTCTCACTGATGCCGTCCTCATTCTCACTGATACCGTCCTCATTCACAGTCTCACTGATACCGTCCTCATTCACATTCACACTGATACCGTCCTCATTCACATTCTCACTGATACCGTCCTCATTCTCATTCTCACTGATACCGTCCTCATTCTCACTGATACCGTCCCCATTCACATTCTCACTGATACCGTCCTCATTCTCGCTGATACCGTCCCCATTTACATTCACACTGATACAGTCCTCTTTCTCATTCTCACTGATACCGTCCTGATTCACATTCACACAGATACCGCCCTCATTCACATTCACACTGAAACCGTCCCCATTCTCATTCTCACTGATATCGTCCTCATTCACATTCACACTGATACCGTCCTCATTCACATTCTCACTGATACCGTCCTCATTCACATTCACACTGATACCGTCCTCTTTCTCATTCTCACTGATACCGTCCTGATTCACATTCACACTGATACCGTCCCCATTCACATTCTCACTGATACCGTCCTCATTCTCATTCTCACTGATACCGTCCCTATTCACATTCACACTGATACAGTCCTCTTTCTCATTCTCACTGATACCGTCCTGATTCACATTCACACAGATACCGTCCTCATTCACATTCACACTGAAACCGTCCCCATTCTCATTCTCACTGATACCGTCCTCATTCACATTCACACTGATACCGTCCTCTTTCTCATTCTCACTGATACCGTCCTCTTTCTCATTCTCACTGATACCGTCCTCATTCACATTCTCACTGATACCGTACTCATTCTCACTGATACCGTCCTGATTCACATTCACACTGATACCGTCCCCATTCACATTCTCACTGATACCATCCTCATTCACTTTCTCACTGATACAGTCCTCATTCTCACTGATACCGTCCTCATTCACTTTCTCACTGATACAGTCCTCATTCTCACTGATACCGTCCTCATTCTCATGATCACTGATACCGTCCTCATTCTCACTGATGCCGTCCTCATTCTCACTGATACCGTCCTCATTCACAGTCTCACTGATACCGTCCTCATTCACATTCACACTGATACCGTCCTCATTCACATTCTCACTGATACCGTCCTCATTCTCATTCTCACTGATACCGTCCTCATTCTCACTGATACCGTCCCCATTCACATTCTCACTGATACCGTCCTCATTCTCGCTGATACCGTCCCCATTTACATTCACACTGATACAGTCCTCTTTCTCATTCTCACTGATACCGTCCTGATTCACATTCACACAGATACCGCCCTCATTCACATTCACACTGAAACCGTCCCCATTCTCATTCTCACTGATACCGTCCTCATTCACATTCACACTGATAGAGTCCTCTTTCTCATTCTCACTGATACCGTCCTCATTCACATTCTCACTGATACCGTCCTCATTCTCACTGATACCGTCCTCATTCACATTCACACTGATACCGTCCCCATTCACATTCTCACTGATACCGTCCTAATTCACATTCTCACTGATACCGTCCTCATTCACCTTCTCACTGATACAGTCCTCATTCTCACTGATACCGTCCTCATTCTCATGATCACTGATACCGTCCTCATTCTCACTGATGCCGTCCTCATTCTCACTGATACCGTCCTCATTCACAGTCTCACTGATACCGTCCTCATTCACATTCACACTGATACCGTCCTAATTCACATTCTCACTGATACCGTCCTCATTCTCATTCTCACTGATACCGTCCTCATTCTCACTGACACCGTCCCCATTCACATTCTCACTGATACCGTCCTCATTCTCACTGATACCGTCCTCATTCTCACTGATACCGTCCCCATTCACATTCTCACTGATACCGTTCTCATTCACATTCTCACTGATACCGTCCTCATTCGCATTCTCACTGATACCGTCCTCATTCACATTCTCACTGATACCGTCCCCATTCACATTCTCACTGATACCGTCCTCATTCACATTCTCACTGATACCGTCCTCATTCACATTCTCACTGATACCATCCTCATTCTCACTGATACCGTCCCCATTCACATTCTCACTGATACCGTCCTCATTCTCATTCTCACTGATACCGTCCTCATTCTCATTCTCACTGATACCGTCCTCATTCTCACTGATACCGTCCTCATTCTCACTGATACCGTCCCCATTCACATTCTCACTGATACCGTCCTCATTCACATTCTCACTGATACCGTTCTCATTCACATTCTCACTGATACCGTCCTCATTAACATTCTCACTGATACCGTCCTCATTCACATTCTCACTGATACCGTCCTCATTCACACTCTCACTGATACCGTCCTCATTCTCATTCTCACTGATACAGTCCTCATTCTCACTGATACCGTCCCCATTCACATTCTAACTGATACCGTCCTCATTCACATTCTCACTGATACCGTCCTCATTCACATTCACACTGACACTGTCCTCATTCACATTCTCACTGATACCGTCCTCATTCACATTCACACTGATACAGTCCTCTTTCTCATTCTCACTGATACCGTCCTCATTCACATTCTCACTGATACCGTCCTCTTTCTCATTCTCACTGATACCATCCTCATTCACATTCACACTGATACCGTCCTCTTTCTCATTCTCACTGATACCGTCCTCATTCACATTCACACTGATACCGTCCTCATTCACATTCTCACTGATACCGTCCTCATTCTCATTGATACCGTCCACGTTCACATTCTCACTGATACCGTCCCCATTCTCATACTCACTGATACCGTCCCCATTCACATTCTCACTGATACCGTCCTCTTTCTCATTCTCACTGATACCATCCTCATTCACATTCACACTGATACCGTCCTCTTTCTCATTCTCACTGATACCGTCCTCATTCACATTCACACTGACACTGTCCTCATTCACATTCTCACTGATACCGTCCTCATTCACATTCACACTGATACAGTCCTCTTTCTCATTCTCACTGATACCGTCCTCATTCACATTCTCACTGATACCGTCCTCTTTCTCATTCTCACTGATACCATCCTCATTCACATTCACACTGATACCGTCCTCTTTCTCATTCTCACTGATACCGTCCTCATTCACATTCACACTGATACCGTCCTCATTCACATTCTCACTGATACCGTCCTCATTCTCATTGATACCGTCCACGTTCACATTCTCACTGATACCGTCCCCATTCTCATACTCACTGATACCGTCCCCATTCACATTCTCCCTGATACCGTCCCCATTCACATTCTCCCTGATACCGTCCTCATTCTCATTCTCACTGATACCGTCCCCATTCTCATTCTCACTGATACCGTCCTCATTCTCACTGATACCGTCCCCATTCACATTCTCACTGATACCGTCCTCATTCTCATTCTCATTGATACCGTCCTCATTCTCACTGATACCGTCCCCATTCACATTCTCACTGATACCGTCCTCATTCTCATTCTCACTGATACCGTCCTCATTCTCATTCTCACTGATACCGTCCTCATTCTCACTGATACCGTCCTAATTCACATTCTCACTGGTACCGTCCTCATTCACATTCTCACTGATACCGTCCTCATTCACATTCTCACTGATACCGTCCTCATTCACATTCTCACTGATACCGTCCTCATTCACATTCTCACTGATACCGTCCTCATTCACATTCTCACTGATACCGTCTTCATTCACCTTCTCACTGACACCGTCCTCATTCACATTCTCACTGATACCGTCCCCATTCACATTCACACCGATACCGTCCCCATTCACATTCTCACTGATACCGTCCTCATTCACATTCTCACTGATACCGTCCTCATTCACATTCTCACTGATACCGTCCTCATTCATTCTCACTGATACCGTCCTCATTCTCATTGATACCGTCCTCATTCACATTCTCACTGATACCGTCCTCATTCATTCTCACTGATACCGTCCTCATTCCCATTGATACCATCCTCATTCTCATTCTCACTGATACCGTCCTCATTCACATTCACACTGATACCGTCCTCTTTCTCATTCTCACTGATACCGTCCTCATTCACATTCACACTGATACCGTCCTCATTCACATTCTCACTGATACCGTCCTCATTCACATTCTCACTGATACCGTCCTCATTCATTCTCACTGATACCGTCCTCATTCTCATTGATACCGTCCTCATTCACATTCTCACTGATACCGTCCTCATTCACATTCTCACTGATACCGTCCTCATTCACATTCTCACTGATACCTTCCTCATTCACATTCTCACTGATACCGTCCTCATTCACATTCACACTGATACCGTCCTCATTCACGTTCTCACTGATACCGTCCTCATTCTCACTGATACCATTCTCATTCACATTCTCACTGATACCGTCCTCATTCATATGATCACTTATACCGTCCTCATTCTCACTGATGCCGTCCTCATTCTCACTGATACCGTCCTCATTCACAGTCTCACTGATACCGTCCTCATATCACATTCAAACTGATACAGTCCTCATTCACATTCTCACTGATACCGTCCTCATTCTCATTCTCACTGATACCGTCCTCATTCACACTGATACCGTCCTCATTCACATTCTCACTGATACCGTCCTCATTCTCACTGATACCGTCCCCATTCACATTCTCACTGATACCGTCCTCATTCACATTCACACTGACACTGTCCTCATTCACATTCTCACTGATACCGTCCTCATTCACATTCACACTGATACAGTCCTCTTTCTCATTCTCACTGATACCGTCCTCATTCACATTCACACTGATACAGTCCTCTTTCTCATTCTCACTGATACCGTCCTCATTCACATTCTCACTGATACCGTCCTCTTTCTCATTCTCACTGATACCATCCTCATTCACATTCACACTGATACCGTCCTCTTTCTCATTCTCACTGATACCGTCCTCATTCACATTCACACTGATACCGTCCTCATTCACATTCTCACTGATACCGTCCTCATTCTCATTGATACCGTCCACGTTCACATTCTCACTGATACCGTCCCCATTCTCATACTCACTGATACCGTCCCCATTCACATTCTCCCTGATACCGTCCCCATTCACATTCTCCCTGATACCGTCCTCATTCTCATTCTCACTGATACCGTCCCCATTCTCATTCTCACTGATACCGTCCTCATTCTCACTGATACCGTCCCCATTCACATTCTCACTGATACCGTCCTCATTCTCGTTCTCATTGATACCGTCCTCATTCTCACTGATACCGTCCCCATTCACATTCTCACTGATACCGTCCTCATTCTCATTCTCACTGATACCGTCCTCATTCTCATTCTCACTGATACCGTCCTCATTCTCACTGATACCGTCCTAATTCACATTCTCACTGGTACCGTCCTCATTCACATTCTCACTGATACCGTCCTCATTCACATTCTCACTGATACCGTCCTCATTCACATTCTCACTGATACCGTCCTCATTCACATTCTCACTGATACCGTCCTCATTCACATTCTCACTGATACCGTCTTCATTCACCTTCTCACTGACACCGTCCTCATTCACATTCTCACTGATACCGTCCCCATTCACATTCACACCGATACCGTCCCCATTCACATTCTCACTGATACCGTCCTCATTCACATTCTCACTGATACCGTCCTCATTCACATTCTCACTGATACCGTCCTCATTCATTCTCACTGATACCGTCCTCATTCTCATTGATACCGTCCTCATTCACATTCTCACTGATACCGTCCTCATTCATTCTCACTGATACCGTCCTCATTCCCATTGATACCATCCTCATTCTCATTCTCACTGATACCGTCCTCATTCACATTCACACTGATACCGTCCTCTTTCTCATTCTCACTGATACCGTCCTCATTCACATTCACACTGATACCGTCCTCATTCACATTCTCACTGATACCGTCCTCATTCACATTCTCACTGATACCGTCCTCATTCATTCTCACTGATACCGTCCTCATTCTCATTGATACCGTCCTCATTCACATTCTCACTGATACCGTCCTCATTCACATTCTCACTGATACCTTCCTCATTCACATTCTCACTGATACCGTCCTCATTCACATTCACACTGATACCGTCCTCATTCACGTTCTCACTGATACCGTCCTCATTCTCACTGATACCATTCTCATTCACATTCTCACTGATACCGTCCTCATTCATATGATCACTGATACCGTCCTCATTCTCACTGATGCCGTCCTCATTCTCACTGATACCGTCCTCATTCACAGTCTCACTGATACCGTCCTCATATCACATTCAAACTGATACAGTCCTCATTCACATTCTCACTGATACCGTCCTCATTCTCATTCTCACTGATACCGTCCTCATTCACACTGATACCGTCCTCATTCACATTCTCACTGATACCGTCCTCATTCTCACTGATACCGTCCCCATTCACATTCTCACTGATACCGTCCTCATTCACATTCTCACTGATACCGTTCTCATTCACATTCTCACTGATACCGTCCTCATTCACATTCTCACTGATACCGTCCTCATTCACATTCTCACTGATACCGTTCTCATTCACATTCTCACTGATACCGTCCTAATTCACATTCTCACTGATACCGTCCTCATTCTCATTCTCACTGATACAGTCCTCATTCTCACTGATACCGTCCCCATTCACATTCTAACTGATACCGTCCTCATTCACATTCTCACTGATACCGTCCTCATTCACATTCACACTGACACTGTCCTCATTCACATTCTCACTGATACCGTCCTCATTCACATTCACACTGATACAGTCCTCTTTCTTATTCTCACTGATACCGTCCTCATTCACATTCACACTGATACCGTCCTCTTTCTCATTCTCACTGATACCGTCCTCATTCACATTCACACTGATACCGTCTCCTTTCTCATTCTCACTGATACCGTCCTCATTCTCACTGATACCGTCCCCATTCACATTCTCACTGATACCGTCCTCATTCACATTCTCACTGATACCGTCCCCTTTCTCATTCTCACTGATACCGTCCTCATTCTCACTGATACCGTCCTCATTCACATTCACACTGATACCGTCCTCATTCACATTCTCACTGATACCGTCCTCATTCTCATTGATACCGTCCTCGTTCACATTCTCACTGATACCGTCCCCATTCTCATACTCACTGTTACCGTCCCCATTCACATTCTCCCTGATACCGTCCCCATTCACATTCTCCCTGATACCGTCCTCATTCTCATTCTCACTGATACCGTCCCCATTCTCATTCTCACTGATACCGTCCTCATTCTCACTGATACCGTCCCCATTCACATTCTCACTGATTCCGTCCTCATTCTCATTCTCATTGATACCGTCCTCATTCTAACTGATACCGTCCCCATTCACATTCTCACTGATACCGTCCTCATTCTCATTCTCACTGATACCGTCCTCATTCTCATTCTCACTGATACCGTCCTCATTCTCACTGATACCGTCCTCATTCACATTCTCACTGATACCGTCCTCATTCACATTCTCACTGATACCGTCCTCATTCACATTCTCACTGATACCGTCCTCATTCACATTCTCACTGATACCGTCTTCATTCACCTTCTCACTGACACCGTCCTCATTCACATTCTCACTGATACCGTCCCCATTCACATTCACACCGATACCGTCCCCATTCACATTCTCACTGATACCGTCCTCATTCACATTCTCACTGATACCGTCCTCATTCACATTCTCACTGATACCGTCCTCATTCATTCTCACTGATACCGTCCTCATTCTCATTGATACCGTCCTCATTCACATTCTCACTGATACCGTCCTCATGCATTCTCACTGATACCGTCCTCATTCTCATTGATACCGTCCTCATTCTCATTCTCACTGATACCGTCCTCATTCTCACTGATACCATTCTCATTCACATTCTCACTGATACCGTCCTCATTCATATGATCACTGATACCGTCCTCATTCTCACTGATGCCGTCCTCATTCTCACTGATACCGTCCTCATTCACAGTCTCACTGATACCGTCCTCATTCACATTCAAACTGATACAGTCCTCATTCACATTCTCACTGATACCGTCCTCATTCACATTCTCACTGATACCTTCCTCATTCACATTCTCACTGATACCGTCCTCATTCTCACTGATACCATTCTCATTCACATTCTCACTGATACCGTCCTCATTCATATGATCACTGATACCGTCCTCATTCTCACTGATGCCGTCCTCATTCTCACTGATACCGTCCTCATTCACAGTCTCACTGATACCGTCCTCATTCACATTCAAACTGATACAGTCCTCATTCACATTCTCACTGATACCGTCCTCATTCTCATTCTCACTGATACCGTCCTCATTCTCACTGATACCGTCCTCATTCTCACTGATACCATTCTCATTCACATTCTCACTGATACCGTCCTCATTCATATGATCACTGATACCGTCCTCATTCTCACTGATGCCGTCCTCATTCTCACTGATACCGTCCTCATTCACAGTCTCACTGATACCGTCCTCATTCACATTCAAACTGATACAGTCCTCATTCACATTCTCACTGATACCGTCCTCATTCTCATTCTCACTGATACCGTCCTCATTCACACTGATACCGTCCTCATTCACATTCTCACTGATACCGTCCTGATTCACACTGATACTGTCCTCATTCACATTCACACTGATACCGTCCTCATTCACATTCACACTGATACCGTCCTCATTCACATTCTCACTGATACCGTCCTCATTCACATTCACACTGATACCGTCCTCTTTCTCATTCTCACTGATACCGTCCTCTTTCTCATTCTCACTGATACCGTCCTCATTCTCAATGATACCGACATCATTCTCACTGATACCGTCCTCATTCACATTCTCACTGATACCGTCCTCATTCTCACTGATACCGTCCTCATTCACATTCACACTGATACCGTCCCCAGTCACATTTTCACTGATACCGTCCTAATTCACATTCTCACTGATACCGTCCTCATTCACATTCTCACTGATTCCGCCTCATTCTCATTCTCACTGATACCGTCCTCATTCTCACTGATACCGTCCCCATTCACATTCTCACTGATACCGTCCGCATTCTCATTCTCACTGATACCGTCCTCATTCACACTGACACCGTCCTCATTCACATTCTCACTGATACCGTCCTGATTCACACTGATACCGTCCTCATTCACATTCAGACTGATACCGTCCTCATTCACATTCACTCTGATACCGTCCTCATTCACATTCTCACTGATACCATCCTCATTCACATTCACACTGATACCGTCCTCATTCTCATTCTCACTGATACCGTCCTCATTCTTACTGATACCGTCCTCATTCACTTTCTCACTGATACCGTCCCCATTCACATTCTCACTGATACCGTCCTCATTCTCACTGATACCGTCCTCATTCACATTCTCACTGATACCGTCCTCATTCACACTGATACCATCGTCATTCACATTCTCACTGATACCGTCCTCATTCACATTCTCACTGATACCGTCTTCATTCACCTTCTCACTGACACCGTCCTCATTCACATTCTCACTGATACCGTCACCATTCACATTCACACCGATACCGTCCCCATTCACATTCTCACTGATACCGTCCTCATTCACATTCTCACTGATACCGTCCTCATTCACATTCTCACTGATACCGTCCTCATTCATTCTCACTGATACCGTCCTCATTCTCATTGATACCGTCCTCATTCACATTCTCACTGATACCGTCCTCATTCATTCTCACTGATACCGTCCTCATTCTCATTGATACCGTCCTCATTCTCATTCTCACTGATACCGTCCTCATTCACATTCACACTGATACCGTCCTCTTTCTCATTCTCACTGATACCGTCCTCATTCACACTGATACCGTCCTCATTCACATTCTCACTGATACCGTCCTCATTCACATTCTCACTGATACCGTCCTCATTCATTCTCACTGATACCGTCCTCATTCTCATTGATACCGTCCTCATTCACATTCTCACTGATACCGTCCTCATTCACATTCTCACTGATACCGTCCTCATTCACATTCTCACTGATACCTTCCTCATTCACATTCTCACTGATACCGTCCTCATTCTCACTGATACCATTCTCATTCACATTCTCACTGATACCGTCCTCATTCATATGATCACTGATACCGTCCTCATTCTCACTGATGCCGTCCTCATTCTCACTGATACCGTCCTCATTCACAGTCTCACTGATACCGTCCTCATTCACATTCAAACTGATACAGTCCTCATTCACATTCTCACTGATACCGTCCTCATTCTCATTCTCACTGATACCGTCCTCATTCACACTGATACCGTCCTCATTCACATTCTCACTGATACCGTCCTGATTCACACTGATACTGTCCTCATTCACATTCACACTGATACCGTCCTCATTCACATTCACACTGATACCGTCCTCATTCACATTCTCACTGATACCGTCCTCATTCACATTCACACTGATACCGTCCTCTTTCTCATTCTCACTGATACCGTCCTCTTTCTCATTCTCACTGATACCGTCCTCATTCTCAATGATACCGACATCATTCTCACTGATACCGTCGTCATTCACATTCTCACGGATACCCTCCTCATTCTCACTGATACCGTCCTCATTCACATTCTCACTGATACCGTCCTCATTCTCACTGATACCGTCCTCATTCACATTCACACTGATACCGTCCCCAGTCACATTTTCACTGATACCGTCCTAATTCTCATTCTCACTGATACCGTCCTCATTCTCACTGATACCGTCCCCATTCACATTCTCACTGATACCGTCCTCATTCTCATTCTCACTGATACCGTCCTCATTCACACTGATACCGTCCTCATTCACATTCTCACTGATACCGTCCTGATTCACACTGATACCGTCCTCATTCACATTCACACTGATACCGTCCTCATTCACATTCACTCTGATACCGTCCTCATTCACATTCTCACTGATACCATCCTCATTCACATTCACACTGATACCGTCCTCATTCTCATTCTCACTGATACCGTCCTCATTCTCACTGATACCGTCCTCATTCACTTTCTCACTGATACCGTCCCCATTCACATTCTCACTGATACCGTCCTCATTCTCACTGATACCGTCCTCATTCACATTCTCACTGATACCGTCCTCATTCACACTGATACCATCGTCATTCACATTCTCACTGATACCGTCCTCATTCTCACTGATACCGTCCCCATTCACATTCTCACTGATACCGTCCTAATTCACATTCTCACTGATACCGTCCTCATTCTCTTTCTCACTGATACCGTCCTCATTTACATTCTCACTGATACCGTCCTCCTTCACATTCTCACTGACATCGTCCTCATTCTCACTGGTACCGTCCTCATTCTCATTCTCACTGATACCGTCCCCATTCACATTCTCACTGATACCGTCCTAATTCACATTCTCACTGATACCGTCCTCATTCTCACTGATGCCGTCCTCATTCACATTCTCACTGATCCCGCCCTCATTCACATTCTCACTGATACCGTCCTCATTCACACTGATACCGTCCTCATTCACATTCTCACTGATACCGTCCTCATTCTCATTCTCACTTATACCGCCCTCATTCTCACTGTGCCGTCCTCATTCACATTCTCACTGATACCATCCTCATTCACATTCTCACAGATACCATCCTCATTCACATTCTCAATGATACCGTCCTCATTCTCATTCTCACTGATACCGTCCCCATTCACATTCTCACTGATACCGTCCTCATTCTCATTCTCACTGATACCGCCCCCATTCACATTATCACTGATACCGTCCCCATTCACATTCTCACTGATTCCGTCCTCATTCTCATTCTCACTGATACCGTCCTCATTCTCACTGATACCGTCGTCATTCACATTCTCACTGATACCGTCCTCATTCTCACTGATACCGACATCATTCTCACTGATACCGTCCTCATTCACATTCTCACTGATACAGTCCTCATTCACATTCTCACTGATACCGTCCTCATTCTCACTGATACCGTCCTCATTCACATTCACACTGATACCGTCCCCAGTCACATTCTCACTGATACCGTCCTAATTCACATTCTCACTGATACCGTCCTCATTCACATTCTCACTGATTCCGTCCTCATTCTCACTGATACCATTCTCATTCACATTCTCACTGATATCGTCCTCATTCACATTCACACTGATACCGTCCTCATTCTCACTGATACCGTCCCCATTCACATTCTCACTGATACCGTCCTCATTCTCATTCTCACTGATACCGTCCTCATTCTCACTGATACCGTCCCCATTCACATTCTCACTGATACCGTCCTCATTCACATTCTCACTGATACCGTCCCCATTCACATTCTCACTGATACCATCCTCATTCTCATTCTCACTGATACCGTCCTCATTCTCACTGATACCGTCCTCATTCACATTCTCACTGATACCGTCCTCATTCACATTCTCACTGATACCCTCCTCAGTCTCACTGATACCGTCCTCATTCACATTCTCACTGATACCGTCCTCATTCACATTCTCACGGATACCGTCCTCATTCTCACTGATACCGTCCTCATTCACATTCTCACTGATACCGTCCTCATTCTCACTGACACCGTCCTCATTCACATTCTCACTGATACCGTCCTCATTCACATTCTCACGGATACCCTCCTCATTTTCACTGATACCGTCCTCATTCACATTCACACTGATACCGTCCTCATTCTCACTGATACCGTCCTCATTCACATTCTCACTGATACCGTCCTAATTCACATTCTCACTGATACCGTCCTCATTCACATTCTCACTGACACCGACATCATTCTCACTGATACCGTCCTCATTCTCATTGATACCGTCCTCATTCACATTCTCACTGATACCGTCCTCATTCACATTCTCACGGATACCCTCCTCATTCTCACTGATACCGTCCTCATTCACATTCACACTGATACCGTCCTCATTCTCACTGATACCGTCCTCATTCTCACTGATACCGTCCTCATTCACATTCTCACTGATACCGTCCTCATTCACATTCTCACGGATACCCTCCTCATTCTCACTGATACCGTCCTCATTCACATTCATACTGATACCGTCCTCATTCTGACTGATACCGTCCTCATTCACATTCTCACTGATACCGTCCTAATTCACATTCTCACTGATATCGTCCTCATTCACATTCACACTGATACCGTCCTCATTCTCACTGATACCGTCCCCATTCACATTCTCACTGATACCGTCCTCATTCTCATTCTCACTGATACCGTCCTCATTCTCACTGATACCGTCCCCATTCACATTCTCACTGATACCGTCCTCATTCACATTCTCACTGATACCGTCCCCATTCACATTCTCACTGATACCATCCTCATTCTCATTCTCACTGATACCGTCCTCATTCTCACTGATACCGTCCTCATTCACATTCTCACTGATACCGTCCTCATTCACATTCTCACTGATACCCTCCTCAGTCTCACTGATACCGTCCTCATTCACATTCTCACTGATACCGTCCTCATTCACATTCTCACGGATACCGTCCTCATTCTCACTGATACCGTCCTCATTCACATTCTCACTGATACCGTCCTCATCCTCACTGATACCGACATCATTCTCACTGATACCGTCCTCATTCTCACTGACACCGTCCTCATTCACATTCTCACTGATACCGTCCTCATTCACATTCTCACGGATACCCTCCTCATTTTCACTGATACCGTCCTCATTCACATTCACACTGATACCGTCCTCATTCTCACTGATACCGTCCTCATTCACATTCTCACTGATACCGTCCTAATTCACATTCTCACTGATACCGTCCTCATTCACATTCTCACTGACACCGACATCATTCTCACTGATACCGTCCTCATTCTCACTGATACCGTCCTCATTCACATTCTCACTGATACCGTCCTCATTCACATTCTCACGGATGCCCTCCTCATTCTCACTGATACCGTCCTCATTCACATTCACACTGATACCGTCCTCATTCTCACTGATACCGTCCTCATTCTCACTGATACCGTCCTCATTCACATTCTCACTGATACCGTCCTCATTCACATTCTCACGGATACCCTCCTCATCCTCACTGATACCGTCCTCATTCACATTCATACTGATACCGTCCTCATTCTGACTGATACCGTCCTCATTCACATTCTCACTGATACCGTCCTAATTCACATTCTCACTGATACCGTCCTCATTCACATTCTCACTGACACCGACATCATTCTCACTGATACCGTCCTCATTCTCACTGATACCGTCCTCATTCACATTCTCACTGATACCGTCCTCATTCACATTCTCACTGATACCGTCCTGATTCACATTCACACTGATACCGTCCTCATTCTCATTCTCACTGATACCGTCCTCATTCACATTCACACTGATACCGTCCTGATTCCCATTCACACTGATACCGTTCTCTTTCTCATTCTCACTGATACCGTCCTCATTCACATTCTCACTGATACCGTCCTCATTCTCACTGATACCGTCCTCATTCACATTCACACTGATACCGTCCCCATTCACATTCTCACTGATATCGTCCTAATTCACATTCTCACTGATACCGTCCTCATTCACATACTCACTGATACCGTCCTCATTCACATTCACACTGATACCGTCCTCATTCACATTCTCACTGATACCGTCCTCATTCTCACTGATGCCGTCCTCATTCTCACTGATACCGTCCTCATTCACATTCTCACTGATACCGTCCTCATTAACATTCACACTGATACCGTCCTCATTCACATTCTCACTGATACCGTCCTGATTCACACTGATACCGTCCTCTTTCTCATTCTCACTGATACCGTCCTCATTCACATTCACACTGATACCGTCCTCATTCACATTCTCACTGATACCGTCCTCATTCACATTCTCACGGATACCGTCCTCATTCTCACTGATACCGTCCTCATTCACATTCTCACTGATACCGTCCTCATTCTCACTGACACCGTCCTCATTCACATTCTCACTGATACCGTCCTCATTCACATTCTCACGGATACCCTCCTCATTTTCACTGATACCGTCCTCATTCACATTCACACTGATACCGTCCTCATTCTCACTGATACCGTCCTCATTCACATTCTCACTGATACCGTCCTAATTCACATTCTCACTGATACCGTCCTCATTCACATTCTCACTGACACCGACATCATTCTCACTGATACCGTCCTCATTCTCACTGATACCGTCCTCATTCACATTCTCACTGATACCGTCCTCATTCACATTCTCACGGATACCCTCCTCATTCTCACTGATACCGTCCTCATTCACATTCACACTGATACCGTCCTCATTCTCACTGATACCGTCCTCATTCTCACTGATACCGTCCTCATTCACATTCTCACTGATACCGTCCTCATTCACATTCTCACGGATACCCTCCTCATTCTCACTGATACCGTCCTCATTCACATTCATACTGATACCGTCCTCATTCTGACTGATACCGTCCTCATTCACATTCTCACTGATACCGTCCTAATTCACATTCTCACTGATATCGTCCTCATTCACATTCACACTGATACCGTCCTCATTCTCACTGATACCGTCCCCATTCACATTCTCACTGATACCGTCCTCATTCTCATTCTCACTGATACCGTCCTCATTCTCACTGATACCGTCCCCATTCACATTCTCACTGATACCGTCCTCATTCACATTCTCACTGATACCGTCCCCATTCACATTCTCACTGATACCATCCTCATTCTCATTCTCACTGATACCGTCCTCATTCTCACTGATACCGTCCTCATTCACATTCTCACTGATACCGTCCTCATTCACATTCTCACTGATACCCTCCTCAGTCTCACTGATACCGTCCTCATTCACATTCTCACTGATACCGTCCTCATTCACATTCTCACGGATACCGTCCTCATTCTCACTGATACCGTCCTCATTCACATTCTCACTGATACCGTCCTCATCCTCACTGATACCGACATCATTCTCACTGATACCGTCCTCATTCTCACTGACACCGTCCTCATTCACATTCTCACTGATACCGTCCTCATTCACATTCTCACGGATACCCTCCTCATTTTCACTGATACCGTCCTCATTCACATTCACACTGATACCGTCCTCATTCTCACTGATACCGTCCTCATTCACATTCTCACTGATACCGTCCTAATTCACATTCTCACTGATACCGTCCTCATTCACATTCTCACTGACACCGACATCATTCTCACTGATACCGTCCTCATTCTCACTGATACCGTCCTCATTCACATTCTCACTGATACCGTCCTCATTCACATTCTCACGGATGCCCTCCTCATTCTCACTGATACCGTCCTCATTCACATTCACACTGATACCGTCCTCATTCTCACTGATACCGTCCTCATTCTCACTGATACCGTCCTCATTCACATTCTCACTGATACCGTCCTCATTCACATTCTCACGGATACCCTCCTCATCCTCACTGATACCGTCCTCATTCACATTCATACTGATACCGTCCTCATTCTGACTGATACCGTCCTCATTCACATTCTCACTGATACCGTCCTAATTCACATTCTCACTGATACCGTCCTCATTCACATTCTCACTGACACCGACATCATTCTCACTGATACCGTCCTCATTCTCACTGATACCGTCCTCATTCACATTCTCACTGATACCGTCCTCATTCACATTCTCACTGATACCGTCCTGATTCACATTCACACTGATACCGTCCTCATTCTCATTCTCACTGATACCGTCCTCATTCACATTCACACTGATACCGTCCTGATTCCCATTCACACTGATACCGTTCTCTTTCTCATTCTCACTGATACCGTCCTCATTCACATTCTCACTGATACCGTCCTCATTCTCACTGATACCGTCCTCATTCACATTCACACTGATACCGTCCCCATTCACATTCTCACTGATATCGTCCTAATTCACATTCTCACTGATACCGTCCTCATTCACATACTCACTGATACCGTCCTCATTCACATTCACACTGATACCGTCCTCATTCACATTCTCACTGATACCGTCCTCATTCTCACTGATGCCGTCCTCATTCTCACTGATACCGTCCTCATTCACATCCTCACTGATACCGTCCTCATTAACATTCACACTGATACCGTCCTCATTCACATTCTCACTGATACCGTCCTGATTCACACTGATACCGTCCTCTTTCTCATTCTCACTGATACCGTCCTCATTCACATTCACACTGATACCGTCCTCATTCACATTCTGACTGATACCGTCCTCATTCACATTCACACTGATACCGTCCTCTTTCTCATTCTCACTGATACCGTCCTGATTCACATTCACACTGATACCGTCCCCATTCACATTCTCACTGATACCGTCCTCATTCTCATTCTCACTGGTACCGTCCCCATTCACATTCACACTGATACAGTCCTCTTTCTCATTCTCACTGATACCGTCCTCATTCACATTCTCACTGATTCCGCCTCATTCTCATTCTCACTGATACCGTCCTCATTCTCACTGATACCGTCCCCATTCACATTCTCACTGATACCGTCCTCATTCTCATTCTCACTGATACCGTCCTCATTCACACTGATACCGTCCTCATTCACATTCTCACTGATACCGTCCTGATTCACACTGATACCGTCCTCATTCACATTCACACTGATACCGTCCTCATTCACATTCACTCTGATACCGTCCTCATTCACATTCTCACTGATACCATCCTCATTCACATTCACACTGATACCGTCCTCATTCTCATTCTCACTGATACCGTCCTCATTCTCACTGATACCGTCCTCATTCACTTTCTCACTGATACCGTCCCCATTCACATTCTCACTGATACCGTCCTCATTCTCACTGATACCGTCCTCATTCACATTCTCACTGATACCGTCCTCATTCACACTGATACCATCGTCATTCACATTCTCACTGATACCGTCCTCATTCTCACTGATACCGTCCCCATTCACATTCTCACTGATACCGTCCTAATTCACATTCTCACTGATACCGTCCTCATTCTCACTGATGCCGTCCTCATTCACATTCTCACTGATCCCGCCCTCATTCACATTCTCACTGATACCGTCCTCATTCACACTGATACCGTCCTCATTCACATTCTCACTGATACCGTCCTCATTCTCATTCTCACTTATACCGCCCTCATTCTCACTGTGCCGTCCTCATTCACATTCTCACTGATACCATCCTCATTCACATTCTCACAGATACCGTCCTCATTCACATTCTCAATGATACCGTCCTCATTCTCATTCTCACTGATACCGTCCCCATTCACATTCTCACTGATACCGTCCTCATTCTCATTCTCACTGATACCGCCCCCATTCACATTATCACTGATACCGTCCCCATTCACATTCTCACTGATTCCGTCCTCATTCTCATTCTCACTGATACCGTCCTCATTCTCACTGATACCGTCGTCATTCACATTCTCACTGATACCGTCCTCATTCTCACTGATACCGACATCATTCTCACTGATACCGTCCTCATTCACATTCTCACTGATACAGTCCTCATTCACATTCTCACGGATACCCTCCTCATTCTCACTGATACCGTCCTCATTCACATTCTCACTGATACCGTCCTCATTCTCACTGATACCGTCCTCATTCACATTCACACTGATACCGTCCCCAGTCACATTCTCACTGATACCGTCCTAATTCACATTCTCACTGATACCGTCCTCATTCACATTCTCACTGATTCCGTCCTCATTCTCACTGATACCATTCTCATTCACATTCTCACTGATACCGTCCTCATTCACATTCACACTGATACCGTCCTCATTCTCACTGATACCGTCCCCATTCACATTCTCACTGATACCGTCCTCATTCTCATTCTCACTGATACCGTCCTCATTCTCACTGAAACCGTCCCCATTCACATTCTCACTGATACCGTCCTCATTCACATTCTCACTGATACGGTCCCCATTCACATTCTCGCTGATACCATCCTCATTCTCATTTTCACTGATACCGTCCTCATTCTCACTGATACCGTCCTCATTCACATTCTCACTGATACCGTCCTCATTCACATTCTCACTGATACCCTCCTCAGTCTCACTGATACCGTCCTCATTCACATTCTCACTGATACCGTCCTCATTCACATTCTCACGGATACCGTCCTCATTCTCACTGATACCGTCCTCATTCACATTCTCACTGATACCGTCCTCATTCTCACTGATACCGACATCATTCTCACTGATACCGTCCTCATTCTCACTGACACCGTCCTCATTCACATTCTCACTGATACCGTCCTCATTCACATTCTCACGGATACCCTCCTCATTTTCTCTGATACCGTCCTCATTCACATTCACACTGATACCGTCCTCATTCTCACTGATACCGTCCTCATTCACATTCTCACTGATACCGTCCTAATTCACATTCTCACTGATACCGTCCTCATTCACATTCTCACTGACACCGACATCATTCTCACTGATACCGTCCTCATTCTCACTGATACCGTCCTCATTCACATTCTCACTGATACCGTCCTCATTCACATTCTCACGGATACCCTCCTCATTCTCACTGATACCGTCCTCATTCACATTCACACTGATACCGTCCTCATTCTCACTGATACCGTCCTCATTCTCACTGATACCGTCCTCATTCACATTCTCACTGATACCGTCCTCATTCACATTCTCACGGATACCCTCCTCATTCTCACTGATACCGTCCTCATTCACATTCATACTGATACCGTCCTCATTCTCACTGATACCGTCCTCATTCACATTCACACTGATACCGTCCCCAGTCACATTCTCACTGATACCGTCCTAATTCACATTCTCACTGATACCGTCCTCATTCACATTCTCACTGATACCGTCCTCATTCTCACTGATACCGTCCTCATTCACATTCTCACTGATACCGTCCTCATTCACATTCACACTGATACCGTCCTCATTCTCACTGATACCGTCCCCATTCACATTCTCACTGAAACCGTCCTCATTCTCATTCTCACTGATACCGTCCTCATTCTCACTGATACCGTCCCCATTCACATTCTCACTGATACCGTCCTCATTCACATTCTCACTGATACCGTCCCCATTCACATTCTCACTGATACCATCCTCATTCTCATTCTCACTGATACCGTCCTCATTCTCACTGATACCGTCCTCATTCACATTCTCACTGATACCGTCCTCATTCACATTCTCACTGATACCGTCCTGATTCACACTGATACCGTCCTCTTTCTCATTCTCACTGATACCGTCCTCATTCACATTCACACTGATACCGTCCTCTTTCACATTCTCACTGATACCGTCCTCATTCACATTCACACTGATACCGTCCTCTTTCTTATAATCACTGATACCGTCCTGATTCACATTCACACTGATATCGTCCCCATTCACATTCTCACTGATACCGTCCTCATTCTCATTCTCACTGATACCGTCCCCATTCACATTCACACTGATACAGTCCTCTTTCTCATTCTCACTGATACCGTCCTGATTCACATTCACACAGATACCGTCCTCATTCACATTCACACTGAAACCGTCCCCATTCTCATTCTCACTGATACCGTCCTCATTCACATTCACACTGATACCGTCCTCTTTCTCATTCTCACTGATACCGTCCTCATTCACATTCTCACTGATACCGTCCTCATTCTCACTGATACCGTCCTCATTCACATTCACACTGATACCGTCCCCATTCACACTGATACCGTCCCCATTCACATTCTCACTGATACCATCCTCATTCACTTTCTCACTGATACAGTCCTCATTCTCACTGATACCGTCCTCATTCACTTTCTCACTGATACAGTCCTCATTCTCACTGATACCGTCCTCATTCTCATGATCACTGATACCGTCCTCATTCTCACTGATGCCGTCCTCATTCTCACTGATACCGTCCTCATTCACAGTCTCACTGATACCGTCCTCATTCACATTCACACTGATACCGTCCTCATTCACATTCTCACTGATACCGTCCTCATTCTCATTCTCACTGATACCGTCCTCATTCTCACTGATACCGTCCCCATTCACATTCTCACTGATACCGTCCTCATTCTCACTGATACCGTCCCCATTCACATTCACACTGATACAGTCCTCTTTCTCATTCTCACTGATACCGTCCTGATTCACATTCACACAGATACCGCCCTCATTCACATTCACACTGAAACCGTCCCCATTCTCATTCTCACTGATACCGTCCTCATTCACATTCACACTGATAGAGTCCTCTTTCTCATTCTCACTGATACCGTCCTCATTCACATTCTCACTGATACCGTCCTCATTCACATTCACACTGATACCGTCCCCATTCACATTCTCACTGATACCGTCCTAATTCACATTCTCACTGATACCGTCCTCATTCACTTTCTCACTGATACAGTCCACATTCTCACTGATACCGTCCTCATTCTCATGATCACTGATACCGTCCTCATTCTCACTGATGCCGTCCTCATTCTCACTGATACCGTCCTCATTCTCACTGATACCATCCTCATTCACATTCTCACGGATACCCTCCTCATTCTCACTGATACCGTCCTCATTCACATTCTCACTGATACCGTCCTCATTCTCACTGATACCGTCCTCATTCACATTCACACTGATACCGTCCCCAGTCACATTCTCACTGATACCGTCCTAATTCACATTCTCACTGATACCGTCCTCATTCACATTCTCACTGATTCCGTCCTCATTCTCACTGATACCATTCTCATTCACATTCTCACTGATACCGTCCTCATTCACATTCACACTGATACCGTCCTCATTCTCACTGATACCGTCCCCATTCACATTCTCACTGATACCGTCCTCATTCTCATTCTCACTGATACCGTCCTCATTCTCACTGATACCGTCCCCATTCACATTCTCACTGATACCGTCCTCATTCACATTCTCACTGATACCGTCCCCATTCACATTCTCACTGATACCATCCTCATTCTCATTCTCACTGATACCGTCCTCATTCTCACTGATACCGTCCTCATTCACATTCTCACTGATACCGTCCTCATTCACATTCTCACTGATACCCTCCTCAGTCTCACTGATACCGTCCTCATTCACATTCTCACTGATACCGTCCTCATTCACATTCTCACGGATACCGTCCTCATTCTCACTGATACCGTCCTCATTCACATTCTCACTGATACCGTCCTCATTCTCACTGATACCGTCCTCATTCACAGTCTCACTGATACCGTCCTCATTCACATTCACACTGATACCGTCCTCATTCACATTCTCACTGATACCATTCTCATTCTCACTGATACCGTCCTCATTCTCACTGACACCGTCCCCATTCACATTCTCACTGATACCGTCCTCATTCTCACTGATACCGTCCTCATTCTCACTGATACCGTCCCCATTCACTTTCTCACTGATACCGTTCTCATTCACATTCTCACTGATACCGTCCTCATTCGCATTCTCACTGATACCGTCCTCATTCACATTCTCACTGATACCGTCCCCATTCACATTCTCACTGATACCGTCCTCATTCACATTCTCACTGATACCGTCCTCATTCACATTCTCACTGATACCGTCCTCATTCTCACTGATACCGTCCCCATTCACATTCTCACTGATACCGTCCTCATTCTCATTCTCACTGATACCGTCCTCATTCTCATTCTCACTGATACCGTCCTCATTCTCACTGATACCGTCCTCATTCTCACTGATACCGTCCCCATTCTCATTCTCACTGATACCGTCCTCATTCACATTCTCACTGATACCGTTCTCATTCTCATTCTCACTGATACAGTCCTCATTCTCACTGATACCGTCCCCATTCACATTCTAACTGATACCGTCCTCATTCACATTCTCACTGATACCGTCCTCATTCACATTCACACTGACACTGTCCTCATTCACATTCTCACTGATACCGTCCTCATTCACATTCACACTGATACAGTCCTCTTTCTCATTCTCACTGATACCGTCCTCATTCACATTCTCACTGATACTGTCCTCTTTCTCATTCTCACTGATACCATCCTCATTCACATTCACACTGATACCGTCCTCTTTCTCATTCTCACTGATACCGTCCTCATTCACATTCACACTGATACCGTCCTCATTCACATTCTCACTGATACCGTCCTCATTCTCATTGATACCGTCCTCGTTCACATTCTCACTGATACCGTCCCCATTCTCATACTCACTGATACCGTCCCCATTCACATTCTCCCTGATACCGTCCCCATTCACATTCTCCCTGATACCGTCCTCATTCTCATTCTCACTGATACCGTCCCCATTCTCATTCTCACTGATACCGTCCTCATTCTCACTGATACCGTCCCCATTCACATTCTCACTGATACCGTCCTCATTCTCATTCTCACGGATACCGTCCTCATTCTCACTGATACCGTCCTCATTCACATTCTCACTGATACCGTCCTCATTCTCACTGATACCGTCCTCATTCACAGTCTCACTGATACCGTCCTCATTCACATTCACACTGATACCGTCCTCATTCACATTCTCACTGATACCATTCTCATTCTCACTGATACCGTCCTCATTCTCACTGACACCGTCCCCATTCACATTCTCACTGATACCGTCCTCATTCTCACTGATACCGTCCTCATTCTCACTGATACCGTCCCCATTCACATTCTCACTGATACCGTTCTCATTCACATTCTCACTGATACCGTCCTCATTCGCATTCTCACTGATACCGTCCTCATTCACATTCTCACTGATACCGTCCCCATTCACATTCTCACTGATACCGTCCTCATTCACATTCTCACTGATACCGTCCTCATTCACATTCTCACTGATACCGTCCTCATTCTCACTGATACCGTCCCCATTCACATTCTCACTGATACCGTCCTCATTCTCATTCTCACTGATACCGTCCTCATTCTCATTCTCACTGATACCGTCCTCATTCTCACTGATACCGTCCTCATTCTCACTGATACCATCCCCATTCACATTCTCACTGATACCGTCCTCATTCACATTCTCACTGATACCGTTCTCATTCTCATTCTCACTGATACAGTCCTCATTCTCACTGATACCGTCCCCATTCACATTCTAACTGATACCGTCCTCATTCACATTCTCACTGATACCGTCCTCATTCACATTCACACTGACACTGTCCTCATTCACATTCTCACTGATACCGTCCTCATTCACATTCACACTGATACAGTCCTCTTTCTCATTCTCACTGATACCGTCCTCATTCACATTCTCACTGATACTGTCCTCTTTCTCATTCTCACTGATACCATCCTCATTCACATTCACACTGATACCGTCCTCTTTCTCATTCTCACTGATACCGTCCTCATTCACATTCACACTGATACCGTCCTCATTCACATTCTCACTGATACCGTCCTCATTCTCATTGATACCGTCCTCGTTCACATTCTCACTGATACCGTCCCCATTCTCATACTTACTGATACCGTCCCCATTCACATTCTCCCTGATACCGTCCCCATTCACATTCTCCCTGATACCGTCCTCATTCTCATTCTCACTGATACCGTCCCCATTCTCATTCTCACTGATACCGTCCTCATTCTCACTGATACCGTCCCCATTCACATTCTCACTGATACCGTCCTCATTCTCATTCTCATTGATACCGTCCTCATTCTCACTGATACCGTCCCCATTCACATTCTCACTGATACCGTCCTCATTCTCATTCTCACTGATACCGTCCTCATTCTCATTCTCACTGATACCGTCCTCATTCTCACTGATACCGTCCTAATTCACATTCTCACTGGTACCGTCCTCATTCACATTCTCACTGATACCGTCCTCATTCACATTCTCACTGATACCGTCCTCATTCACATTCTCACTGATACCGTCCTCATTCACATTCTCACTGATACCGTCCTCATTCACATTCTCACTGATACCGTCCTCATTCACCTTCCCACTGACACCGTCCTCATTCACATTCTCACTGATACCGTCCCCATTCACATTCACACCGATACCGTCCCCATTCACATTCTCACTGATACCGTCCTCATTCACATTCTCACTGATACCGTCCTCATTCACATTCTCACTGATACCGTCCTCATTCATTCTCACTGATACCGTCCTCATTCTCATTGATACCGTCCTCATTCACATTCTCACTGATACCGTCCTCATTCATTCTCACTGATACCGTCCTCATTCTCATTGATACCATCCTCATTCTCATTCTCACTGATACCGTCCTCATTCACATTCACACTGATACCGTCCTCTTTCTCATTCTCACTGATACCGTCCTCATTCACATTCACACTGATACCGTCCTCATTCACATTCTCACTGATACCGTCCTCATTCACATTCTCACTGATACCGTCCTCATTCATTCTCACTGATACCGTCCTCATTCTCATTGATACCGTCCTCATTCACATTCTCACTGATACCGTCCTCATTCACATTCTCACTGATACCGTCCTCATTCACATTCTCACTGATACCTTCCTCATTCACATTCTCACTGATACCGTCCTCATTCACATTCACACTGATACCGTCCTCATTCACGTTCTCACTGATACCGTCCTCATTCTCACTGATACCATTCTCATTCACATTCTCACTGATACCGTCCTCATTCATATGATCACTGATACCGTCCTCATTCTCACTGATGCCGTCCTCATTCTCACTGATACCGTCCTCATTCACAGTCTCACTGATACCGTCCTCATATCACATTGAAACTGATACAGTCCTCATTCACATTCTCACTGATACCGTCCTCATTCTCATTCTCACTGATACCGTCCTCATTCACACTGATACCGTCCTCATTCACATTCTCACTGATACCGTCCTCATTCTCACTGATACCGTCCCCATTCACATTCTCACTGATACCGTCCTCATTCACATTCTCACTGATACCGTTCTCATTCACATTCTCACTGATACCGTCCTCATTCACATTCTCACTGATACCGTCCTCATTCACATTCTCACTGATACCGTTCTCATTCACATTCTCACTGATACCGTCCTCATTCACATTCTCACTGATACCGTCCTCATTCTCATTCTCACTGATACAGTCCTCATTCTCACTGATACCGTCCCCATTCACATTCTAACTGATACCGTCCTCATTCACATTCTCACTGATACCGTCCTCATTCACATTCACACTGACACTGTCCTCATTCACATTCTCACTGATACCGTCCTCATTCACATTCACACTGATACAGTCCTCTTTCTCATTCTCACTGATACCGTCCTCATTCACATTCACACTGATACCGTCCTCTTTCTCATTCTCACTGATACCGTCCTCATTCACATTCACACTGATACCGTCCCCTTTCTCATTCTCACTGATACCGTCCTCATTCTCACTGATACCGTCCCCATTCACATTCTCACTGATACCGTCCTCATTCACATTCTCACTGATACCGTTCCCTTTCTCATTCTCACTGATACCGTCCTCATTCTCACTGATACCGTCCTCATTCACATTCACACTGATACCGTCCTCATTCACATTCTCACTGATACCGTCCTCATTCTCATTGATACCGTCCTCGTTCACATTCTCACTGATACCGTCCCCATTCTCATACTCACTGATACCGTCCCCATTCACATTCTCCCTGATACCGTCCCCATTCACATTCTCCCTGATACCGTCCTCATTCTCATTCTCACTGATACCGTCCCCATTCTCATTCTCACTGATACCGTCCTCATTCTCACTGATACCGTCCCCATTCACATTCTCACTGATACCGTCCTCATTCTCATTCTCATTGATACCGTCCTCATTCTCACTGATACCGTCCCCATTCACATTCTCACTGATACCGTCCTAATTCACATTCTCACTGATACCGTCCTCATTCACATTCTCACTGATTCCGTCCTCATTCTCACTGATACCATTCTCATTCACATTCTCACTGATACCGTCCTCATTCACATTCACACTGATACCGTCCTCATTCTCACTGATACCGTCCCCATTCACATTCTCACTGATACCGTCCTCATTCTCATTCTCACTGATACCGTCCTCATTCTCACTGATACCGTCCCCATTCACATTCTCACTGATACCGTCCTCATTCACATTCTCACTGATACCGTCCCCATTCACATTCTCACTGATACCATCCTCATTCTCATTCTCACTGATACCGTCCTCATTCTCACTGATACCGTCCTCATTCACATTCTCACTGATACCGTCCTCATTCACATTCTCACTGATACCCTCCTCAGTCTCACTGATACCGTCCTCATTCACATTCTCACTGATACCGTCCTCATTCACATTCTCACGGATACCGTCCTCATTCTCACTGATACCGTCCTCATTCACATTCTCACTGATACCGTCCTCATTCTCACTGATACCGTCCTCATTCACAGTCTCACTGATACCGTCCTCATTCACATTCACACTGATACCGTCCTCATTCACATTCTCACTGATACCATTCTCATTCTCACTGATACCGTCCTCATTCTCACTGACACCGTCCCCATTCACATTCTCACTGATACCGTCCTCATTCTCACTGATACCGTCCTCATTCTCACTGATACCGTCCCCATTCACTTTCTCACTGATACCGTTCTCATTCACATTCTCACTGATACCGTCCTCATTCGCATTCTCACTGATACCGTCCTCATTCACATTCTCACTGATACCGTCCCCATTCACATTCTCACTGATACCGTCCTCATTCACATTCTCACTGATACCGTCCTCATTCACATTCTCACTGATACCGTCCTCATTCTCACTGATACCGTCCCCATTCACATTCTCACTGATACCGTCCTCATTCTCATTCTCACTGATACCGTCCTCATTCTCATTCTCACTGATACCGTCCTCATTCTCACTGATACCGTCCTCATTCTCACTGATACCGTCCCCATTCTCATTCTCACTGATACCGTCCTCATTCACATTCTCACTGATACCGTTCTCATTCTCATTCTCACTGATACAGTCCTCATTCTCACTGATACCGTCCCCATTCACATTCTAACTGATACCGTCCTCATTCACATTCTCACTGATACCGTCCTCATTCACATTCACACTGACACTGTCCTCATTCACATTCTCACTGATACCGTCCTCATTCACATTCACACTGATACAGTCCTCTTTCTCATTCTCACTGATACCGTCCTCATTCACATTCTCACTGATACTGTCCTCTTTCTCATTCTCACTGATACCATCCTCATTCACATTCACACTGATACCGTCCTCTTTCTCATTCTCACTGATACCGTCCTCATTCACATTCACACTGATACCGTCCTCATTCACATTCTCACTGATACCGTCCTCATTCTCATTGATACCGTCCTCGTTCACATTCTCACTGATACCGTCCCCATTCTCATACTCACTGATACCGTCCCCATTCACATTCTCCCTGATACCGTCCCCATTCACATTCTCCCTGATACCGTCCTCATTCTCATTCTCACTGATACCGTCCCCATTCTCATTCTCACTGATACCGTCCTCATTCTCACTGATACCGTCCCCATTCACATTCTCACTGATACCGTCCTCATTCTCATTCTCACGGATACCGTCCTCATTCTCACTGATACCGTCCTCATTCACATTCTCACTGATACCGTCCTCATTCTCACTGATACCGTCCTCATTCACAGTCTCACTGATACCGTCCTCATTCACATTCACACTGATACCGTCCTCATTCACATTCTCACTGATACCATTCTCATTCTCACTGATACCGTCCTCATTCTCACTGACACCGTCCCCATTCACATTCTCACTGATACCGTCCTCATTCTCACTGATACCGTCCTCATTCTCACTGATACCGTCCCCATTCACATTCTCACTGATACCGTTCTCATTCACATTCTCACTGATACCGTCCTCATTCGCATTCTCACTGATACCGTCCTCATTCACATTCTCACTGATACCGTCCCCATTCACATTCTCACTGATACCGTCCTCATTCACATTCTCACTGATACCGTCCTCATTCACATTCTCACTGATACCGTCCTCATTCTCACTGATACCGTCCCCATTCACATTCTCACTGATACCGTCCTCATTCTCATTCTCACTGATACCGTCCTCATTCTCATTCTCACTGATACCGTCCTCATTCTCACTGATACCGTCCTCATTCTCACTGATACCATCCCCATTCACATTCTCACTGATACCGTCCTCATTCACATTCTCACTGATACCGTTCTCATTCTCATTCTCACTGATACAGTCCTCATTCTCACTGATACCGTCCCCATTCACATTCTAACTGATACCGTCCTCATTCACATTCTCACTGATACCGTCCTCATTCACATTCACACTGACACTGTCCTCATTCACATTCTCACTGATACCGTCCTCATTCACATTCACACTGATACAGTCCTCTTTCTCATTCTCACTGATACCGTCCTCATTCACATTCTCACTGATACTGTCCTCTTTCTCATTCTCACTGATACCATCCTCATTCACATTCACACTGATACCGTCCTCTTTCTCATTCTCACTGATACCGTCCTCATTCACATTCACACTGATACCGTCCTCATTCACATTCTCACTGATACCGTCCTCATTCTCATTGATACCGTCCTCGTTCACATTCTCACTGATACCGTCCCCATTCTCATACTTACTGATACCGTCCCCATTCACATTCTCCCTGATACCGTCCCCATTCACATTCTCCCTGATACCGTCCTCATTCTCATTCTCACTGATACCGTCCCCATTCTCATTCTCACTGATACCGTCCTCATTCTCACTGATACCGTCCCCATTCACATTCTCACTGATACCGTCCTCATTCTCATTCTCATTGATACCGTCCTCATTCTCACTGATACCGTCCCCATTCACATTCTCACTGATACCGTCCTCATTCTCATTCTCACTGATACCGTCCTCATTCTCATTCTCACTGATACCGTCCTCATTCTCACTGATACCGTCCTAATTCACATTCTCACTGGTACCGTCCTCATTCACATTCTCACTGATACCGTCCTCATTCACATTCTCACTGATACCGTCCTCATTCACATTCTCACTGATACCGTCCTCATTCACATTCTCACTGATACCGTCCTCATTCACATTCTCACTGATACCGTCCTCATTCACCTTCCCACTGACACCGTCCTCATTCACATTCTCACTGATACCGTCCCCATTCACATTCACACCGATACCGTCCCCATTCACATTCTCACTGATACCGTCCTCATTCACATTCTCACTGATACCGTCCTCATTCACATTCTCACTGATACCGTCCTCATTCATTCTCACTGATACCGTCCTCATTCTCATTGATACCGTCCTCATTCACATTCTCACTGATACCGTCCTCATTCATTCTCACTGATACCGTCCTCATTCTCATTGATACCATCCTCATTCTCATTCTCACTGATACCGTCCTCATTCACATTCACACTGATACCGTCCTCTTTCTCATTCTCACTGATACCGTCCTCATTCACATTCACACTGATACCGTCCTCATTCACATTCTCACTGATACCGTCCTCATTCACATTCTCACTGATACCGTCCTCATTCATTCTCACTGATACCGTCCTCATTCTCATTGATACCGTCCTCATTCACATTCTCACTGATACCGTCCTCATTCACATTCTCACTGATACCGTCCTCATTCACATTCTCACTGATACCTTCCTCATTCACATTCTCACTGATACCGTCCTCATTCACATTCACACTGATACCGTCCTCATTCACGTTCTCACTGATACCGTCCTCATTCTCACTGATACCATTCTCATTCACATTCTCACTGATACCGTCCTCATTCATATGATCACTGATACCGTCCTCATTCTCACTGATGCCGTCCTCATTCTCACTGATACCGTCCTCATTCACAGTCTCACTGATACCGTCCTCATATCACATTGAAACTGATACAGTCCTCATTCACATTCTCACTGATACCGTCCTCATTCTCATTCTCACTGATACCGTCCTCATTCACACTGATACCGTCCTCATTCACATTCTCACTGATACCGACCTCATTCTCACTGATACCGTCCCCATTCACATTCTCACTGATACCGTCCTCATTCACATTCTCACTGATACCGTTCTCATTCACATTCTCACTGATACCGTCCTCATTCACATTCTCACTGATACCGTCCTCATTCACATTCTCACTGATACCGTTCTCATTCACATTCTCACTGATACCGTCCTCATTCACATTCTCACTGATACCGTCCTCATTCTCATTCTCACTGATACAGTCCTCATTCTCACTGATACCGTCCCCATTCACATTCTAACTGATACCGTCCTCATTCACATTCTCACTGATACCGTCCTCATTCACATTCACACTGACACTGTCCTCATTCACATTCTCACTGATACCGTCCTCATTCACATTCACACTGATACAGTCCTCTTTCTCATTCTCACTGATACCGTCCTCATTCACATTCACACTGATACCGTCCTCTTTCTCATTCTCACTGATACCGTCCTCATTCACATTCACACTGATACCGTCCCCTTTCTCATTCTCACTGATACCGTCCTCATTCTCACTGATACCGTCCCCATTCACATTCTCACTGATACCGTCCTCATTCACATTCTCACTGATACCGTTCCCTTTCTCATTCTCACTGATACCGTCCTCATTCTCACTGATACCGTCCTCATTCACATTCACACTGATACCGTCCTCATTCACATTCTCACTGATACCGTCCTCATTCTCATTGATACCGTCCTCGTTCACATTCTCACTGATACCGTCCCCATTCTCATACTCACTGATACCGTCCCCATTCACATTCTCCCTGATACCGTCCCCATTCACATTCTCCCTGATACCGTCCTCATTCTCATTCTCACTGATACCGTCCCCATTCTCATTCTCACTGATACCGTCCTCATTCTCACTGATACCGTCCCCATTCACATTCTCACTGATACCGTCCTCATTCTCATTCTCATTGATACCGTCCTCATTCTCACTGATACCGTCCCCATTCACATTCTCACTGATACCGTCCTCATTCTCATTCTCACTGATACCGTCCTCATTCTCATTCTCACTGATACCGTCCTCATTCTCACTGATACCGTCCTAATTCACATTCTCACTGATACCGTCCTCATTCACATTCTCACTGATACCGTCCTCATTCACATTCTCACTGATACCGTCCTCATTCACATTCTCACTGATACCGTCCTCATTCACATTCTCACTGATACCGTCCTCATTCACATTCTCACTGATACCGTCTTCATTCACCTTCTCACTGACACCGTCCTCATTCACATTCTCACTGATACCGTCCCCATTCACATTCACACCGATACCGTCCCCATTCACATTCTCACTGATACCGTCCTCATTCACATTCTCACTGATACCGTCCTCATTCACATTCTCACTGATACCGTCCTCATTCATTCTCACTGATACCGTCCTCATTCTCATTGATACCGTCCTCATTCACATTCTCACTGATACCGTCCTCATTCATTCTCACTGATACCGTCCTCATTCTCATTGATACCGTCCTCATTCTCATTCTCACTGATACCGTCCTCATTCACATTCACACTGATACCGTCTTCTTTCTCATTCTCACTGATACCGTCCCCATTCACATTCACACTGATACCGTCCTCATTCACATTCTCACTGATACCGTCCTCATTCACATTCTCACCGATACCGTCCTCATTCATTCTTACTGATACCGTCCTCATTCTCATTGATACCGTCCTCATTCACATTCTCACTGATACCGTCCTCATTCACATTCTCACTGATACCGTCCTCATTCACATTCTCACTGATACCTTCCTCATTCACATTCTCACTGATACCGTCCTCATTCTCACTGATACCATTCTCATTCACATTCTCACTGATACCGTCCTCATTCATATGATCACTGATACCGTCCTCATTCTCACTGATGCCGTCCTCATTCTCACTGATACCGTCCTCATTCACAGTCTCACTGATACCGTCCTCATTCACATTCAAACTGATACAGTCCTCATTCACATTCTCACTGATACCGTCCTCATTCTCATTCTCACTGATACCGTCCTCATTCACACTGATACCGTCCTCATTCACATTCTCACTGATACCGTCCTGATTCACACTGATACTGTCCTCATTCACATTCACACTGATACCGTCCTCATTCACATTCACACTGATACCGTCCTCATTCACATTCTCACTGATACCGTCCTCATTCACATTCACACTGATACCGTCCTCTTTCTCATTCTCACTGATACCGTCCTCTTTCTCATTCTCACTGATACCGTCCTCATTATCACTGATACCGACATCATTCTCACTGATACCGTCGTCATTCACATTCTCACGGATACCCTCCTCATTCTCACTGATACCGTCCTCATTCACATTCTCACTGATACCGTCCTCATTCTCACTGATACCGTCCTCATTCACATTCACACTGATACCGTCCCCAGTCACATTTTCACTGATACCGTCCTAATTCACATTCTCACTGATACCGTCCTTATTCACATTCTCACTGATTCCGCCTCATTCTCATTCTCACTGATACCGTCCTCATTCTCACTGATACCGTCCCCATTCACATTCTCACTGATACCGTCCTCATTCTCATTCTCACTGATACCGTCCTCATTCACACTGATACCGTCCTCATTCACATTCTCACTGATACCGTCCTGATTCACACTGATACCGTCCTCATTCACATTCACACTGATACCGTCCTCATTCACATTCACTCTGATACCGTCCTCATTCACATTCTCACTGATACCGTCCTCATTCACATTCACACTGATACCGTCCTCATTCTCATTCTCACTGATACCGTCCTCATTCTCACTGATACCGTCCTCATTCACTTTCTCACTGATACCGTCCCCATTCACATTCTCACTGATACCGTCCTCATTCTCACTGATACCGTCCTCATTCACATTCTCACTGATACCGTCCTCATTCACACTGATACCATCCTCATTCACATTCTCACTGATACCGTCCTCATTCTCACTGATACCGTCCCCATTCACATTCTCACTGATACCGTCCTAATTCACATTCTCACTGATACCGTCCTCATTCTCTTTCTCACTGATACGGTCCTCATTTACATTCTCACTGATACCGTCCTCATTCACATTCTCACTGACACCGTCCTCATTCTCACTGGTACCGTCCTCATTCACATTCTCACAGATACCGTCCTCATTCACATTCACACTGATACCGTCCCCAGTCACATTCTCACTGATACCGTCCTAATTCACATTCTCACTGATACCGTCCTCATTCACATTCTCACTGATTCCGTCCTCATTCTCACTGATACCATTCTCATTCACATTCTCACTGATACCGTCCTCATTCACATTCACACTGATACCGTCCTCATTCTCACTGATACCGTCCCCATTCACATTCTCACTGATACCGTCCTCATTCTCATTCTCACTGATACCGTCCTCATTCTCACTGATACCGTCCTCATTCACATTCTCACTGATACCGTCCCCATTCACATTCTCACTGATACCATCCTCATTCTCATTCTCACTGATACCGTCCTCATTCTCACTGATACCGTCCTCATTCACATTCTCACTGATACCGTCCTCATTCACATTCTCACTGATACCCTCCTCAGTCTCACTGATACCGTCCTCATTCACATTCTCACTGATACCGTCCTCATTCACATTCTCACGGATACCGTCCTCATTCTCACTGATACCGTCCTCATTCACATTCTCACTGATACCGTCCTCATTCTCACTGATACCGACATCATTCTCACTGATACCGTCCTCATTCTCACTGACACCGTCCTCATTCACATTCTCACTGATACCGTCCTCATTCACATTCTCACGGATACCCTCCTCATTTTCACTGATACCGTCCTAATTCACATTCTCACTGATACCGTCCTCATTCACATTCACACTGATACCGTCCTCATTCTCACTGATACCGTCCTCATTCTCACTGATACCGTCCTCATTCACATTCTCACTGATACCGTCCTCATTCACATTCTCACGGATACCCTCCTCATTCTCACTGATACCGTCCTCATTCACATTCACACTGATACCGTCCTCATTCTCACTGATACCGTCCTCATTCACATTCTCACTGATACCGTCCTAATTCACATTCTCACTGATACCGTCCTCATTCACATTCTCACTGACACCGACATCATTCTCACTGATACCGTCCTCATTCTCACTGATACCGTCCTCATTCACATTCTCACTGATACCGTCCTCATTCACATTCTCACTGATACCGTCCTGATTCACATTCACACTGATACCGTCCTCATTCTCATTCTCACTGATACCGTCCTCATTCACATTCACACTGATACCGTCCTGATTCCCATTCACACTGATACCGTTCTCTTTCTCATTCTCACTGATACCGTCCTCATTCACATTCTCACTGATACCGTCCTCATTCTCACTGATACCGTCCTCATTCACATTCACACTGATACCGTCCCCATTCACATTCTCACTGATATCGTCCTAATTCACATTCTCACTGATACCGTCCTCATTCACATACTCACTGATACCGTCCTCATTCACATTCACACTGATACCGTCCTCATTCACATTCTCACTGATACCGTCCTCATTCTCACTGATGCCGTCCTCATTCTCACTGATACCGTCCTCATTCACATTCTCACTGATACCGTCCTCATTCACATTCACACTGATACCGTCCTCATTCACATTCTCACTGATACCGTCCTGATTCACACTGATACCTTCCTCTTTCTCATTCTCACTGATACCGTCCTCATTCACATTCACACTGATACCGTCCTCATTCACATTCTCACTGATACCGTCCTCTTTCTCATTCTCACTGATACCGTCCTGATTCACATTGACACTGATACCGTCCCCATTCACATTCTCACTGATACCGTCGTCATTCTCATTCTCACTGGTACCGTCCCCATTCACATTCACACTGATACAGTCCTCTTTCTCATTCTCACTGATACCGTCCTGATTCACATTCACACAGATACCGTCCTCATTCACATTCACACTGAAACCGTCCCCATTCTCATTCTCACTGATACCGTCCTCATTCACATTCACACTGATACCGTCCTCTTTCTCATTCTCACTGATACCGTCCTCATTCACATTCTCACTGATACCGTCCTCATTCTCACTGATACCGTCCTCATTCACATTCACACTGATACCGTCCCCATTCACATTCTCACTGATACCATCCTCATTCACTTTCTCACTGATACAGTCCTCATTCTCACTGATACCGTCCTCATTCACTTTCTCACTGATACAGTCCTCATTCTCACTGATACCGTCCTCATTCTCATGATCACTGATACCGTCCTCATTCTCACTGATGCCGTCCTCATTCTCACTGATACCGTCCTCATTCACAGTCTCACTGATACCGTCCTCATTCACATTCACACTGATACCGTCCTCATTCACATTCTCACTGATACCGTCCTCATTCTCATTCTCACTGATACCGTCCTCATTCTCACTGATACCGTCCCCATTCACATTCACACAGATACCGTCCTCATTCACATTCACACTGAAACCGTCCCCATTCTCATTCTCACTGATACCGTCCTCATTCACATTCACACTGATACCGTCCTCATTCACATTCTCACTGATACCGTCCTCATTCTCATTCTCACTGATACCGTCCTCATTCTCATTCTCACTGATACCGTCCTCATTCTCACTGATACCGTCCTAATTCACATTCTCACTGATACCGTCCTCATTCACATTCTCACTGATACCGTCCTCATTCACATTCTCACTGATACCGTCCTCATTCACATTCTCACTGATACCGTCCTCATTCACATTCTCACTGATACCGTCCTCATTCACATTCTCACTGATACCGTCTTCATTCACCTTCTCACTGACACCGTCCTCATTCACATTCTCACTGATACCGTCCCCATTCACATTCACACCGATACCGTCCCCATTCACATTCTCACTGATACCGTCCTCATTCACATTCTCACTGATACCGTCCTCATTCACATTCTCACTGATACCGTCCTCATTCATTCTCACTGATACCGTCCTCATTCTCATTGATACCGTCCTCATTCACATTCTCACTGATACCGTCCTCATTCATTCTCACTGATACCGTCCTCATTCTCATTGATACCGTCCTCATTCTCATTCTCACTGATACCGTCCTCATTCACATTCACACTGATACCGTCTTCTTTCTCATTCTCACTGATACCGTCCCCATTCACATTCACACTGATACCGTCCTCATTCACATTCTCACTGATACCGTCCTCATTCACATTCTCACCGATACCGTCCTCATTCATTCTTACTGATACCGTCCTCATTCTCATTGATACCGTCCTCATTCACATTCTCACTGATACCGTCCTCATTCACATTCTCACTGATACCGTCCTCATTCACATTCTCACTGATACCTTCCTCATTCACATTCTCACTGATACCGTCCTCATTCTCACTGATACCATTCTCATTCACATTCTCACTGATACCGTCCTCATTCATATGATCACTGATACCGTCCTCATTCTCACTGATGCCGTCCTCATTCTCACTGATACCGTCCTCATTCACAGTCTCACTGATACCGTCCTCATTCACATTCAAACTGATACAGTCCTCATTCACATTCTCACTGATACCGTCCTCATTCTCATTCTCACTGATACCGTCCTCATTCACACTGATACCGTCCTCATTCACATTCTCACTGATACCGTCCTGATTCACACTGATACTGTCCTCATTCACATTCACACTGATACCGTCCTCATTCACATTCACACTGATACCGTCCTCATTCACATTCTCACTGATACCGTCCTCATTCACATTCACACTGATACCGTCCTCTTTCTCATTCTCACTGATACCGTCCTCTTTCTCATTCTCACTGATACCGTCCTCATTATCACTGATACCGACATCATTCTCACTGATACCGTCGTCATTCACATTCTCACGGATACCCTCCTCATTCTCACTGATACCGTCCTCATTCACATTCTCACTGATACCGTCCTCATTCTCACTGATACCGTCCTCATTCACATTCACACTGATACCGTCCCCAGTCACATTTTCACTGATACCGTCCTAATTCACATTCTCACTGATACCGTCCTTATTCACATTCTCACTGATTCCGCCTCATTCTCATTCTCACTGATACCGTCCTCATTCTCACTGATACCGTCCCCATTCACATTCTCACTGATACCGTCCTCATTCTCATTCTCACTGATACCGTCCTCATTCACACTGATACCGTCCTCATTCACATTCTCACTGATACCGTCCTGATTCACACTGATACCGTCCTCATTCACATTCACACTGATACCGTCCTCATTCACATTCACTCTGATACCGTCCTCATTCACATTCTCACTGATACCGTCCTCATTCACATTCACACTGATACCGTCCTCATTCTCATTCTCACTGATACCGTCCTCATTCTCACTGATACCGTCCTCATTCACTTTCTCACTGATACCGTCCCCATTCACATTCTCACTGATACCGTCCTCATTCTCACTGATACCGTCCTCATTCACATTCTCACTGATACCGTCCTCATTCACACTGATACCATCCTCATTCACATTCTCACTGATACCGTCCTCATTCTCACTGATACCGTCCCCATTCACATTCTCACTGATACCGTCCTAATTCACATTCTCACTGATACCGTCCTCATTCTCTTTCTCACTGATACGGTCCTCATTTACATTCTCACTGATACCGTCCTCATTCACATTCTCACTGACACCGTCCTCATTCTCACTGGTACCGTCCTCATTCACATTCTCACAGATACCGTCCTCATTCACATTCACACTGATACCGTCCCCAGTCACATTCTCACTGATACCGTCCTAATTCACATTCTCACTGATACCGTCCTCATTCACATTCTCACTGATTCCGTCCTCATTCTCACTGATACCATTCTCATTCACATTCTCACTGATACCGTCCTCATTCACATTCACACTGATACCGTCCTCATTCTCACTGATACCGTCCCCATTCACATTCTCACTGATACCGTCCTCATTCTCATTCTCACTGATACCGTCCTCATTCTCACTGATACCGTCCTCATTCACATTCTCACTGATACCGTCCCCATTCACATTCTCACTGATACCATCCTCATTCTCATTCTCACTGATACCGTCCTCATTCTCACTGATACCGTCCTCATTCACATTCTCACTGATACCGTCCTCATTCACATTCTCACTGATACCCTCCTCAGTCTCACTGATACCGTCCTCATTCACATTCTCACTGATACCGTCCTCATTCACATTCTCACGGATACCGTCCTCATTCTCACTGATACCGTCCTCATTCACATTCTCACTGATACCGTCCTCATTCTCACTGATACCGACATCATTCTCACTGATACCGTCCTCATTCTCACTGACACCGTCCTCATTCACATTCTCACTGATACCGTCCTCATTCACATTCTCACGGATACCCTCCTCATTTTCACTGATACCGTCCTAATTCACATTCTCACTGATACCGTCCTCATTCACATTCACACTGATACCGTCCTCATTCTCACTGATACCGTCCTCATTCTCACTGATACCGTCCTCATTCACATTCTCACTGATACCGTCCTCATTCACATTCTCACGGATACCCTCCTCATTCTCACTGATACCGTCCTCATTCACATTCACACTGATACCGTCCTCATTCTCACTGATACCGTCCTCATTCACATTCTCACTGATACCGTCCTAATTCACATTCTCACTGATACCGTCCTCATTCACATTCTCACTGACACCGACATCATTCTCACTGATACCGTCCTCATTCTCACTGATACCGTCCTCATTCACATTCTCACTGATACCGTCCTCATTCACATTCTCACTGATACCGTCCTGATTCACATTCACACTGATACCGTCCTCATTCTCATTCTCACTGATACCGTCCTCATTCACATTCACACTGATACCGTCCTGATTCCCATTCACACTGATACCGTTCTCTTTCTCATTCTCACTGATACCGTCCTCATTCACATTCTCACTGATACCGTCCTCATTCTCACTGATACCGTCCTCATTCACATTCACACTGATACCGTCCCCATTCACATTCTCACTGATATCGTCCTAATTCACATTCTCACTGATACCGTCCTCATTCACATACTCACTGATACCGTCCTCATTCTCACTGATACCGTCCCCATTCACATTCTCACTGATACCGTCCTAATTCACATTCTCACTGATACCGTCCTCATTCTCTTTCTCACTGATACGGTCCTCATTTACATTCTCACTGATACCGTCCTCATTCACATTCTCACTGACACCGTCCTCATTCTCACTGGTACCGTCCTCATTCACATTCTCACAGATACCGTCCTCATTCACATTCACACTGATACCGTCCCCAGTCACATTCTCACTGATACCGTCCTAATTCACATTCTCACTGATACCGTCCTCATTCACATTCTCACTGATTCCGTCCTCATTCTCACTGATACCATTCTCATTCACATTCTCACTGATACCGTCCTCATTCACATTCACACTGATACCGTCCTCATTCTCACTGATACCGTCCCCATTCACATTCTCACTGATACCGTCCTCATTCTCATTCTCACTGATACCGTCCTCATTCTCACTGATACCGTCCTCATTCACATTCTCACTGATACCGTCCCCATTCACATTCTCACTGATACCATCCTCATTCTCATTCTCACTGATACCGTCCTCATTCTCACTGATACCGTCCTCATTCACATTCTCACTGATACCGTCCTCATTCACATTCTCACTGATACCCTCCTCAGTCTCACTGATACCGTCCTCATTCACATTCTCACTGATACCGTCCTCATTCACATTCTCACGGATACCGTCCTCATTCTCACTGATACCGTCCTCATTCACATTCTCACTGATACCGTCCTCATTCTCACTGATACCGACATCATTCTCACTGATACCGTCCTCATTCTCACTGACACCGTCCTCATTCACATTCTCACTGATACCGTCCTCATTCACATTCTCACGGATACCCTCCTCATTTTCACTGATACCGTCCTAATTCACATTCTCACTGATACCGTCCTCATTCACATTCACACTGATACCGTCCTCATTCTCACTGATACCGTCCTCATTCTCACTGATACCGTCCTCATTCACATTCTCACTGATACCGTCCTCATTCACATTCTCACGGATACCCTCCTCATTCTCACTGATACCGTCCTCATTCACATTCACACTGATACCGTCCTCATTCTCACTGATACCGTCCTCATTCACATTCTCACTGATACCGTCCTAATTCACATTCTCACTGATACCGTCCTCATTCACATTCTCACTGACACCGACATCATTCTCACTGATACCGTCCTCATTCTCACTGATACCGTCCTCATTCACATTCTCACTGATACCGTCCTCATTCACATTCTCACTGATACCGTCCTGATTCACATTCACACTGATACCGTCCTCATTCTCATTCTCACTGATACCGTCCTCATTCACATTCACACTGATACCGTCCTGATTCCCATTCACACTGATACCGTTCTCTTTCTCATTCTCACTGATACCGTCCTCATTCACATTCTCACTGATACCGTCCTCATTCTCACTGATACCGTCCTCATTCACATTCACACTGATACCGTCCCCATTCACATTCTCACTGATATCGTCCTAATTCACATTCTCACTGATACCGTCCTCATTCACATACTCACTGATACCGTCCTCATTCACATTCACACTGATACCGTCCTCATTCACATTCTCACTGATACCGTCCTCATTCTCACTGATGCCGTCCTCATTCTCACTGATACCGTCCTCATTCACATTCTCACTGATACCGTCCTCATTCACATTCACACTGATACCGTCCTCATTCACATTCTCACTGATACCGTCCTGATTCACACTGATACCTTCCTCTTTCTCATTCTCACTGATACCGTCCTCATTCACATTCACACTGATACCGTCCTCATTCACATTCTCACTGATACCGTCCTCTTTCTCATTCTCACTGATACCGTCCTGATTCACATTCACACTGATACCGTCCCCATTCACATTCTCACTGATACCGTCGTCATTCTCATTCTCACTGGTACCGTCCCCATTCACATTCACACTGATACAGTCCTCTTTCTCATTCTCACTGATACCGTCCTGATTCACATTCACACAGATACCGTCCTCATTCACATTCACACTGAAACCGTCCCCATTCTCATTCTCACTGATACCGTCCTCATTCACATTCACACTGATACCGTCCTCTTTCTCATTCTCACTGATACCGTCCTCATTCACATTCTCACTGATACCGTCCTCATTCTCACTGATACCGTCCTCATTCACATTCACACTGATACCGTCCCCATTCACATTCTCACTGATACCATCCTCATTCACTTTCTCACTGATACAGTCCTCATTCTCACTGATACCGTCCTCATTCACTTTCTCACTGATACAGTCCTCATTCTCACTGATACCGTCCTCATTCTCATGATCACTGATACCGTCCTCATTCTCACTGATGCCGTCCTCATTCTCACTGATACCGTCCTCATTCACAGTCTCACTGATACCGTCCTCATTCACATTCACACTGATACCGTCCTCATTCACATTCTCACTGATACCGTCCTCATTCTCATTCTCACTGATACCGTCCTCATTCTCACTGATACCGTCCCCATTCACATTCTCACTGATACCGTCCTCATTCTCATTCTCACTGATACCGTCCCCATTCACATTCTCACTGATACCGTCCTCATTCTCATTCTCACTGATACCGCCCCCATTCACATTATCACTGATACCGTCCTCATTCACATTCTCACTGATACCGTCCTCATTCTCATTCTCACTGATACCGTCCTCATTCTCACTGATACCGTCCCCATTCACATTCTCACTGATACCGTCCTCATTCACATTCTCACTGATACCGTCCTCATTCTCATTCTCACTGATACCGTCCCCATTCACATTCTCACTGATACCGTCCTCATTCTCATTCTCACTGATACCGCCCCCATTCACATTATCACTGATACCGTCCCCATTCACATTCTCACTGATTCCGTCCTCATTCTCATTCTCACTGATACCGTCCTCATTCTCACTGATACCGTCGTCATTCACATTCTCACTGATACCGTCCTCATTCTCACTGATACCGACATGATTCTCACTGATACCGTCCTCATTCACATTCTCACTGATACCGTCCTCATTCACATTCTCACGGATACCCTCCTCATTCTCACTGATACCGTCCTCATTCACATTCTCACTGATACCGTCCTCATTCTCACTGATACCGTCCTCATTCACATTCACACTGATACCGTCCCCAGTCACATTCTCACTGATACCGTCCTAATTCACATTCTCACTGATACCGTCCTCATTCACATTCTCACGGATACCGTCCTCATTCTCACTGATACCGTCCTCATTCACATTCTCACTGATACCGTCCTCATTCTCACTGATACCGACATCATTCTCACTGATACCGTCCTCATTCTCACTGACACCGTCCTCATTCACATTCTCACTGATACCGTCCTCATTCACATTCTCACGGATACCCTCCTCATTTTCACTGATACCGTCCTCATTCACATTCACACTGATACCGTCCTCATTCTCACTGATACCGTCCTCATTCACATTCTCACTGATACCGTCCTAATTCACATTCTCACTGATACCGTCCTCATTCACATTCTCACTGACACCGACATCATTCTCACTGATACCGTCCTCATTCTCACTGATACCGTCCTCATTCACATTCTCACTGATACCGTCCTCATTCACATTCTCACGGATACCCTCCTCATTCTCACTGATACCGTCCTCATTCACATTCACACTGATACCGTCCTCATTCTCACTGATACCGTCCTCATTCTCACTGATACCGTCCTCATTCACATTCTCACTGATACCGTCCTCATTCACATTCTCACGGATACCCTCCTCATTCTCACTGATACCGTCCTCATTCACATTCACACTGATACCGTCCTCATTCTCACTGATACCGTCCTCATTCACATTCTCACTGATACCGTCCTGATTCACATTCACACTGATACCGTCCTCATTCTCATTCTCACTGATACCGTCCTCATTCACATTCACACTGATACCGTCCTGATTCCCATTCACACTGATACCGTTCTCTTTCTCATTCTCACTGATACCGTCCTCATTCACATTCTCACTGATACCGTCCTCATTCTCACTGATACCGTCCTCATTCACATTCACACTGATACCGTCCCCATTCACATTCTCACTGATATCGTCCTAATTCACATTCTCACTGATACCGTCCTCATTCACATACTCACTGATACCGTCCTCATTCACATTCACACTGATACCGTCCTCATTCACATTCTCACTGATACCGTCCTCATTCTCACTGATGCCGTCCTCATTCTCACTGATACCGTCCTCATTCACATTCTCACTGATACCGTCCTCATTCACATTCACACTGATACTATCCTCATTCACATTCTCACTGATACCGTCCTGATTCACACTGATACCGTCCTCTTTCTCATTCTCACTGATACCGTCCTCATTCACATTCACACTGATACCGTCCTCTTTCTCATTCTCACTGATACCGTCCTGATTCACATTCACACAGATACCGTCCTCATTCACATTCACACTGAAACCGTCCTCATTCACATTATAACGGATACCCTCCTCATTGTCACTGATACCGTCCTCATTCACATTCACACTGATACCGTCCTCATTCTCACTGATACCGTCCTCATTCACATTCTCACTGATACCGTCCTAATTCACATTCTCACTGATACCGTCCTCATTCACATTCTCACTGATACCGTCCTAATTCACATTCTCACTGATACCGTCCTCATTCACATTCTCACTGACACCGACATCATTCTCACTGATACCGTCCTCATTCTCACTGATACCGTCCACATTCACATTCTCACTGATACCGTCCTCATTCACATTCACACTGATACCGTTCTCTTTCTCATTCTCACTGATACCGTCCTCATTCACATTCTCACTGATACCGTCCTCATTCTCACTGATACCGTCCTCATTCACATTCACACTGATACCGTCCCCATTCACATTCTCACTGATATCGTCCTAATTCACATTCTCACTGATACCGTCCTCATTCACATACTCACTGATACCGTCCTCATTCACATTCACACTGATACCGTCCTCATTCACATTCTCACTGATACCGTCCTCATTCTCACTGATACCGTCCTCATTCACATTCTCACTGATACCGTCCTCATTCTCACTGATACCGACATCATTCTCACTGATACCGTCCTCATTCTCACTGACACCGTCCTCATTCACATTCTCACTGATACCGTCCTCATTCACATTCTCACGGATACCCTCCTCATTTTCACTGATACCGTCCTCATTCACATTCACACTGATACCGTCCTCATTCTCACTGATACCGTCCTCATTCACATTCTCACTGATACCGTCCTAATTCACATTCTCACTGATACCGTCCTCATTCACATTCTCACTGACACCGACATCATTCTCACTGATACCGTCCTCATTCTCACTGATACCGTCCTCATTCACATTCTCACTGATACCGTCCTCATTCACATTCTCACGGATACCCTCCTCATTCTCACTGATACCGTCCTCATTCACATTCACACTGATACCGTCCTCATTCTCACTGATACCGTCCTCATTCTCACTGATACCGTCCTCATTCACATTCTCACTGATACCGTCCTCATTCACATTCTCACGGATACCCTCCTCATTCTCACTGATACCGTCCTCATTCACATTCACACTGATACCGTCCTCATTCTCACTGATACCGTCCTCATTCACATTCTCACTGATACCGTCCTAATTCACATTCTCACTGATACCGTCCTCATTCACATTCTCACTGACACCGACATCATTCTCACTGATACCGTCCTCATTCTCACTGATACCGTCCTCATTCACATTCTCACTGATACCGTCCTCATTCACATTCTCACTGATACCGTCCTGATTCACATTCACACTGATACCGTCCTCATTCTCATTCTCACTGATACCGTCCTCATTCACATTCACACTGATACCGTCCTGATTCCCATTCACACTGATACCGTTCTCTTTCTCATTCTCACTGATACCGTCCTCATTCACATTCTCACTGATACCGTCCTCATTCTCACTGATACCGTCCTCATTCACATTCACACTGATACCGTCCCCATTCACATTCTCACTGATATCGTCCTAATTCACATTCTCACTGATACCGTCCTCATTCACATACTCACTGATACCGTCCTCATTCACATTCACACTGATACCGTCCTCATTCACATTCTCACTGATACCGTCCTCATTCTCACTGATGCCGTCCTCATTCTCACTGATACCGTCCTTATTCACATTCTCACTGATACCGTCCTCATTCACATTCACACTGATACCGTCCTCATTCACATTCTCACTCATACCGTCCTGATTCACACTGATACCGTCCTCTTTCTCATTCTCACTGATACCGTCCTCATTCACATTCACACTGATACCGTCCTCTTTCTCATTCTCACTGATACCGTCCTGATTCACATTCACACAGATACCGTCCTCATTCACATTCACACTGAAACCGTCCTCATTCACATTCTCACGGATACCCTCCTCATTCTCACTGATACCGTCCTCATTCACATTCACACTGATACCGTCCTCATTCTCACTGATACCGTCCTCATTCACATTCTCACTGATACCGTCCAAATTCACATTCTCACTGATACCGTCCTCATTCACATTCTCACTGATACCGTCCTAATTCACATTCTCACTGATACCGTCCTCATTCACATTCTCACTGACACCGACATCATTCTCACTGATACCGTCCTCATTCTCACTGATACCGTCCTCATTCACATTCTCACTGATACCGTCCTCATTCACATTCACACTGATACCGTTCTCTTTCTCATTCTCACTGATACCGTCCTCATTCACATTCTCACTGATACCGTCCTCATTCTCACTGATACCGTCCTCATTCACATTCACACTGATACCGTCCCCATTCACATTCTCACTGATATCGTCCTAATTCACATTCTCACTGATACCGTCCTCATTCACATACTCACTGATACCGTCCTCATTCACATTCACACTGATACCGTCCTCATTCACATTCTCACTGATACCGTCCTCATTCTCACTGATGCCGTCCTCATTCTCACTGACACCGTCCTCATTCACATTCTCACTGATACCGTCCTCATTCACATTCACACTGATACCGTCCTCATTCACATTCTCACTGATACCGTCCTGATTCACACTGATACCGTCCTCTTTCTCATTCTCACTGATACCGTCCTAATTCACATTCTCACTGATACCGTCCTCATTCACATTCTCACTGATACCGTCCTAATTCACATTCTCACTGATACCGTCCTCATTCACATTCTCACTGACACCGACATCATTCTCACTGATACCGTCCTCATTCTCACTGATACCGTCCTCATTCACATTCTCACTGATACCGTCCTCATTCACATTCACACTGATACCGTTCTCTTTCTCATTCTCACTGATGCCGTCCTCATTCACATTCTCACTGATACCGTCCTCATTCTCACTGATACCGTCCTCATTCACATTCACACTGATACCGTCCCCATTCACATTCTCACTGATATCGTCCTAATTCACATTCTCACTGATACCGTCCTCATTCACATACTCACTGATACCGTCCTCATTCACATTCACACTGATACCGTCCTCATTCACATTCTCACTGATACCGTCCTCATTCTCACTGATACCGTCCTCATTCACATTCTCACTGATACCGTCCTCATTCTCACTGATACCGACATCATTCTCACTGATACCGTCCTCATTCTCACTGACACCGTCCTCATTCACATTCTCACTGATACCGTCCTCATTCACATTCTCACGGATACCCTCCTCATTTTCACTGATACCGTCCTCATTCACATTCACACTGATACCGTCCTCATTCTCACTGATACCGTCCTCATTCACATTCTCACTGATACCGTCCTAATTCACATTCTCACTGATACCTTCCTCATTCACATTCTCACTGACACCGACATCATTCTCACTGATACCGTCCTCATTCTCACTGATACCGTCCTCATTCACATTCTCACTGATACCGTCCTCATTCACATTCTCACGGATACCCTCCTCATTCTCACTGATACCGTCCTCATTCACATTCACACTGATACCGTCCTCATTCTCACTGATACCGTCCTCATTCTCACTGATACCGTCCTCATTCACATTCTCACTGATACCGTCCTCATTCACATTCTCACGGATACCCTCCTCATTCTCACTGATACCGTCCTCATTCACATTCACACTGATACCGTCCTCATTCTCACTGATACCGTCCTCATTCACATTCTCACTGATACCGTCCTAATTCACATTCTCACTGATACCGTCCTCATTCACATTCTCACTGACACCGACATCATTCTCACTGATACCGTCCTCATTCTCACTGATACCGTCCTCATTCACATTCTCACTGATACCGTCCTGATTCACATTCACACTGATACCGTCCTCATTCTCATTCTCACTGATACCGTCCTCATTCACATTCACACTGATACCGTCCCCATTCACATTCTCACTGATATCGTCCTAATTCACATTCTCACTGATACCGTCCTCATTCACATACTCACTGATACCGTCCTCATTCACATTCAAACTGATACCGTCCTCATTCACATTCTCACTGATACCGTCCTCATTCTCACTGATGCCGTCCTCATTCTCACTGATACCGTCCTCATTCACATTCTCACTGATACCGTCCTCATTCACATTCACACTGATACCGTCCTCATTCACATTCTCACTGATACCGTCCTGATTCACACTGATACCGTCCTCTTTCTCATTCTCACTGATACCGTCCTCATTCACATTCACACTGATACCGTCCTCTTTCTCATTCTCACTGATACCGTCCTGATTCACATTCACACAGATACCGTCCTCATTCACATTCACACTGAAACCGTCCTCATTCACATTCTCACGGATACCCTCCTCATTCTCACTGATACCGTCCTCATTCACATTCACACTGATACCGTCCTCATTCTCACTGATACCGTCCTCATTCACATTCTCACTGATACCGTCCTAATTCACATTCTCACTGATACCGTCCTCATTCACATTCTCACTGATACCGTCCTAATTCACATTCTCACTGATACCGTCCTCATTCACATTCTCACTGACACCGACATCATTCTCACTGATACCGTCCTCATTCTCACTGATACCGTCCTCATTCACATTCTCACTGATACCGTCCTCATTCACATTCACACTGATACCGTTCTCTTTCTCATTCTCACTGATACCGTCCTCATTCACATTCTCACTGATACCGTCCTCATTCTCACTGATACCGTCCTCATTCACATTCACACTGATACCGTCCCCATTCACATTCTCACTGATATCGTCCTAATTCACATTCTCACTGATACCGTCCTCATTCACATACTCACTGATACCGTCCTCATTCACATTCACACTGATACCGTCCTCATTCACATTCTCACTGATACCGTCCTCATTCTCACTGATGCCGTCCTCATTCTCACTGATACCGTCCTCATTCACATTCTCACTGATACCGTCCTCATTCACATTCACACTGATACCGTCCTCATTCACATTCTCACTGATACCGTCCTGATTCACACTGATACCGTCCTCTTTCTCATTCTCACTGATACCGTCCTCATTCACATTCACACTGATACCGTCCTCATTCACATTCTCACTGATACCGTCCTCATTCACATTCACACTGATACCGTCCTCTTTCTCATTCTCACTGATACCGTCCTGATTCACATTCACACTGATACCGTCCCCATTCACATTCTCACTGATACCGTCCTCATTCTCATTCTCACTGATACCGTCCCCATTCACATTCACACTGATACAGTCCTCTTTCTCATTCTCACTGATACCGTCCTGATTCACATTCACACAGATACCGTCCTCATTCACATTCACACTGAAACCGTCCCCATTCTCATTCTCACTGATACCGTCCTCATTCACATTCACACTGATACCGTTCTCTTTCTCATTCTCACTGATACCGTCCTCATTCACATTCTCACTGATACCGTCCTCATTCTCACTGATACCGTCCTCATTCACATTCACACTGATACCGTCCCCATTCACATTCTCACTGATACCATCCTCATTCACTTTCTCACTGATACAGTCCTCATTCTCACTGATACCGTCCTCATTCACTTTCTCACTGATACAGTCCTCATTCTCACTGATACCGTCCTCATTCTCATGATCACTGATACCGTCCTCATTCTCACTGATGCCGTCCTCATTCTCACTGATACCGTCCTCATTCACAGTCTCACTGATACCGTCCTCATTCACATTCACACTGATACCGTCCTCATTCACATTCTCACTGATACCGTCCTCATTCTCATTCTCACTGATACCGTCCTCATTCTCACTGATACCGTCCCCATTCACATTCTCACTGATACCGTCCTCATTCTCACTGATACCGTCCCCATTCACATTCACACTGATACAGTCCTCTTTCTCATTCTCACTGATACCGTCCTGATTCACATTCACACAGATACCGCCCTCATTCACATTCACACTGAAACCGTCCCCATTCTCATTCTCACTGATACCGTCCTCATTCACATTCACACTGATAGAGTCCTCTTTCTCATTCTCACTGATACCGTCCTCATTCACATTCTCACTGATACCGTCCTCATACTCACTGATACCGTCCTCATTCACATTCACACTGATACCGTCCCCATTCACATTCTCACTGATACCGTCCTAATTCACATTCTCACTGATACCGTCCTCATTCACTTTCTCACTGATACAGTCCACATTCTCACTGATACCGTCCTCATTCTCATGATCACTGATACCGTCCTCATTCTCACTGATGCCGTCCTCATACTCACTGATACCGTCCTCATTCACAGTCTCACTGATACCGTCCTCATTCTCACTGATACCGTCCTCATTCACATTCTCACTGATACCGTCCTCATTCACATTCACACTGATACCGTCCTCATTCACATTCTCACTGATACCGTCCTCATTCTCATTCTCACTGATACCGTCCTCATTCTCACTGACACCGTCCCCATTCACATTCTCACTGATACCGTCCTCATTCTCACTGATACCGTCCTCATTCTCACTGATACCGTCCCCATTCACATTCTCACTGATACCGTTCTCATTCACATTCTCACTGATACCGTCCTCATTCTCATTCTCACTGATACCGTCCTCATTCACATTCTCACTGATACCGTCCCCATTCACATTCTCACTGATACCGTCCTCATTCACATTCTCACTGATACCGTCCTCATTCACATTCTCACTGATACCGTCCTCATTCTCACTGATACCGTCCCCATTCACATTCTCACTGATACCGTCCTCATTCTCATTCTCACTGATACCGTCCTCATTCTCATTCTCACTGATACCGTCCTCATTCTCACTGATACCGTCCTCATTCTCACTGATACCTTCCCCATTCACATTCTCACTGATACCGTCCTCATTCACATTCTCACTGATACCGTTCTCATTCACATTCTCACTGATACCGTCCTCATTCACATTCTCACTGATACCGTCCTCATTCACATTCTCACTGATACCGTTCTCATTCACATTCTCACTGATACCGTCCTCATTCACATTCTCACTGATACCGTCCTCATTCTCATTCTCACTGATACCGTCCTCATTCTCACTGATACCGTTCCCATTCACATTCTAACTGATACCGTACTCATTCACATTCTCACTGATACCGTCCTCATTCACATTCACACTGATACCGTCCTCTTTCTCATTCTCACTGATACCGTCCTCATTCTCATTGATACCGTCCTCGTTCACATTCTCACTGATACCGTCCCCATACTCATACTCATTGATACCGTCCCCATTCACATTCTCCCTGATACCGTCCCCATTCACATTCTCCCTGATACCGTCCTCATTCTCATTCTCACTGATACCGTCCCCATTCTCATTCTCACTGATACCGTCCTCATTCTCACTGATACCGTCCCCATTCACATTCTCACTGATACCGTCCTCATTCTCATTCTCATTGATACCGTCCTCATTCTCACTGATACCGTCCCCATTCACATTCTCACTGATACCGTCCTCATTCACATTCTCACGGATACCCTCCTCATTCTCACTGATACCGTCCTCATTCACATTCACACTGATACCGTCCTCATTCTCACTGATACCGTCCTCATTCACATTCTCACTGATACCGTCCTAATTCACATTCTCACTGATACCGTCCTCATTCACATTCTCACTGACACCGACATCATTCTCACTGATACCGTCCTCATTCTCACTGATACCGTCCTCATTCACATTCTCACTGATACCGTCCTCATTCACATTCTCACTGATACCGTCCTGATTCACATTCACACTGATACCGTCCTCATTCTCATTCTCACTGATACCGTCCTCATTCACATTCACACTGATACCGTCCTGATTCCCATTCACACTGATACCGTTCTCTTTCTCATTCTCACTGATACCGTCCTCATTCACATTCTCACTGATACCGTCCTCATTCTCACTGATACCGTCCTCATTCACATTCACACTGATACCGTCCCCATTCACATTCTCACTGATATCGTCCTAATTCACATTCTCACTGATACCGTCCTCATTCACATACTCACTGATACCGTCCTCATTCACATTCACACTGATACCGTCCTCATTCACATTCTCACTGATACCGTCCTCATTCTCACTGATGCCGTCCTCATTCTCACTGATACCGTCCTTATTCACATTCTCACTGATACCGTCCTCATTCACATTCACACTGATACCGTCCTCATTCACATTCTCACTCATACCGTCCTGATTCACACTGATACCGTCCTCTTTCTCATTCTCACTGATACCGTCCTCATTCACATTCACACTGATACCGTCCTCTTTCTCATTCTCACTGATACCGTCCTGATTCACATTCACACAGATACCGTCCTCATTCACATTCACACTGAAACCGTCCTCATTCACATTCTCACGGATACCCTCCTCATTCTCACTGATACCGTCCTCATTCACATTCACACTGATACCGTCCTCATTCTCACTGATACCGTCCTCATTCACATTCTCACTGATACCGTCCTAATTCACATTCTCACTGATACCGTCCTCATTCACATTCTCACTGATACCGTCCTAATTCACATTCTCACTGATACCGTCCTCATTCACATTCTCACTGACACCGACATCATTCTCACTGATACCGTCCTCATTCTCACTGATACCGTCCTCATTCACATTCTCACTGATACCGTCCTCATTCACATTCACACTGATACCGTTCTCTTTCTCATTCTCACTGATACCGTCCTCATTCACATTCTCACTGATACCGTCCGCATTCTCACTGATACCGTCCTCATTCACATTCACACTGATACCGTCCCCATTCACATTCTCACTGATATCGTCCTAATTCACATTCTCACTGATACCGTCCTCATTCACATACTCACTGATACCGTCCTCATTCACATTCACACTGATACCGTCCTCATTCACATTCTCACTGATACCGTCCTCATTCTCACTGATGCCGTCCTCATTCTCACTGATACCGTCCTCATTCACATTCTCACTGATACCGTCCTCATTCACATTCACACTGATACCGTCCTCATTCACATTCTCACTGATACCGTCCTGATTCACACTGATACCGTCCTCTTTCTCATTCTCACTGATACCGTCCTAATTCACATTCTCACTGATACCGTCCTCATTCACATTCTCACTGATACCGTCCTAATTCACATTCTCACTGATACCGTCCTCATTCACATTCTCACTGACACCGACATCATTCTCACTGATACCGTCCTCATTCTCACTGATACCGTCCTCATTCACATTCTCACTGATACCGTCCTCATTCACATTCACACTGATACCGTTCTCTTTCTCATTCTCACTGATACCGTCCTCATTCACATTCTCACTGATACCGTCCTCATTCTCACTGATACCGTCCTCATTCACATTCACACTGATACCGTCCCCATTCACATTCTCACTGATATCGTCCTAATTCACATTCTCACTGATACCGTCCTCATTCACATACTCACTGATACCGTCCTCATTCACATTCACACTGATACCGTCCTCATTCACATTCTCACTGATACCGTCCTCATTCTCACTGATACCGTCCTCATTCACATTCTCACTGATACCGTCCTCATTCTCACTGATACCGACATCATTCTCACTGATACCGTCCTCATTCTCACTGACACCGTCCTCATTCACATTCTCACTGATACCGTCCTCATTCACATTCTCACGGATACCCTCCTCATTTTCACTGATACCGTCCTCATTCACATTCACACTGATACCGTCCTCATTCTCACTGATACCGTCCTCATTCACATTCTCACTGATACCGTCCTAATTCACATTCTCACTGATACCTTCCTCATTCACATTCTCACTGACACCGACATCATTCTCACTGATACCGTCCTCATTCTCACTGATACCGTCCTCATTCACATTCTCACTGATACCGTCCTCATTCACATTCTCACGGATACCCTCCTCATTCTCACTGATACCGTCCTCATTCACATTCACACTGATACCGTCCTCATTCTCACTGATACCGTCCTCATTCTCACTGATACCGTCCTCATTCACATTCTCACTGATACCGTCCTCATTCACATTCTCACGGATACCCTCCTCATTCTCACTGATACCGTCCTCATTCACATTCACACTGATACCGTCCTCATTCTCACTGATACCGTCCTCATTCACATTCTCACTGATACCGTCCTAATTCACATTCTCACTGATACCGTCCTCATTCACATTCTCACTGACACCGACATCATTCTCACTGATACCGTCCTCATTCTCACTGATACCGTCCTCATTCACATTCTCACTGATACCGTCCTGATTCACATTCACACTGATACCGTCCTCATTCTCATTCTCACTGATACCGTCCTCATTCACATTCACACTGATACCGTCCCCATTCACATTCTCACTGATATCGTCCTAATTCACATTCTCACTGATACCGTCCTCATTCACATACTCACTGATACCGTCCTCATTCACATTCACACTGATACCGTCCTCATTCACATTCTCACTGATACCGTCCTCATTCTCACTGATGCCGTCCTCATTCTCACTGATACCGTCCTCATTCACATTCTCACTGATACCGTCCTCATTCACATTCACACTGATACCGTCCTCATTCACATTCTCACTGATACCGTCCTGATTCACACTGATACCGTCCTCTTTCTCATTCTCACTGATACCGTCCTCATTCACATTCACACTGATACCGTCCTCTTTCTCATTCTCACTGATACCGTCCTGATTCACATTCACACAGATACCGTCCTCATTCACATTCACACTGAAACCGTCCTCATTCACATTCTCACGGATACCCTCCTCATTCTCACTGATACCGTCCTCATTCACATTCACACTGATACCGTCCTCATTCTCACTGATACCGTCCTCATTCACATTCTCACTGATACCGTCCTAATTCACATTCTCACTGATACCGTCCTCATTCACATTCTCACTGATACCGTCCTAATTCACATTCTCACTGATACCGTCCTCATTCACATTCTCACTGACACCGACATCATTCTCACTGATACCGTCCTCATTCTCACTGATACCGTCCTCATTCACATTCTCACTGATACCGTCCTCATTCACATTCACACTGATACCGTTCTCTTTCTCATTCTCACTGATACCGTCCTCATTCACATTCTCACTGATACCGTCCTCATTCTCACTGATACCGTCCTCATTCACATTCACACTGATACCGTCCCCATTCACATTCTCACTGATATCGTCCTAATTCACATTCTCACTGATACCGTCCTCATTCACATACTCACTGATACCGTCCTCATTCACATTCACACTGATACCGTCCTCATTCACATTCTCACTGATACCGTCCTCATTCTCACTGATGCCGTCCTCATTCTCACTGATACCGTCCTCATTCACATTCTCACTGATACCGTCCTCATTCACATTCACACTGATACCGTCCTCATTCACATTCTCACTGATACCGTCCTGATTCACACTGATACCGTCCTCTTTCTCATTCTCACTGATACCGTCCTCATTCACATTCACACTGATACCGTCCACATTCACATTCTCACTGATACCGTCCTCATTCACATTCACATTGATACCGTCCTCTTTCTCATTCTCACTGATACCGTCCTGATTCACATTCACACTGATACCGTCCCCATTCACATTCTCACTGATACCGTCCTCATTCTCATTCTCACTGATACCGTCCCCATTCACATTCACACTGATACAGTCCTCTTTCTCATTCTCACTGATACCGTCCTGATTCACATTCACACAGATACCGTCCTCATTCACATTCACACTGAAACCGTCCCCATTCTCATTCTCACTGATACCGTCCTCATTCACATTCACACTGATACCGTTCTCTTTCTCATTCTCACTGATACCGTCCTCATTCACATTCTCACTGATACAGTCCTCATTCTCACTGATACCGTCCTCATTCACTTTCTCACTGATACAGTCCTCATTCTCACTGATACCGTCCTCATTCTCATGATCACTGATACCGTCCTCATTCTCACTGATGCCGTCCTCATTCTCACTGATACCGTCCTCATTCACAGTCTCACTGATACCGTCCTCATTCACATTCACACTGATACCGTCCTCATTCACATTCTCACTTATACCGTCCTCATTCTCATTCTCACTGATACCGTCCTCATTCTCACTGATACCGTCCCCATTCACATTCTCACTGATACCGTCCTCATTCTCACTGATACCGTCCCCATTCACATTCACACTGATACAGTCCTCTTTCTCATTCTCACTGATACCGTCCTGATTCACATTCACACAGATACCGCCCTCATTCACATTCACACTGAAACCGTCCCCATTCTCATTCTCACTGATACCGTCCTCATTCACATTCACACTGATAGAGTCCTCTTTCTCATTCTCACTGATACCGTCCTCATTCACATTCTCACTGATACCGTCCTCATACTCACTGATACCGTCCTCATTCACATTCACACTGATACCGTCCCCATTCACATTCTCACTGATACCGTCCTAATTCACATTCTCACTGATACCGTCCTCATTCACTTTCTCACTGATACAGTCCACATTCTCACTGATACCGTCCTCATTCTCATGATCACTGATACCGTCCTCATTCTCACTGATGCCGTCCTCATACTCACTGATACCGTCCTCATTCACAGTCTCACTGATACCGTCCTCATTCTCACTGATACCGTCCTCATTCACATTCTCACTGATACCGTCCTCATTCACATTCACACTGATACCGTCCTCATTCACATTCTCACTGATACCGTCCTCATTCTCATTCTCACTGATACCGTCCTCATTCTCACTGACACCGTCCCCATTCACATTCTCACTGATACCGTCCTCATTCTCACTGATACCGTCCTCATTCTCACTGATACCGTCCCCATTCACATTCTCACTGATACCGTTCTCATTCACATTCTCACTGATACCGTCCTCATTCTCATTCTCACTGATACCGTCCTCATTCACATTCTCACTGATACCGTCCCCATTCACATTCTCACTGATACCGTCCTCATTCACATTCTCACTGATACCGTCCTCATTCACATTCTCACTGATACCGTCCTCATTCTCACTGATACCGTCCCCATTCACATTCTCACTGATACCGTCCTCATTCTCATTCTCACTGATACCGTCCTCATTCTCATTCTCACTGATACCGTCCTCATTCTCACTGATACCGTCCTCATTCTCACTGATACCTTCCCCATTCACATTCTCACTGATACCGTCCTCATTCACATTCTCACTGATACCGTTCTCATTCACATTCTCACTGATACCGTCCTCATTCACATTCTCACTGATACCGTCCTCATTCACATTCTCACTGATACCGTTCTCATTCACATTCTCACTGATACCGTCCTCATTCACATTCTCACTGATACCGTCCTCATTCTCATTCTCACTGATACCGTCCTCATTCTCACTGATACCGTTCCCATTCACATTCTAACTGATACCGTACTCATTCACATTCTCACTGATACCGTCCTCATTCACATTCACACTGATACCGTCCTCTTTCTCATTCTCACTGATACCGTCCTCATTCTCATTGATACCGTCCTCGTTCACATTCTCACTGATACCGTCCCCATACTCATACTCACTGATACCGTCCCCATTCACATTCTCCCTGATACCGTCCCCATTCACATTCTCCCTGATACCGTCCTCATTCTCATTCTCACTGATACCGTCCCCATTCTCATTCTCACTGATACCGTCCTCATTCTCACTGATACCGTCCCCATTCACATTCTCACTGATACCGTCCTCATTCTCATTCTCATTGATACCGTCCTCATTCTCACTGATACCGTCCCCATTCACATTCTCACTGATACCGTCCTCATTCTCATTCTCACTGATACCGTCCTCATTCTCATTCTCACTGATACCGTCCTCATTCTCACTGATACCGTCCTAATTCACATTCTCACTGATACCGTCCTCATTCACATTCTCACTGATACCGTCCTCATTCACATTCTCACTGATACCGTCCTCATTCACATTCTCACTGATACCGTCCTCATTCACATTCTCACTGATACCGTCCTCATTCACATTCTCACTGATACCGTCTTCATTCACCTTCTCACTGACACCGTCCTCATTCACATTCTCACTGATACCGTCCCCATTCACATTCACACCGATACTGTCCCCATTCACATTCTCACTGATACCGTCCTCATTCACATTCTCACTGATACCGTCCTCATTCACATTCTCACTGATACCGTCCTCATTCATTCTCACTGATACCGTCCTCATTCTCATTGATACCGTCCTCATTCACATTCTCACTGATACCGTCCTCATTCATTCTCACTGATACCGTCCTCATTCTCATTGATACCGTCCTCATTCTCATTCTCACTGATACCGTCCTCATTCACATTCACACTGATACCGTCCTCTTTCTCATTCTCACTGATACCGTCCTCATTCACATTCACACTGATACCGTCCTCATTCACATTCTCACTGATACCGTCCTCATTCACATTCTCACTGATACCGTCCTCATTCACTGTCTCACTGATACAGTCCTCATTCTCACTGATACCGTCCTCATTCTCATGATCACTGATACCGTCCTCATTCTCACTGATGCCGTCCTCATTCTCACTGATACCGTCCTCATTCACAGTCTCACTGATACCGTCCTCATTCTCACTGTAACCGTCCTCATTCACATTCTCACTGATACCGTCCTCATTCACATTCACACTGATACCGTCCTCATTCACATTCTCACTGATACCGTCCTCATTCTCATTCTCAGTGATACCGTCCTCATTCTCACTGACACCGTCCCCATTCACATTCTCACTGATACCGTCCTCATTCTCACTGATACCGTCCTCATTCTCACTGATACCGTCCCCATTCACATTCTCACTGATACCGTTCTCATTCACATTCTCACTGATACCGTCCTCATTCTCATTCTCACTGATACCGTCCTCATTCACATTCTCACTGATACCGTCCCCATTCACATTCTCACTGATACCGTCCTCATTCACATTCTCACTGATACCGTCCTCATTCACATTCTCACTGATACCGTCCTCATTCTCACTGATACCGTCCCCATTCACATTCTCACTGATACCGTCCTCATTCTCATTCTCACTGATACCGTCCTCATTCTCATTCTCACTGATACCGTCCTCATTCTCACTGATACCGTCCTCATTCTCACTGATACCGTCCCCATTCACATTCTCACTGATACCGTCCTCATTCTCATTCTCACTGATACCGTCCTCATTCACATTCACACTGATACCGTCCTCATTCACATTCTCACTGATACCGTCCTGATTCACACTGATACCGTCCTCTTTCTCATTCTCACTGATACCGTCCTCATTCACATTCACACTGATACCGTCCTCATTCACATTCTCACTGATACCGTCCTCATTCACATTCACACTGATACCGTCCTCTTTCTCATTCTCACTGATACCGTCCTGATTCACATTCACACTGATACCGTCCCCATTCACATTCTCACTGATACCGTCCTCATTCTCATTCTCACTGATACCGTCCCCATTCACATTCACACTGATACAGTCCTCTTTCTCATTCTCACTGATACCGTCCTGATTCACATTCACACAGATACCGTCCTCATTTACATTCACACTGAAACCGTCCCCATTCTCATTCTCACTGATACCGTCCTCATTCACATTCACACTGATACCGTCCTCTTTCTCATTCTCACTGATACCGTCCTCATTCACATTCTCACTGATACCGTCCTCATTCTCACTGATACCGTCCTCATTCACATTCACACTGATACCGTCCCCATTCACATTCTCACTGATACCATCCTCATTCACTTTCTCACTGATACAGTCCTCATTCTCACTGATACCGTCCTCATTCACTTTCTCACTGATACAGTCCTCATTCTCACTGATACCGTCCTCATTCTCATGATCACTGATACCGTCCTCATTCTCACTGATGCCGTCCTCATTCTCACTGATACCGTCCTCATTCACAGTCTCACTGATACCGTCCTCATTCACATTCACACTGATACCGTCCTCATTCACATTCTCACTGATACCGTCCTCATTCTCATTCTCACTGATACCGTCCTCATTCTCACTGATACCGTCCCCATTCACATTCTCACTGATACCGTCCTCATTCTCACTGATACCGTTCCCATTCACATTCTAACTGATACCGTACTCATTCACATTCTCACTGATACCGTCCTCATTCACATTCACACTGATACCGTCCTCTTTCTCATTCTCACTGATACCGTCCTCATTCTCATTGATACCGTCCTCGTTCACATTCTCACTGATACCGTCCCCATACTCATACTCACTGATACCGTCCCCATTCACATACTCCCTGATACCGTCCCCATTCACATTCTCCCTGATACCGTCCTCATTCTCATTCTCACTGATACCGTCCCCATTCTCATTCTCACTGATACCGTCCTCATTCTCACTGATACCGTCCCCATTCACATTCTCACTGATACCGTCCTCATTCTCATTCTCATTGATACCGTCCTCATTCTCACTGATACCGTCCCCATTCACATTCTCACTGATACCGTCCTCATTCTCATTCTCACTGATACCGTCCTCATTCTCATTCTCACTGATACCGTCCTCATTCTCACTGATACCGTCCTAATTCACATTCTCACTGATACCGTCCTCATTCACATTCTCACTGATACCGTCCTCATTCACATTCTCACTGATACCGTCCTCATTCACATTCTCACTGATACCGTCCTCATTCACATTCTCACTGATACCGTCTTCATTCACCTTCTCACTGACACCGTCCTCATTCACATTCTCACTGATACCGTCCCCATTCACATTCACACCGATACTGTCCCCATTCACATTCTCACTGATACCGTCCTCATTCACATTCTCACTGATACCGTCCTCATTCACATTCTCACTGATACCGTCCTCATTCATTCTCACTGATACCGTCCTCATTCTCATTGATACCGTCCTCATTCACATTCTCACTGATACCGTCCTCATTCATTCTCACTGATACCGTCCTCATTCTCATTGATACCGTCCTCATTCTCATTCTCACTGATACCGTCCTCATTCACATTCACACTGATAACGTCCTCTTTCTCATTCTCACTGATACCGTCCTCATTCACATTCACACTGATACCGTCCTCATTCACATTCTCACTGATACCGTCCTCATTCACATTCTCACTGATACCGTCCTCATTCACTGTCTCACTGATACAGTCCTCATTCTCACTGATACCGTCCTCATTCTCATGATCACTGATACCGTCCTCATTCTCACTGATGCCGTCCTCATTCTCACTGATACCGTCCTCATTCACAGTCTCACTGATACCGTCCTCATTCTCACTGTAACCGTCCTCATTCACATTCTCACTGATACCGTCCTCATTCACATTCACACTGATACCGTCCTCATTCACATTCTCACTGATACCGTCCTCATTCTCATTCTCAGTGATACCGTCCTCATTCTCACTGACACCGTCCCCATTCACATTCTCACTGATACCGTCCTCATTCTCACTGATACCGTCCTCATTCTCACTGATACCGTCCCCATTCACATTCTCACTGATACCGTTCTCATTCACATTCTCACTGATACCGTCCTCATTCTCATTCTCACTGATACCGTCCTCATTCACATTCTCACTGATACCGTCCCCATTCACATTCTCACTGATACCGTCCTCATTCACATTCTCACTGATACCGTCCTCATTCACATTCTCACTGATACCGTCCTCATTCTCACTGATACCGTCCCCATTCACATTCTCACTGATACCGTCCTCATTCTCATTCTCACTGATACCGTCCTCATTCTCATTCTCACTGATACCGTCCTCATTCTCACTGATACCGTCCTCATTCTCACTGATACCGTCCCCATTCACATTCTCACTGATACCGTCCTCATTCTCATTCTCACTGATACCGTCCTCATTCACATTCACACTGATACCGTCCTCATTCACATTCTCACTGATACCGTCCTGATTCACACTGATACCGTCCTCTTTCTCATTCTCACTGATACCGTCCTCATTCACATTCACACTGATACCATCCTCATTCACATTCTCACTGATACCGTCCTCATTCACATTCACACTGATACCGTCCTCTTTCTCATTCTCACTGATACCGTCCTGATTCACATTCACACTGATACCGTCCCCATTCACATTCTCACTGATACCGTCCTCATTCTCATTCTCACTGATACCGTCCCCATTCACATTCACACTGATACAGTCCTCTTTCTCATTCTCACTGATACCGTCCTGATTCACATTCACACAGATACCGTCCTCATTCACATTCACACTGAAACCGTCCCCATTCTCATTCTCACTGATACCGTCCTCATTCACATTCACACTGATACCGTCCTCTTTCTCATTCTCACTGATACCGTCCTCATTCACATTCTCACTGATACCGTCCTCATTCTCACTGATACCGTCCTCATTCACATTCACACTGATACCGTCCCCATTCACATTCTCACTGATACCATCCTCATTCACTTTCTCACTGATACAGTCCTCATTCTCACTGATACCGTCCTCATTCACTTTCTCACTGATACAGTCCTCATTCTCACTGATACCGTCCTCATTCTCATGATCACTGATACCGTCCTCATTCTCACTGATGCCGTCCTCATTCTCACTGATACCGTCCTCATTCACAGTCTCACTGATACCGTCCTCATTCACATTCACACTGATACCGTCCTCATTCACATTCTCACTGATACCGTCCTCATTCTCATTCTCACTGATACCGTCCTCATTCTCACTGATACCGTCCCCATTCACATTCTCACTGATACCGTCCTCATTCTCACTGATACCGTCCCCATTCACATTCACACTGATACAGTCCTCTTTCTCATTCTCACTGATACCGTCCTGATTCACATTCACACAGATACCGCCCTCATTCACATTCACACTGAAACCGTCCCCATTCTCATTCTCACTGATACCGTCCTCATTCACATTCACACTGATAGAGTCCTCTTTCTCATTCTCACTGATACCGTCCTCATTCACATTCTCACTGATACCGTCCTCATTCTCACTGATACCGTCCTCATTCACATTCACACTGATACCGTCCCCATTCACATTCTCACTGATACCGTCCTAATTCACATTCTCACTGATACCGTCCTCATTCACTTTCTCACTGATACAGTCCACATTCTCACTGATACCGTCCTCATTCTCATGATCACTGATACCGTCCTCATTCTCACTGATGCCGTCCTCATACTCACTGATACCGTCCTCATTCACAGTCTCACTGATACCGTCCTCATTCTCACTGATACCGTCCTCATTCACATTCTCACTGATACCGTCCTCATTCACATTCACACTGATACCGTCCTCATTCACATTCTCACTGATACCGTCCTCATTCTCATTCTCACTGATACCGTCCTCATTCTCACTGACACCGTCCCCATTCACATTCTCACTGATACCGTCCTCATTCTCACTGATACCGTCCTCATTCTCACTGATACCGTCCCCATTCACATTCTCACTGATACCGTTCTCATTCACATTCTCACTGATACCGTCCTCATTCTCATTCTCACTGATACCGTCCTCATTCACATTCTCACTGATACCGTCCCCATTCACATTCTCCCTGATACCGTCCTCATTCTCATTCTCACTGATACCGTCCCCATTCTCATTCTCACTGATACCGTCCTCATTCTCACTGATACCGTCCCCATTCACATTCTCACTGATACCGTCCTCATTCTCATTCTCATTGATACCGTCCTCATTCTCACTGATACCGTCCCCATTCACATTCTCACTGATACCGTCCTCATTCTCATTCTCACTGATACCGTCCTCATTCTCATTCTCACTGATACCGTCCTCATTCTCACTGATACCGTCCTAATTCACATTCTCACTGATACCGTCCTCATTCACATTCTCACTGATACCGTCCTCATTCACATTCTCACTGATACCGTCCTCATTCACATTCTCACTGATACCGTCCTCATTCACATTCTCACTGATACCGTCTTCATTCACCTTCTCACTGACACCGTCCTCATTCACATTCTCACTGATACCGTCCCCATTCACATTCACACCGATACTGTCCCCATTCACATTCTCACTGATACCGTCCTCATTCACATTCTCACTGATACCGTCCTCATTCACATTCTCACTGATACCGTCCTCATTCATTCTCACTGATACCGTCCTCATTCTCATTGATACCGTCCTCATTCACATTCTCACTGATACCGTCCTCATTCATTCTCACTGATACCGTCCTCATTCTCATTGATACCGTCCTCATTCTCATTCTCACTGATACCGTCCTCATTCACATTCACACTGATAACGTCCTCTTTCTCATTCTCACTGATACCGTCCTCATTCACATTCACACTGATACCGTCCTCATTCACATTCTCACTGATACCGTCCTCATTCACATTCTCACTGATACCGTCCTCATTCACTGTCTCACTGATACAGTCCTCATTCTCACTGATACCGTCCTCATTCTCATGATCACTGATACCGTCCTCATTCTCACTGATGCCGTCCTCATTCTCACTGATACCGTCCTCATTCACAGTCTCACTGATACCGTCCTCATTCTCACTGTAACCGTCCTCATTCACATTCTCACTGATACCGTCCTCATTCACATTCACACTGATACCGTCCTCATTCACATTCTCACTGATACCGTCCTCATTCTCATTCTCAGTGATACCGTCCTCATTCTCACTGACACCGTCCCCATTCACATTCTCACTGATACCGTCCTCATTCTCACTGATACCGTCCTCATTCTCACTGATACCGTCCCCATTCACATTCTCACTGATACCGTTCTCATTCACATTCTCACTGATACCGTCCTCATTCTCATTCTCACTGATACCGTCCTCATTCACATTCTCACTGATACCGTCCCCATTCACATTCTCACTGATACCGTCCTCATTCACATTCTCACTGATACCGTCCTCATTCACATTCTCACTGATACCGTCCTCATTCTCACTGATACCGTCCCCATTCACATTCTCACTGATACCGTCCTCATTCTCATTCTCACTGATACCGTCCTCATTCTCATTCTCACTGATACCGTCCTCATTCTCACTGATACCGTCCTCATTCTCACTGATACCGTCCCCATTCACATTCTCACTGATACCGTCCTCATTCTCATTCTCACTGATACCGTCCTCATTCACATTCACACTGATACCGTCCTCATTCACATTCTCACTGATACCGTCCTGATTCACACTGATACCGTCCTCTTTCTCATTCTCACTGATACCGTCCTCATTCACATTCACACTGATACCATCCTCATTCACATTCTCACTGATACCGTCCTCATTCACATTCACACTGATACCGTCCTCTTTCTCATTCTCACTGATACCGTCCTGATTCACATTCACACTGATACCGTCCCCATTCACATTCTCACTGATACCGTCCTCATTCTCATTCTCACTGATACCGTCCCCATTCACATTCACACTGATACAGTCCTCTTTCTCATTCTCACTGATACCGTCCTGATTCACATTCACACAGATACCGTCCTCATTCACATTCACACTGAAACCGTCCCCATTCTCATTCTCACTGATACCGTCCTCATTCACATTCACACTGATACCGTCCTCTTTCTCATTCTCACTGATACCGTCCTCATTCACATTCTCACTGATACCGTCCTCATTCTCACTGATACCGTCCTCATTCACATTCACACTGATACCGTCCCCATTCACATTCTCACTGATACCATCCTCATTCACTTTCTCACTGATACAGTCCTCATTCTCACTGATACCGTCCTCATTCACTTTCTCACTGATACAGTCCTCATTCTCACTGATACCGTCCTCATTCTCATGATCACTGATACCGTCCTCATTCTCACTGATGCCGTCCTCATTCTCACTGATACCGTCCTCATTCACAGTCTCACTGATACCGTCCTCATTCACATTCACACTGATACCGTCCTCATTCACATTCTCACTGATACCGTCCTCATTCTCATTCTCACTGATACCGTCCTCATTCTCACTGATACCGTCCCCATTCACATTCTCACTGATACCGTCCTCATTCTCACTGATACCGTCCCCATTCACATTCACACTGATACAGTCCTCTTTCTCATTCTCACTGATACCGTCCTGATTCACATTCACACAGATACCGCCCTCATTCACATTCACACTGAAACCGTCCCCATTCTCATTCTCACTGATACCGTCCTCATTCACATTCACACTGATAGAGTCCTCTTTCTCATTCTCACTGATACCGTCCTCATTCACATTCTCACTGATACCGTCCTCATTCTCACTGATACCGTCCTCATTCACATTCACACTGATACCGTCCCCATTCACATTCTCACTGATACCGTCCTAATTCACATTCTCACTGATACCGTCCTCATTCACTTTCTCACTGATACAGTCCACATTCTCACTGATACCGTCCTCATTCTCATGATCACTGATACCGTCCTCATTCTCACTGATGCCGTCCTCATACTCACTGATACCGTCCTCATTCACAGTCTCACTGATACCGTCCTCATTCTCACTGATACCGTCCTCATTCACATTCTCACTGATACCGTCCTCATTCACATTCACACTGATACCGTCCTCATTCACATTCTCACTGATACCGTCCTCATTCTCATTCTCACTGATACCGTCCTCATTCTCACTGACACCGTCCCCATTCACATTCTCACTGATACCGTCCTCATTCTCACTGATACCGTCCTCATTCTCACTGATACCGTCCCCATTCACATTCTCACTGATACCGTTCTCATTCACATTCTCACTGATACCGTCCTCATTCTCATTCTCACTGATACCGTCCTCATTCACATTCTCACTGATACCGTCCCCATTCACATTCTCACTGATACCGTCCTCATTCACATTCTCACTGATACCGTCCTCATTCACATTCTCACTGATACCGTCCTCATTCTCACTGATACCGTCCCCATTCACATTCTCACTGATACCGTCCTCATTCTCATTCTCACTGATACCGTCCTCATTCTCATTCTCACTGATACCGTCCTCATTCTCACTGATACCGTCCTCATTCTCACTGATACCGTCCCCATTCACATTCTCACTGATACCGTCCTCATTCACATTCTCACTGATACCGTTCTCATTCACATTCTCACTGATACCGTCCTCATTCACATTCTCACTGATACCGTCCTCATTCACATTCTCACTGATACCATTCTCATTCACATTCTCACTGATACCGTCCTCATTCACATTCTCACTGATACCGTCCTCATTCTCATTCTCACTGATACCGTCCTCATTCTCACTGATACCGTCCCCATTCACATTCTAACTGATACCGTCCTCATTCACATTCACACTGATACCGTCCTCTTTCTCATTCTCACTGATACCGTCCTCATTCACATTCACACTGATACCGTCCTCATTCACATTCTCACTGATACCGTCCTCATTCTCATTGATACCGTCCTCGTTCACATTCTCACTGATACCGTCCCCATCCTCATACTCACTGATACCGTCCCCATTCACATTCTCCCTGATACCGTCCCCATTCACATTCTCCCTGATACCGTCCTCACTCTCATTCTCACTGATACCGTCCCCATTCTCATTCTCACTGATACCGTCCTCATTCTCACTGATACCGTCCCCATTCACATTCTCACTGATACCGTCCTCATTCTCATTCTCATTGATACCGTCCTCATTCTCACTGATACCGTCCCCATTCACATTCTCACTGATACCGTCCTCATTCTCATTCTCACTGATACCGTCCTCATTCTCATTCTCACTGATACCGGCCTCATTCTCACTGATACCGTCCTAATTCACATTCTCACTGATACCGTCCTCATTCACATTCTCACTGATACCGTCCTCATTCACATTCTCACTGATACCGTCCTCATTCACATTCTCACTGATACCGTCTTCATTCACCTTCTCACTGACACCGTCCTCATTCACATTCTCACTGATACCGTCCACATTCACATTCACACCGATACCGTCCCCATTCACATTCTCACTGATACCGTCCTCATTCACATTCTCACTGATACCGTCCTCATTCACATTCTCACTGATACCGTCCTCATTCATTCTCACTGATACCGTCCTCATTCTCATTGATACCGTCCTCATTCACATTCTCACTGATACCGTCCTCATTCATTCTCACTGATACCGTCCTCATTCTCATTGATACCGTCCTCATTCTCATTCTCACTGATACCGTCCTCATTCACATTCACACTGATACCGTCCTCTTTCTCATTCTCACTGATACCGTCCTCATTCACATTTACACTGATACCGTCCTCATTCACATTCTCACTGATACCGTCCTCATTCACATTCTCACTGATACCGTCCTCATTCACTTTCTCACTGATACAGTCCTCATTCTCACTGATACCGTCCTCATTCTCATGATCACTGATACCGTCCTCATTCTCACTGATGCCGTCCTCATTCTCACTGATACCGTCCTCATTCACAGTCTCACTGATACCGTCCTCATTCTCACTGATACCGTCCTCATTCACATTCTCACTGATACCGTCCTCATTCACATTCACACTGATACCGTCCTCATTCACATTCTCACTGATACCGTCCTCATTCTCATTCTCACTGATACCGTCCTCATTCTCACTGACACCGTCCCCATTCACATTCTCACTGATACCGTCCTCATTCTCACTGATACCGTCCTCATTCTCACTGATACCGTCCCCATTCACATTCTCACTGATACCGTTCTCATTCACATTCTCACTGATACCGTCCTCATTCTCATTCTCACTGATACCGTCCTCATTCACATTCTCACTGATACCGTCCCCATTCACATTCTCACTGATACCGTCCTCATTCACATTCTCACTGATACCGTCCTCATTCACATTCTCACTGATACCGTCCTCATTCTCACTGATACCGTCCCCATTCACATTCTCACTGATACCGTCCTCATTCTCATTCTCACTGATACCGTCCTCATTCTCATTCTCACTGATACCGTCCTCATTCTCACTGATACCGTCCTCATTCTCACTGATACCGTCCCCATTCACATTCTCACTGATACCGTCCTCATTCACATTCTCACTGATACCGTTCTCATTCACATTCTCACTGATACCGTCCTCATTCACATTCTCACTGATACCGTCCTCATTCACATTCTCACTGATACCGTTCTCATTCACATTCTCACTGATACCGTCCTCATTCACATTCTCACTGATACCGTCCTCATTCTCATTCTCACTGATACCGTCCTCATTCTCACTGATACCGTCCCCATTCACATTCTAACTGATACCGTCCTCATTCACATTCTCACTGATACCGTCCTCATTCACATTCACACTGATACCGTCCTCATTCACATCTCACTGATACCGTCCTCATTCTCATTGATACCGTCCTCGTTCACATTCTCACTGATACCGTCCCCATTCTCATACTCACTGATACCGTCCCCATTCACATTCTCCCTGATACCGTCCCCATTCACATTCTCCCTGATACCGTCCTCATTCTCATTCTCACTGATACCGTCCCCATTCTCATTCTCACTGATACCGTCCTCATTCTCACTGATACCGTCCCCATTCACATTCTCACTGATACCGTCCTCATTCTCACTGATACCGTCCCCATTCTCATTCTCACTGATACCGTCCTCATTCTCACTGATACCATCCCCATTCACATTCTCACTGATACCGTCCTCATTCTCATTCTCACTGATACCGTCCTCATTCTCATTCTCACTGATACCGTCCTCATTCTCATTCTCACTGATACCGTCCTCATTCTCACTGATACCGTCCTAATTCACATTCTCACTGATACCGTCCTCATTCACATTCTCACTGATACCGTCCTCATTCACATTCTCACTGATACCGTCCTCATTCACATTCTCACTGATACCGTCCTCATTCACATTCTCACTGATACCGTCCTCATTCACATTCTCACTGATACCGTCTTCATTCACCTTCTCACTGACACCTTCCTCATTCACATTCTCACTGATACCGTCACCATTCACATTCACACCGATACCGTCCCCATTCACATTCTCACTGATACCGTCCTCATTCACATTCTCACTGATACCGTCCTCATTCACATTCTCACTGATACCGTCCTCATTCATTCTCACTGATACCGTCCTCATTCTCATTGATACCGTCCTCATTCACATTCTCACTGATACCGTCCTCATTCATTCTCACTGATACTGTCCTCATTCTCATTGATACCGTCCTCATTCACATTCTCACTGATACCGTCCTCATTCACATTCTCACTGATACCGTCCTCATTCACATTCACACTGATACCGTCCTCTTTCTCATTCTCACTGATACCGTCCTCATTCACATTCACACTGATACCGTCCTCATTCACATTCTCACTGATACCGTCCTCATTCACATTCTCACTGATACCGTCCTCATTCATTCTCACTGATACCGTCCTCATTCTCATTGATACCGTCCTCATTCACATTCTCACTGATACCGTCCTCATTCACATTCTCACTGATACCGTCCTCATTCACATTCTCACTGATACCTTCCTCATTCACATTCTCACTGATACCGTCCTCATTCACATTCACACTGATACCGTCCTCATTCACATTCTCACTGATACCGTCCTCATTCTCATTCTCACTGATACCGTCCTCATTCACATTCTCACTGATACCGTCCTCATTCACATTCACACTGATACCGTCCTCATTCACATTCACACTGATACCGTCCTCATTCACATTCTCACTGATACCATTCTCATTCACATTCTCACTGATACCGTCCTCATTCACATTCTCACTGATACCGTCCTCATTCTCATTCTCACTGATACCGTCCTCATTCTCACTGATACCGTCCCCATTCACATTCTAACTGATACCGTCCTCATTCACATTCTAACTGATACCGTCCTCAATCACATTCACACTGATACCGTCCTCTTTCTCATTCTCACTGATACCGTCCTCATTCACATTCACACTGATACCGTCCTCATTCACATTCTCACTGATACCGTCCTCATTGTCATTGATACCGTCCTCCTTCACATTCTCACTGATACCGTCCCCATCCTCATACTCACTGATACCGTCCCCATTCACATTCTCCCTGATACCGTCCCCATTCACATTCTCCCTGATACCGTCCTCATTCTCATTCTCACTGATACCGTCCCCATTCTCATTCTCACTGATACCGTCCTCATTCTCACTGATACCGTCCCCATTCACATTCTCACTGATACCGTCCTCATTCTCATTCTCATTGATACCGTCCTCATTCTCACTGATACCGTCCCCATTCACATTCTCACTGATACCGTCCTCATTCTCATTCTCACTGATACCGTCCTCATTCTCATTCTCACTGATACCGGCCTCATTCTCACTGATACCGTCCTAATTCACATTCTCACTGATACCGTCCTCATTCACATTCTCACTGATACCGTCCTCATTCACATTCTCACTGATACCGTCCTCATTCACATTCTCACTGATACCGTCCTCATTCACATTCTCACTGATACCGTCCTCATTCACATTCTCACTGATACCGTCTTCATTCACCTTCTCACTGACACCGTCCTCATTCACATTCTCACTGATACCGTCCCCATTCACATTCACACCGATACCGTCCCCATTCACATTCTCACTGATACCGTCCTCATTCACATTCTCACTGATACCGTCCTCATTCACATTCTCACTGATACCGTCCTCATTCATTCTCACTGATACCGTCCTCATTCTCATTGATACCGTCCTCATTCACATTCTCACTGATACCGTCCTCATTCATTCTCACTGATACCGTCCTCATTCTCATTGATACCGTCCTCATTCTCATTCTCACTGATACCGTCCTCATTCACATTCACACTGATACCGTCCTCTTTCTCATTCTCACTGATACCGTCCTCATTCACATTCACAATGATACCGTCCTCATTCACATTCTCACTGATACCGTCCTCATTCACATTCTCACTGATACCGTCCTCATTCACTTTCTCACTGATACAGTCCTCATTCTCACTGATACCGTCCTCATTCTCATGATCACTGATACCGTCCTCATTCTCACTGATGCCGTCCTCATTCTCACTGATACCGTCCTCATTCACAGTCTCACTGATACCGTCCTCATTCTCACTGATACCGTCCTCATTCACATTCTCACTGATACCGTCCTCATTCACATTCACACTGATACCGTCCTCATTCACATTCTCACTGATACCGTCCTCATTCTCATTCTCACTGATACCGTCCTCATTCTCACTGACACCGTCCCCATTCACATTCTCACTGATACCGTCCTCATTCTCACTGATACCGTCCTCATTCTCACTGATACCGTCCCCATTCACATTCTCACTGATACCGTTCTCATTCACATTCTCACTGATACCGTCCTCATTCTCATTCTCACTGATACCGTCCTCATTCACATTCTCACTGATACCGTCCCCATTCACATTCTCACTGATACCGTCCTCATTCACATTCTCACTGATACCGTCCTCATTCACATTCTCACTGATACCGTCCTCATTCTCACTGATACCGTCCCCATTCACATTCTCACTGATACCGTCCTCATTCTCATTCTCACTGATACCGTCCTCATTCTCATTCTCACTGATACCGTCCTCATTCTCACTGATACCGTCCTCATTCTCACTGATACCGTCCTCATTCACATTCTCACTGATACCGTTCTCATTCACATTCTCACTGATACCGTCCTCATTCACATTCTCACTGATACCGTCCTCATTCACATTCTCACTGATACCGTTCTCATTCACATTCTCACTGATACCGTCCTCATTCACATTCTCACTGATACCGTCCTCATTCTCATTCTCACTGATACCGTCCTCATTCTCACTGATACCGTCCCCATTCACATTCTAACTGATACCGTCCTCATTCACATTCTCACTGATACCGTCCTCATTCACATTCACACTGATACCGTCCTCTTTCTCATTCTCACTGATACCGTCCTCATTCACATTCACACTGATACCGTCCTCATTCACATTCTCACTGATACCGTCCTCATTCTCATTGATACCGTCCTCGTTCACATTCTCACTGATACCGTCCCCATTCTCATACTCACTGATACCGTCCCCATTCACATTCTCCCTGATACCGTCCCCATTCACATTCTCCCTGATACCGTCCTCATTCTCATTCTCACTGATACCGTCCCCATTCTCATTCTCACTGATACCGTCCTCATTCTCACTGATACCGTCCCCATTCACATTCTCACTGATACCGTCCTCATTCTCACTGATACCGTCCCCATTCTCATTCTCACTGATACCGTCCTCATTCTCACTGATACCATCCCCATTCACATTCTCACTGATACCGTCCTCATTCTCATTCTCACTGATACCGTCCTCATTCTCATTCTCACTGATACCGTCCTCATTCTCATTCTCACTGATACCGTCCTCATTCTCACTGATACCGTCCTAATTCACATTCTCACTGATACCGTCCTCATTCACATTCTCACTGATACCGTCCTCATTCACATTCTCACTGATACCGTCCTCATTCACATTCTCACTGATACCGTCCTCATTCACATTCTCACTGATACCGTCCTCATTCACATTCTCACTGATACCGTCTTCATTCACCTTCTCACTGACACCTTCCTCATTCACATTCTCACTGATACCGTCACCATTCACATTCACACCGATACCGTCCCCATTCACATTCTCACTGATACCGTCCTCATTCACATTCTCACTGATACCGTCCTCATTCACATTCTCACTGATACCGTCCTCATTCATTCTCACTGATACCGTCCTCATTCTCATTGATACCGTCCTCATTCACATTCTCACTGATACCGTCCTCATTCATTCTCACTGATACCGTCCTCATTCTCATTGATACCGTCCTCATTCACATTCTCACTGATACCGTCCTCATTCACATTCTCACTGATACCGTCCTCATTCACATTCACACTGATACCGTCCTCTTTCTCATTCTCACTGATACCGTCCTCATTCACATTCACACTGATACCGTCCTCATTCACATTCTTACTGATACCGTCCTCATTCACATTCTCACTGATACCGTCCTCATTCATTCTCACTGATACCGTCCTCATTCTCATTGATACCGTCCTCATTCACATTCTCACTGATACCGTCCTCATTCACATTCTCACTGATACCGTCCTCATTCACATTCTCACTGATACCTTCCTCATTCACATTCTCACTGATACCGTCCTCATTCACATTCTCACTGATACCGTCCTCATTCACATTCACACTGATACCGTCCTCATTCACGTTCTCACTGATACCGTCCTCATTCTCACTGATACCATTCTCATTCACATTCTCACTGATACCGTCCTCATTCACATTCTCACTGATACCGTCCTCATTCACATTCTCACTGATACCGTCCTCATTCACATTCTCACTGATACCTTCCTCATTCACATTCTCACTGATACCGTCCTCATTCACATTCACACTGATACCGTCCTCATTCACATTCTCACTGATACCGTCCTCATTCTCATTCTCACTGATACCGTCCTCATTCACATTCTCACTGATACCGTCCTCATTCACATTCACACTGATACCGTCCTCATTCACATTCACACTGATACCGTCCTCATTCACATTCTCACTGATACCATTCTCATTCACATTCTCACTGATACCGTCCTCATTCACATTCTCACTGATACCGTCCTCATTCTCATTCTCACTGATACCGTCCTCATTCTCACTGATACCGTCCCCATTCACATTCTAACTGATACCGTCCTCATTCACATTCTAACTGATACCGTCCTCAATCACATTCACACTGATACCGTCCTCTTTCTCATTCTCACTGATACCGTCCTCATTCACATTCACACTGATACCGTCCTCATTCACATTCTCACTGATACCGTCCTCATTGTCATTGATACCGTCCTCCTTCACATTCTCACTGATACCGTCCCCATCCTCATACTCACTGATACCGTCCCCATTCACATTCTCCCTGATACCGTCCCCATTCACATTCTCCCTGATACCGTCCTCATTCTCATTCTCACTGATACCGTCCCCATTCTCATTCTCACTGATACCGTCCTCATTCTCACTGATACCGTCCCCATTCACATTCTCACTGATACCGTCCTCATTCTCATTCTCATTGATACCGTCCTCATTCTCACTGATACCGTCCCCATTCACATTCTCACTGATACCGTCCTCATTCTCATTCTCACTGATACCGTCCTCATTCTCATTCTCACTGATACCGGCCTCATTCTCACTGATACCGTCCTAATTCACATTCTCACTGATACCGTCCTCATTCACATTCTCACTGATACCGTCCTCATTCACATTCTCACTGATACCGTCCTCATTCACATTCTCACTGATACCGTCCTCATTCACATTCTCACTGATACCGTCCTCATTCACATTCTCACTGATACCGTCTTCATTCACCTTCTCACTGACACCGTCCTCATTCACATTCTCACTGATACCGTCCCCATTCACATTCACACCGATACCGTCCCCATTCACATTCTCACTGATACCGTCCTCATTCACATTCTCACTGATACCGTCCTCATTCACATTCTCACTGATACCGTCCTCATTCATTCTCACTGATACCGTCCTCATTCTCATTGATACCGTCCTCATTCACATTCTCACTGATACCGTCCTCATTCATTCTCACTGATACCGTCCTCATTCTCATTGATACCGTCCTCATTCTCATTCTCACTGATACCGTCCTCATTCACATTCACACTGATACCGTCCTCTTTCTCATTCTCACTGATACCGTCCTCATTCACATTCACAATGATACCGTCCTCATTCACATTCTCACTGATACCGTCCTCATTCACATTCTCACTGATACCGTCCTCATTCACTTTCTCACTGATACAGTCCTCATTCTCACTGATACCGTCCTCATTCTCATGATCACTGATACCGTCCTCATTCTCACTGATGCCGTCCTCATTCTCACTGATACCGTCCTCATTCACAGTCTCACTGATACCGTCCTCATTCTCACTGATACCGTCCTCATTCACATTCTCACTGATACCGTCCTCATTCACATTCACACTGATACCGTCCTCATTCACATTCTCACTGATACCGTCCTCATTCTCATTCTCACTGATACCGTCCTCATTCTCACTGACACCGTCCCCATTCACATTCTCACTGATACCGTCCTCATTCTCACTGATACCGTCCTCATTCTCACTGATACCGTCCCCATTCACATTCTCACTGATACCGTTCTCATTCACATTCTCACTGATACCGTCCTCATTCTCATTCTCACTGATACCGTCCTCATTCACATTCTCACTGATACCGTCCCCATTCACATTCTCACTGATACCGTCCTCATTCACATTCTCACTGATACCGTCCTCATTCACATTCTCACTGATACCGTCCTCATTCTCACTGATACCGTCCCCATTCACATTCTCACTGATACCGTCCTCATTCTCATTCTCACTGATACCGTCCTCATTCTCATTCTCACTGATACCGTCCTCATTCTCACTGATACCGTCCTCATTCTCACTGATACCGTCCTCATTCACATTCTCACTGATACCGTTCTCATTCACATTCTCACTGATACCGTCCTCATTCACATTCTCACTGATACCGTCCTCATTCACATTCTCACTGATACCGTTCTCATTCACATTCTCACTGATACCGTCCTCATTCACATTCTCACTGATACCGTCCTCATTCTCATTCTCACTGATACCGTCCTCATTCTCACTGATACCGTCCCCATTCACATTCTAACTGATACCGTCCTCATTCACATTCTCACTGATACCGTCCTCATTCACATTCACACTGATACCGTCCTCTTTCTCATTCTCACTGATACCGTCCTCATTCACATTCACACTGATACCGTCCTCATTCACATTCTCACTGATACCGTCCTCATTCTCATTGATACCGTCCTCGTTCACATTCTCACTGATACCGTCCCCATTCTCATACTCACTGATACCGTCCCCATTCACATTCTCCCTGATACCGTCCCCATTCACATTCTCCCTGATACCGTCCTCATTCTCATTCTCACTGATACCGTCCCCATTCTCATTCTCACTGATACCGTCCTCATTCTCACTGATACCGTCCCCATTCACATTCTCACTGATACCGTCCTCATTCTCACTGATACCGTCCCCATTCTCATTCTCACTGATACCGTCCTCATTCTCACTGATACCATCCCCATTCACATTCTCACTGATACCGTCCTCATTCTCATTCTCACTGATACCGTCCTCATTCTCATTCTCACTGATACCGTCCTCATTCTCATTCTCACTGATACCGTCCTCATTCTCACTGATACCGTCCTAATTCACATTCTCACTGATACCGTCCTCATTCACATTCTCACTGATACCGTCCTCATTCACATTCTCACTGATACCGTCCTCATTCACATTCTCACTGATACCGTCCTCATTCACATTCTCACTGATACCGTCCTCATTCACATTCTCACTGATACCGTCTTCATTCACCTTCTCACTGACACCTTCCTCATTCACATTCTCACTGATACCGTCACCATTCACATTCACACCGATACCGTCCCCATTCACATTCTCACTGATACCGTCCTCATTCACATTCTCACTGATACCGTCCTCATTCACATTCTCACTGATACCGTCCTCATTCATTCTCACTGATACCGTCCTCATTCTCATTGATACCGTCCTCATTCACATTCTCACTGATACCGTCCTCATTCATTCTCACTGATACCGTCCTCATTCTCATTGATACCGTCCTCATTCACATTCTCACTGATACCGTCCTCATTCACATTCTCACTGATACCGTCCTCATTCACATTCACACTGATACCGTCCTCTTTCTCATTCTCACTGATACCGTCCTCATTCACATTCACACTGATACCGTCCTCATTCACATTCTTACTGATACCGTCCTCATTCACATTCTCACTGATACCGTCCTCATTCATTCTCACTGATACCGTCCTCATTCTCATTGATACCGTCCTCATTCACATTCTCACTGATACCGTCCTCATTCACATTCTCACTGATACCGTCCTCATTCACATTCTCACTGATACCTTCCTCATTCACATTCTCACTGATACCGTCCTCATTCACATTCTCACTGATACCGTCCTCATTCACATTCACACTGATACCGTCCTCATTCACGTTCTCACTGATACCGTCCTCATTCTCACTGATACCATTCTCATTCACATTCTCACTGATACCGTCCTCATTCATATGATCACTGATACCGTCCTCATTCTCACTGATGCCGTCCTCATTCTCACTGATACCGTCCTCATTCACAGTCTCACTGATACCGTCCTCATTCACATTCAAACTGATACAGTCCTCATTCACATTCTCACTGATACCGTCCTCATTCTCATTCTCACTGATACCGTCCTCATTCACACTGATACCGTCCTCATTCACATTCTCACTGATACCGTCCTGATTCACACTGATACTGTCCTCATTCACATTCACACTGATACCGTCCTCATTCACATTCACACTGATACCGTCCTCATTCACATTCTCACTGATACCGTCCTCATTCACATTCACACTGATACCGTCCTCTTTCTCATTCTCACTGATGCCGTCCTCATTCTCACTGATACCGACATCATTCTCACTGATACCGTCATCATTCACATTCTCACGGATACCCTCCTCATTCTCACTGATACCGTCCTCATTCACATTCTCACTGATACCGTCCTCATTCTCACTGATACCGTCCTCATTCACATTCACACTGATACCGTCCCCAGTCACATTTTCACTGATACCGTCCTAATTCACATTCTCACTGATACCGTCCTCATTCACATTCTCACTGATTCCGCCTCATTCTCATTCTCACTGATACCGTCCTCATTCTCACTGATACCGTCCCCATTCACATTCTCACTGATACCGTCCTCATTCTCATTCTCACTGATACCGTCCTCATTCACACTGATACCGTCCTCATTCACATTCTCACTGATACCGTCCTCATTCACACTGATACTGTCCTCATTCACATTCACACTGATACCGTCCTCATTCACATTCACACTGATACCGTCGTCATTCACATTCTCACTGATACCGTCCTCATTCACATTCACACTGATACCGTCCTCTTTCTCATTCTCACTGATACCGTCCTCATTCTCACTGATACCGACATCATTCTCACTGGTACCGTCGTCATTCACATTCTCACGGATACCCTCCTCATTCTCACTGATACCGTCCTCATTCACATTCTCACTGATACCGTCCTCATTCTCACTGATACCGTCCTCATTCACATTCACACTGATACCGTCCCCAGTCACATTTTCACTGATACCGTCCTAATTCACATTCTCACTGATACCGTCCTCATTCACATTCTCACTGATTCCGCCTCATTCTCATTCTCACTGATACCGTCCTCATTCTCACTGATACCGTCCCCATTCACATTCTCACTGATACCGTCCTCATTCTCATTCTCACTGATACCGTCCTCATTCACACTGATACCGTCCTCATTCACATTCTCACTGATACCGTCCTGATTCACACTGATACCGTCCTCATTCACATTCACACTGATACCGTCCTCATTCACATTCACACTGATACCGTCCTCATTCACATTCTCACTGATACCGTCCTCATTCACATTCACACCGATACCGTCCTCTTTCTCATTCTCACTGATACCGTCCTCATTCTCATTCTCACTGATACCGTCCTCATTCTCACTGATACCGTCCTCATTCACTTTCTCACTGATACCGTCCCCATTCACATTCTCACTGATACCGTCCTCATTCTCACTGATACCGTCCTCATTCACATTCTCACTGATACCGTCCTCATTCACACTGATACCATCCTCATTCACATTCTCACTGATACCGTCCTCATTCTCACTGATACCGTCCCCATTCACATTCTCACTGATACCGTCCTAATTCACATTCTCACTGATACCGTCCTCATTCTCTTTCTCACTGATACCGTCCTCATTTACATTCTCACTGATACCGTCCTCATTCACATTCTCACTGACACCGTCCTCATTCTCACTGGTACCGTCCTCATTCTCATTCTCACTGATACCGTCCCCATTCACATTCTCACTGATACCGTCCTAATTCACATTCTCACTGATACCGCCCTCATTCTCACTGATGCCGTCCTCATTCACATTCTCACTGATCCCGCCCTCATTCACATTCTCACTGATACCGTCCTCATTCACACTGATACCGTCCTCATTCACATTCTCACTGATACCGTCCTCATTCTCATTCTCACTTATACCGCCCTCATTCTCACTGTGCCGTCCTCATTCACATTCTCACTGATACCATCCTCATTCAAATTCTCACAGATACCGTCCTCATTCACATTCTCACTGATACCATCCTCATTCTCATTCTCACTGATACCGTCCCCATTCACATTCTCACTGATACCGTCCTCATTCTAATTCTCACTGATACCGCCCCCATTCACATTATCACTGATACCGTCCCCATTCACATTCTCACTGATTCCGCCCTCATTCTCATTCTCACTGATACCGTCCTCATTCTCACTGATACCGTCGTCATTCACATTCTCACTGATACCGTCCTCATTCTCACTGATACCGACATCATTCTCACTGATACCGTCCTCATTCACATTCTCACTGATACCGTCCTCATTCACATTCTCACGGATACCCTCCTCATTCTCACTGATACCGTCCTCATTCACATTCTCAATGATACCGTCCTCATTCTCACTGATACCGTCCTCATTCACATTCACACTGATACCGTCCCCAGTCACATTCTCACTGATACCGTCCTAATTCACATTCTCACTGATACCATCCTCATTCACATTCTCACTGATTCCGTCCTCATTCTCACTGATACCATTCTCATTCACATTCTCACTGATACCGTCCTCATTCACATTCACACTGATACCGTCCTCATTCTCACTGATACCGTCCCCATTCACATTCTCACTGATACCGTCCTCATTCTCATTCTCACTGATACCGTCCTCATTCTCACTGATACCGTCCCCATTCACATTCTCACTGATACCGTCCTCATTCACATTCTCACTGATACCGTCCTCATTCACATTCTCACTGATACCATCCTCATTCTCATTCTCACTGATACCGTCCTCATTCTCAATGATACCGTCCTCATTCACATTCTCACTGATACCGTCCTCATTCACATTCTCACTGATACCCTCCTCAGTCTCACTGATACCGTCCTCATTCACATTCTCCCTGATACCGTCCTCATTCACATTCTCACGGATACCGTCCTCATTCTCACTGATACCGTCCTCATTCACATTCTCACTGATACCGTCCTCATTCTCACTGATACCGACATCATTCTCACTGATACCGTCCTCATTCTCACTGACACCGTCCTCATTCACATTCTCACTGATACCGTCCTCATTCACATTCTCACGGATACCCTCCTCATTTTCACTGATACCGTCCTTATTCACATTCACACTGATACCGTCCTAATTCTCACTGATACCGTCCTCATTCACATTCTCACTGATACCGTCCTAATTCACATTCTCACTGATACCGTCCTCATTCACATTCTCACTGACACCGACATCATTCTCACTGATACCGTCCTCATTCTCACTGATACCGTCCTCATTCACATTCTCACTGATACCGTCCTCATTCACATTCTCACGGATACCCTCCTCATTCTCACTGATACCGTCCTCATTCACAATCACACTGATACCGTCCTCATTCTCACTGATACCGTCCTCATTCTCACTGATACCGTCCTCATTCACATTCTCACTGATACCGTCCTCATTCACATTCTCACGGATACCCTCCTCATTCTCACTGATACCGTCATCATTCACATTCACACTGATACCGTCCTCATTCTCACTGATACCGTCCTCATTCACATTCTCACTGATACCGTCCTAATTCACATTCTCACTGATACCGTCCTCATTCACATTCTCACTGACACCGACATCATTCTCACTGATACCGTCCTCATTCTCACTGATACCGTCCTCATTCACATTCTCACTGATACCGTCCTCATTCACATTCTCACTGATACCGTCCTGATTCACATTCACACTGATACCGTCCTCATTCTCATTCTCACTGATACCGTCCTCATTCACATTCACACTGATACCGTCCTGATTCCCATTCACACTGATACCGTTCTCTTTCTCATTCTCACTGATACCGTCCTCATTCACATTCTCACTGATACCGTCCTCATTCTCACTGATACCGTCCTCATTCACATTCACACTGATACCGTCCCCATTCACATTCTCACTGATATCGTCCTAATTCACATTCTCACTGATACCGTCCTCATTCACATACTCACTGATACCGTCCTCATTCACATTCACACTGATACCGTCCTCATTCACATTCTCACTGATACCGTCCTCATTCTCACTGATGCCGTCCTCATTCTCACTGATACCGTCCTCATTCACATTCTCACTGATACCGTCCTCATTCACATTCACACTGATACCGTCCTCATTCACATTCACACTGATACCGTCCTCATTCTCATTCTCACTGATACCGTCCTCATTCACATTCTCACTGATACTGTCCTCATTCTCATTCTCACTGATACCGTCCTCATTCTCACTGATCCCGTTCCCATTCACATTCTCACTGATACCGTCCTCATTCACATTCTCACTGATACCGTCCTCATTCTCATTCTCACTGATACCGTCCTCATTCACACTGATACCGTCCTCATTCACATTCTCACTGATACCGTCCTCATTCACATTCTCACTGATACCGTCCTCATTCACATTCTCACTGATACCATCCTCATTCTCATTCTCACTGATACCGTCCTCATTCACACTGATACCGTCCTCATTCACACTGATACCGTCCTCATTCACATTCTCACTGATACCGTCCTCATTCTCACTGATACCGTCCTCATTCACATTCTCACTGATACCGTCCTCATTCTCACTGATACCGTCCTCATTCACATTCTCACTGATACCGTCCTCATTCACATTCACACTGATACCGTCCTCATTCACATTCTCACTGATATCGTCCTCATTCTCACTGATACCGCCCTCATTCTCATTCTCACTGACACCGTCCTCATTCACATTCACACTGATACCGTCCTCATTCACACTGATACCGTCCTCATTCACATTCTCACTGATACCGTCCCCATTCACATTCTCACTGATACCGTCCTCATTCACATTCTCACTGATACCGTCCCCATTCACATTCTCACTGATACCGTCCTCATTCACATTCACACTGATACCGTCCTCTTTCTCATTCTCACTGATACCGTCCTCATTCACATTCACACTGATACCGTCCTCATTCACATTCACACTGATACCGTCCTCATTCACATTCACACTGATACCGTCCTCATTCACATTCTCACTGATACCGTCCTCATTCACATTCTCACTGATACCGTCCTCATTCTCATTCTCACTGATACCGTCCTCATTCACACTGATACCGTCCTCATTCACATTCACACTGATACTGTCCTCATTCACATTCACACTTATACCGTCCTCATTCACATTCTCACTGATACCGTCCTCATTCACATTCACACCGATACCGTCCTCTTTCTCATTCTCACTGATACCGTCCTCATTCTCATTCTCACTGATACCGTTCTCATTCTCACTGATACCGTCCTCATTCACTTTCTCACTGATACCGTCCCCATTCACATTCTCACTGATACCGTCCTCATTCTCACTGATACCGTCCTCATTCACATTCTCACTGATACCGTCCTCATTCACACTGATACCATCCTCATTCACATTCTCACTGATACCGTCCTCATTCTCACTGATACCGTCCCCATTCACATTCTCACTGATACCGTCCTAATTCACATTCTCACTGATACCGTCCTCATTCTCTTTCTCACTGATACCGTCCTCATTTACATTCTCACTGATACCGTCCTCATTCACATTCTCACTGACACCGTCCTCATTCTCACTGGTACCGTCCTCATTCTCATTCTCACTGATACCGTCCCCATTCACATTCTCACTGATACCGTCCTCATTCTCACTGATGCCGTCCTCATTCACACTGATACCATCCTCATTCACATTCTCAATGATACCGTCCTCATTCTCACTGATACCGTCCCCATTCACATTCTCACTGATACCGTCCTAATTCACATTCTCACTGATACCGTCCTCATTCTCTTTCTCACTGATACCGTCCTCATTCACATTCTCACTGATACCGTCCTAATTCACATTCTCACTGATACCGTCCTCATTCACATTCTCACTGACACCGACATCATTCTCAATGATACCGTCCTCATTCTCACTGATACCGTCCTCATTCACATTCTCACTGATACCGTCCTCATTCACATTCTCACTGATACCGTCCTGATTCACATTCACACTGATACCGTCCTCATTCTCATTCTCACTGATACCGTCCTCATTCGCATTCACACTGATACCGTCCTGATTCCCATTCACACTGATACCGTTCTCTTTCTCATTCTCACTGATACCGTCCTCATTCACATTCTCACTGATACCGTCCTCATTCTCACTGATACCGTCCTCATTCACATTCACACTGATACCGTCCCCATTCACATTCTCACTGATATCGTCCTAATTCACATTCTCACTGATACCGTCCTCATTCACATACTCACTGATACCGTCCTCATTCACATTCACACTGATACCGTCCTCATTCACATTCTCACTGATACCGTCCTCATTCTCACTGATGCCGTCCTCATTCTCACTGATACCGTCCTCATTCACATTCTCACTGATACCGTCCTCATTCACATTCACACTGATACCGTCCTCATTCACATTCACACTGATACCGTCCTCATTCTCATTCTCACTGATACCGTCCTCATTCACATTCTCACTGATACTGTCCTCATTCTCATTCTCACTGATACCGTCCTCATTCTCACTGATCCCGTTCCCATTCACATTCTCACTGATACCGTCCTCATTCACATTCTCACTGATACCGTCCTCATTCTCATTCTCACTGATACCGTCCTCATTCTCACTGATACCGTCCTCATTCACATTCTCACTGATACCGTCCTCATTCACATTCACACTGATACCGTCCTCATTCACATTCTCACTGATATCGTCCTCATTCTCACTGATACCGTCCTCATTCTCATTCTCACTGACACCGTCCTCATTCACATTCACACTGATACCGTCCTCATTCACACTGATACCGTCCTCATTCACATTCTCACTGATACCGTCCCCATTCACATTCTCACTGATACCGTCCTCATTCACATTCTCACTGATACCGTCCCCATTCACATTCTCACTGATACCGTCCTCATTCACATTCACACTGATACCGTCCTCTTTCTCATTCTCACTGATACCGTCCTCATTCACATTCACACTGATACCGTCCTCATTCACATTCACACTGATACCGTCCTCATTCACATTCACACTGATACCGTCCTCATTCACATTCTCACTGATACCGTCCTCATTCACATTCTCACTGATACCGTCCTCATTCTCATTCTCACTGATACCGTCCTCATTCACACTGATACCGTCCTCATTCACATTCACACTGATACTGTCCTCATTCACATTCACACTGATACCGTCCTCATTCACATTCTCACTGATACCGTCCTCATTCACATTCACACCGATACCGTCCTCTTTCTCATTCTCACTGATACCGTCCTCATTCTCATTCTCACTGATACCGTTCTCATTCTCACTGATACCGTCCTCATTCACTTTCTCACTGATACCGTCCCCATTCACATTCTCACTGATACCGTCCTCATTCTCACTGATACCGTCCTCATTCACATTCTCACTGATACCGTCCTCATTCACACTGATACCATCCTCATTCACATTCTCACTGATACCGTCCTCATTCTCACTGATACCGTCCCCATTCACATTCTCACTGATACCGTCCTAATTCACATTCTCACTGATACCGTCCTCATTCTCTTTCTCACTGATACCGTCCTCATTTACATTCTCACTGATACCGTCCTCATTCACATTCTCACTGACACCGTCCTCATTCTCACTGGTACCGTCCTCATTCTCATTCTCACTGATACCGTCCCCATTCACATTCTCACTGATACCGTCCTAATTCACATTCTCACTGATACCGTCCTCATTCTCACTGATGCCGTCCTCATTCACATTCTCACTGATCCCGCCCTCATTCACATTCTCACTGATACCGTCCTCATTCACACTGATACCGTCCTCATTCACATTCTCACTGATACCGTCCTCATTCTCATTCTCACTTATACCGCCCTCATTCTCACTGTGCCGTCCTCATTCACATTCTCACTGATACCATCCTCATTCACATTCTCACAGATACCGTCCTCATTCACATTCTCACTGATACCGTCCTCATTCTCATTCTCACTGATACCGTCCCCATTCACATTCTCACTGATACCGTCCTCATTCTAATTCTCACTGATACCGCCCCCATTCACATTATCACTGATACCGTCCCCATTCACATTCTCACTGATTCCGCCCTCATTCTCATTCTCACTGATACCGTCCTCATTCTCACTGATACCGTCGTCATTCACATTCTCACTGATACCGTCCTCATTCTCACTGATACCGACATCATTCTCACTGATACCGTCCTCATTCACATTCTCACTGATACCGTCCTCATTCACATTCTCACGGATACCCTCCTCATTCTCACTGATACCGTCCTCATTCACATTCTCACTGATACCGTCCTCATTCTCACTGATACCGTCCTCATTCACATTCACACTGATACCGTCCCCAGTCACATTCTCACTGATACCGTCGTAATTCACATTCTCACTGATACCGTCCTCATTCACATTCTCACTGATTCCGTCCTCATTCTCACTGATACCATTCTCATTCACATTCTCACTGATACCGTCCTCATTCACACTCACACTGATACCGTCCTCATTCTCACTGATACCGTCCCCATTCACATTCTCACTGATACCGTCCTCATTCTCATTCTCACTGATACCGTCCTCATTCTCACTGATACCGTCCCCATTCACATTCTCACTGATACCGTCCTCATTCACATTCTCACTGATACCGTCCTCATTCACATTCTCACTGATACCATCCTCATTCTCATTCTCAATGATACCGTCCTCATTCTCACTGATACCGTCCTCATTCACATTCTCACTGATACCGTCCTCATTCACATTCTCACTGATACCCTCCTCAGTCTCACTGATACCGTCCTCATTCACATTCTCCCTGATACCGTCCTCATTCACATTCTCACGGATACCGTCCTCATTCTCACTGATACCGTCCTCATTCACATTCTCACTGATACCGTCCTCATTCTCACTGATACCGACATCATTCTCACTGATACCGTCCTCATTCTCACTGACACCGTCCTCATTCACATTCTCACTGATACCGTCCTTTTTCACATTCTCACTGATACCGTCCTCATTCACATTCTCACTGACACCGACATCATTCTCACTGATACCGTCCTCATTCTCACTGATACCGTCCTCATTCACATTCTCACTGATACCGTCCTCATTCACATTCTCACGGATACCCTCCTCATTCTCACTGATACCGTCCTCATTCACATTCACACTGATACCGTCCTCATTCTCACTGATACCGTCCTCATTCTCACTGATACCGTCCTCATTCACATTCTCACGGATACCCTCCTCATTCTCACTGATACCGTCCTCATTCACATTCACACTGATACCGTCCTCATTCTCACTGATACCGTCCTCATTCACATTCTCACTGATACCGTCCTAATTCACATTCTCACTGATACCGTCCTCATTCACATTCTCACTGACACCGACATCATTCTCACTGATACCGTCCTCATTCTCACTGATACCGTCCTGATTCACATTCACACTGATACCGTCCTCATTCTCATTCTCACTGATACCGTCCTCATTCACATTCACACTGATACCGTCCTGATTCCCATTCACACTGATACCGTTCTCTTTCTCATTCTCACTGATACCGTCCTCATTCACATTCTCACTGATACCGTCCTCATTCTCACTGATACCGTCCTCATTCACATTCACACTGATACCGTCCCCATTCACATTCTCACTGATATCGTCCTAATTCACATTCTCACTGATACCGTCCTCATTCACATACTCACTGATACCGTCCTCATTCACATTCACACTGATACCGTCCTCATTCACATTCTCACTGATACCGTCCTCATTCTCACTGATGCCGTCCTCATTCTCACTGATACCGTCCTCATTCACATTCTCACTGATACCGTCCTCCTTCACATTCACACTGATTCCGTCCTCATTCACATTCACACTGATACCGTCCTCATTCTCATTCTCACTGATACCGTCCTCATTCACATTCTCACTGATACTGTCCTCATTCTCATTCTCACTGATACCGTCCTCATTCTCACTGATCCCGTCCCCATTCACATTCTCACTGATACCGTCCTCATTCACATTCTCACTGATACCGTCCTCATTCTCATTCTCACTGATACCGTCCTCATTCACACTGATACCGTCCTCATTCACATTCTCACTGATACCGTCCTCATTCACATTCTCACTGATACCGTCCTCATTCACATTCTCACTGATACCATCCTCATTCTCATTCTCACTGATACCGTCCTCATTCACACTGATACCGTCCTCATTCACACTGATACCGTCCTCATTCACATTCTCACTGATACCGTCCTCATTCTCACTGATACCGTCCTCATTCACATTCTCACTGATACCGTCCTCATTCTCACTGATACCGTCCTCATTCACATTCTCACTGATACCGTCCTCATTCACATTCACACTGATACCGTCCTCATTCACATTCTCACTGATATCGTCCTCATTCTCACTGATACCGTCCTCATTCTCATTCTCACTGACACCGTCCTCATTCACATTCACACTGATACCGTCCTCATTCACACTGATACCGTCCTCATTCACATTCTCACTGATACCGTCCCCATTCACATTCTCACTGATACCGTCCTCATTCACATTCTCACTGATACCGTCCCCATTCACATTCTCACTGATACCGTCCTCATTCACATTCACACTGATACCGTCCTCTTTCTCATTCTCACTGATACCGTCCTCATTCACATTCACACTGATACCGTCCTCATTCACCTTCACACTGATACCGTCCTCATTCACATTCACACTGATACCGTCCTCATTCACATTCTCACTGATACCGTCCTCATTCACATTCTCACTGATACCGTCCTCATTCTCATTCTCACTGATACCGTCCTCATTCACACTGATACCATCCTCATTCACATTCACACTGATACTGTCCTCATTCACATTCTCACAGATACCGTCCTCATTCACATTCTCACTGATACCGTCCTCATTCACACTGATAACATCCTCATTCACATTCTCACTGATACCGTCCTCATTCTTACTGATACCGTCCTCATTCTCATTCCCACTGATACCGTCCTCATTCACATTCTCACTGATACCGTCCTCATTCTCATTCTCACTGATACGTCCTCATTCTCATTCTCACTGATACCGTCCTCATTCTCACTGATGCCGTCCTCATTCACATTCTCACTGTTACCGTCCTCATTCACCTTCTCACTGATACCCTCCTCATTCACATTCTCACTGATACCGTCCTCATTCACATTCTCACTGATACCGTCCTCATTCACATTCTCACTGATACCGTCCTCATTCTCATTCTCACTGATACCGTCCCCATTCACATTCTCACTGATACCGTCCTCATTCTCATTCTCACTGATACCGTCCTCATTCTCACTGATACCGTCCTCATTCACATTCTCACTGATACCGTCCTCATTCACATTCTCACTGATACCCTCCTCATTCACACTGATACCGTCCCCATTCACATTCTTACTGATACCGTCCTCATTCTCATTCTCACTGATACCGTCCTCATTCACATTCTCACTGATACCGTCATCATTCACATTCTCACTGATACCGTCCTCATTCTCATTCTCACTGATGCCGTCCCCATTCACATTCTCACTGATACCGTCCTCATTCTCATTCTCACTGATACCGTCCTCATTCTCATGATCACTGATACCGTCCTTATTCTCACTGATGCCGTCCTCATTCTCACTGATACCGTCCTCATTCACAGTCTCACTGATACCGTCCTCATTCACATTCACACTGATACCGTCCTCATTCACATTCTCACTGATACCGTCCTCATTCTCATTCTCACTGATACCGTCCTCATTCTCATTCTCACTGATACCGTCCTCATTCTCATGATCACTGATACCGTCCTTATTCTCACTGATGCCGTCCTCATTCTCACTGATACCGTCCTCATTCACAGTCTCACTGATACCGTCCTCATTCACATTCACACTGATACCGTCCTCATTCACATTCTCACTGATATCGTCCTCATTCTCACTGATACCGTCCTCATTCTCATTCTCACTGACACCGTCCTCATTCACATTCACACTGATACCGTCCTCATTCACACTGATACCCTCCTCATTCACATTCTCACTGATACCGTCCCCATTCACATTCTCACTGATACCGTCCTCATTCACATTCTCACTGATACCGTCCCCATTCACATTCTCACTGATACCGTCCTCATTCACATTCACACTGATACCGTCCTCTTTCTCATTCTCACTGATACCGTCCTCATTCACATTCACACTGATACCGTCCTCATTCACATTCACACTGATACCGTCCTCATTCACATTCACACTGATACCGTCCTCATTCACATTCTCACTGATACCGTCCTCATTCACATTCTCACTGATACCGTCCTCATTCTCATTCTCACTGATACCGTCCTCATTCACACTGATACCGTCCTCATTCACATTCACACTGATACTGTCCTCATTCACATTCACACTGATACCGTCCTCATTCACATTCTCACTGATACCGTCCTCATTCACATTCACACCGATACCGTCCTCTTTCTCATTCTCACTGATACCGTCCTCATTCTCATTCTCACTGATACCGTTCTCATTCTCACTGATACCGTCCTCATTCACTTTCTCACTGATACCGTCCCCATTCACATTCTCACTGATACCGTCCTCATTCTCACTGATACCGTCCTCATTCACATTCTCACTGATACCGTCCTCATTCACACTGATACCATCCTCATTCACATTCTCACTGATACCGTCCTCATTCTCACTGATACCGTCCCCATTCACATTCTCACTGATACCGTCCTAATTCACATTCTCACTGATACCGTCCTCATTCTCTTTCTCACTGATACCGTCCTCATTTACATTCTCACTGATACCGTCCTCATTCACATTCTCACTGACACCGTCCTCATTCTCACTGGTACCGTCCTCATTCTCATTCTCACTGATACCGTCCCCATTCACATTCTCACTGATACCGTCCTAATTCACATTCTCACTGATACCGTCCTCATTCTCACTGATGCCGTCCTCATTCACATTCTCACTGATCCCGCCCTCATTCACATTCTCACTGATACCGTCCTCATTCACACTGATACCGTCCTCATTCACATTCTCACTGATACCGTCCTCATTCTCATTCTCACTTATACCGCCCTCATTCTCACTGTGCCGTCCTCATTCACATTCTCACTGATACCGTCCTCATTCACATTCTCACAGATACCGTCCTCATTCACATTCTCACTGATACCGTCCTCATTCTCATTCTCACTGATACCGTCCCCATTCACATTCTCACTGATACCGTCCTCATTCTAATTCTCACTGATACCGCCCCCATTCACATTATCACTGATACCGTCCCCATTCACATTCTCACTGATTCCGCCCTCATTCTCATTCTCACTGATACCGTCCTCATTCTCACTGATACCGTCGTCATTCACATTCTCACTGATACCGTCCTCATTCTCACTGATACCGACATCATTCTCACTGATACCGTCCTCATTCACATTCTCACTGATACCGTCCTCATTCACATTCTCACGGATACCCTCCTCATTCTCACTGATACCGTCCTCATTCACATTCTCACTGATACCGTCCTCATTCTCACTGATACCGTCCTCATTCACATTCACACTGATACCGTCCCCAGTCACATTCTCACTGATACCGTCGTAATTCACATTCTCACTGATACCGTCCTCATTCACATTCTCACTGATTCCGTCCTCATTCTCACTGATACCATTCTCATTCACATTCTCACTGATACCGTCCTCATTCACACTCACACTGATACCGTCCTCATTCTCACTGATACCGTCCCCATTCACATTCTCACTGATACCGTCCTCATTCTCATTCTCACTGATACCGTCCTCATTCTCACTGATACCGTCCCCATTCACATTCTCACTGATACCGTCCTCATTCACATTCTCACTGATACCGTCCTCATTCACATTCTCACTGATACCATCCTCATTCTCATTCTCAATGATACCGTCCTCATTCTCACTGATACCGTCCTCATTCACATTCTCACTGATACCGTCCTCATTCACATTCTCACTGATACCCTCCTCAGTCTCACTGATACCGTCCTCATTCACATTCTCCCTGATACCGTCCTCATTCACATTCTCACGGATACCGTCCTCATTCTCACTGATACCGTCCTCATTCACATTCTCACTGATACCGTCCTCATTCTCACTGATACCGACATCATTCTCACTGATACCGTCCTCATTCTCACTGACACCGTCCTCATTCACATTCTCACTGATACCGTCCTTTTTCACATTCTCACTGATACCGTCCTCATTCACATTCTCACTGACACCGACATCATTCTCACTGATACCGTCCTCATTCTCACTGATACCGTCCTCATTCACATTCTCACTGATACCGTCCTCATTCACATTCTCACGGATACCCTCCTCATTCTCACTGATACCGTCCTCATTCACATTCACACTGATACCGTCCTCATTCTCACTGATACCGTCCTCATTCTCACTGATACCGTCCTCATTCACATTCTCACGGATACCCTCCTCATTCTCACTGATACCGTCCTCATTCACATTCACACTGATACCGTCCTCATTCTCACTGATACCGTCCTCATTCACATTCTCACTGATACCGTCCTAATTCACATTCTCACTGATACCGTCCTCATTCACATTCTCACTGACACCAACATCATTCTCACTGATACCGTCCTCATTCTCACTGATACCGTCCTGATTCACATTCACACTGATACCGTCCTCATTCTCATTCTCACTGATACCGTCCTCATTCACATTCACACTGATACCGTCCTGATTCCCATTCACACTGATACCGTTCTCTTTCTCATTCTCACTGATACCGTCCTCATTCACATTCTCACTGATACCGTCCTCATTCTCACTGATACCGTCCTCATTCACATTCACACTGATACCGTCCCCATTCACATTCTCACTGATATCGTCCTAATTCACATTCTCACTGATACCGTCCTCATTCACATACTCACTGATACCGTCCTCATTCACATTCACACTGATACCGTCCTCATTCACATTCTCACTGATACCGTCCTCATTCTCACTGATGCCGTCCTCATTCTCACTGATACCGTCCTCATTCACATTCTCACTGATACCGTCCTCCTTCACATTCACACTGATACCGTCCTCATTCACATTCACACTGATACCGTCCTCATTCTCATTCTCACTGATACCGTCCTCATTCACATTCTCACTGATACTGTCCTCATTCTCATTCTCACTGATACCGTCCTCATTCTCACTGATCCCGTCCCCATTCACATTCTCACTGATACCGTCCTCATTCACATTCTCACTGATACCGTCCTCATTCTCATTCTCACTGATACCGTCCTCATTCACACTGATACCGTCCTCATTCACATTCTCACTGATACCGTCCTCATTCACATTCTCACTGATACCGTCCTCATTCACATTCTCACTGATACCATCCTCATTCTCATTCTCACTGATACCGTCCTCATTCACACTGATACCGTCCTCATTCACACTGATACCGTCCTCATTCACATTCTCACTGATACCGTCCTCATTCTCACTGATACCGTCCTCATTCACATTCTCACTGATACCGTCCTCATTCTCACTGATACCGTCCTCATTCACATTCTCACTGATACCGTCCTCATTCACATTCACACTGATACCGTCCTCATTCACATTCTCACTGATATCGTCCTCATTCTCACTGATACCGTCCTCATTCTCATTCTCACTGACACCGTCCTCATTCACATTCACACTGATACCGTCCTCATTCACACTGATACCGTCCTCATTCACATTCTCACTGATACCGTCCCCATTCACATTCTCACTGATACCGTCCTCATTCACATTCTCACTGATACCGTCCCCATTCACATTCTCACTGATACCGTCCTCATTCACATTCACACTGATACCGTCCTCTTTCTCATTCTCACTGATACCGTCCTCATTCACATTCACACTGATACCGTCCTCATTCACCTTCACACTGATACCGTCCTCATTCACATTCACACTGATACCGTCCTCATTCACATTCTCACTGATACCGTCCTCATTCACATTCTCACTGATACCGTCCTCATTCTCATTCTCACTGATACCGTCCTCATTCACACTGATACCATCCTCATTCACATTCACACTGATACTGTCCTCATTCACATTCTCACAGATACCGTCCTCATTCACATTCTCACTGATACCGTCCTCATTCACACTGATAACATCCTCATTCACATTCTCACTGATACCGTCCTCATTCTTACTGATACCGTCCTCATTCTCATTCCCACTGATACCGTCCTCATTCACATTCTCACTGATACCGTCCTCATTCTCATTCTCACTGATACGTCCTCATTCTCATTCTCACTGATACCGTCCTCATTCTCACTGATGCCGTCCTCATTCACATTCTCACTGTTACCGTCCTCATTCACCTTCTCACTGATACCCTCCTCATTCACATTCTCACTGATACCGTCCTCATTCACATTCTCACTGATACCGTCCTCATTCACATTCTCACTGATACCGTCCTCATTCTCATTCTCACTGATACCGTCCCCATTCACATTCTCACTGATACCGTCCTCATTCTCATTCTCACTGATACCGTCCTCATTCTCACTGATACCGTCCTCATTCACATTCTCACTGATACCGTCCTCATTCACATTCTCACTGATACCCTCCTCATTCACACTGATACCGTCCCCATTCACATTCTCACTGATACCGTCCTCATTCTCATTCTCACTGATACCGTCCTCATTCACATTCTCACTGATACCGTCATCATTCACATTCTCACTGATACCGTCCTCATTCTCATTCTCACTGATGCCGTCCCCATTCACATTCTCACTGATACCGTCCTCATTCTCATTCTCACTGATACCGTCCTCATTCTCATGATCACTGATACCGTCCTTATTCTCACTGATGCCGTCCTCATTCTCACTGATACCGTCCTCATTCACAGTCTCACTGATACCGTCCTCATTCACATTCACACTGATACCGTCCTCATTCACATTCTCACTGATACCGTCCTCATTCTCATTCTCACTGATACCGTCCTCATTCTCATTCTCACTGATACCGTCCTCATTCTCATGATCACTGATACCGTCCTTATTCTCACTGATGCCGTCCTCATTCTCACTGATACCGTCCTCATTCACAGTCTCACTGATACCGTCCTCATTCACATTCACACTGATACCGTCCTCATTCACATTCTCACTGATATCGTCCTCATTCTCACTGATACCGTCCTCATTCTCATTCTCACTGACACCGTCCTCATTCACATTCACACTGATACCGTCCTCATTCACACTGATACCCTCCTCATTCACATTCTCACTGATACCGTCCCCATTCACATTCTCACTGATACCGTCCTCATTCACATTCTCACTGATACCGTCCCCATTCACATTCTCACTGATACCGTCCTCATTCACATTCACACTGATACCGTCCTCTTTCTCATTCTCACTGATACCGTCCTCATTCACATTCACACTGATACCGTCCTCATTCACATTCACACTGATACCGTCCTCATTCACATTCACACTGATACCGTCCTCATTCACATTCTCACTGATACCGTCCTCATTCACATTCTCACTGATACCGTCCTCATTCTCATTCTCACTGATACCGTCCTCATTCACACTGATACCGTCCTCATTCACATTCACACTGATACTGTCCTCATTCACATTCACACTGATACCGTCCTCATTCACATTCTCACTGATACCGTCCTCATTCACATTCACACCGATACCGTCCTCTTTCTCATTCTCACTGATACCGTCCTCATTCTCATTCTCACTGATACCGTTCTCATTCTCACTGATACCGTCCTCATTCACTTTCTCACTGATACCGTCCCCATTCACATTCTCACTGATACCGTCCTCATTCTCACTGATACCGTCCTCATTCACATTCTCACTGATACCGTCCTCATTCACACTGATACCATCCTCATTCACATTCTCACTGATACCGTCCTCATTCTCACTGATACCGTCCCCATTCACATTCTCACTGATACCGTCCTAATTCACATTCTCACTGATACCGTCCTCATTCTCTTTCTCACTGATACCGTCCTCATTTACATTCTCACTGATACCGTCCTCATTCACATTCTCACTGACACCGTCCTCATTCTCACTGGTACCGTCCTCATTCTCATTCTCACTGATACCGTCCCCATTCACATTCTCACTGATACCGTCCTAATTCACATTCTCACTGATACCGTCCTCATTCTCACTGATGCCGTCCTCATTCACATTCTCACTGATCCCGCCCTCATTCACATTCTCACTGATACCGTCCTCATTCACACTGATACCGTCCTCATTCACATTCTCACTGATACCGTCCTCATTCTCATTCTCACTTATACCGCCCTCATTCTCACTGTGCCGTCCTCATTCACATTCTCACTGATACCATCCTCATTCACATTCTCACAGATACCGTCCTCATTCACATTCTCACTGATACCGTCCTCATTCTCATTCTCACTGATACCGTCCCCATTCACATTCTCACTGATACCGTCCTCATTCTAATTCTCACTGATACCGCCCCCATTCACATTATCACTGATACCGTCCCCATTCACATTCTCACTGATTCCGCCCTCATTCTCATTCTCACTGATACCGTCGTCATTCACATTCTCACTGATACCGTCCTCATTCTCACTGATACCGACATCATTCTCACTGATACCGTCCTCATTCACATTCTCACTGATACCGTCCTCATTCACATTCTCATGGATACCCTCCTCATTCTCACTGATACCGTCCTCATTCACATTCTCACTGACACCGTCCTCATTCTCACTGATACCGTCCTCATTCACATTCACACTGATACCGTCCACAGTCACATTCTCACTGATACCGTCCTAATTCACATTCTCACTGATACCGTCCTCATTCACATTCTCACTGATTCCGTCCTCATTCTCACTGATACCATTCTCATTCACATTCTCACTGATACCGTCCTCATTCACACTCACACTGATACCGTCCTCATTCTCACTGATACCGTCCCCATTCACATTCTCACTGATACCGTCCTCATTCTCATTCTCACTGATACCGTCCTCATTCTCACTGATACCGTCCCCATTCACATTCTCACTGATACCGTCCTCATTCACATTCTCACTGATACCGTCCTCATTCACATTCTCACTGATACCATCCTCATTCTCATTCTCACTGATACCGTCCTCATTCTCACTGATACCGTCCTCATTCACATTCTCACTGATACTGTCCTCATTCACATTCTCACTGATACCCTCCTCAGTCTCACTGATACCGTCCTCATTCACATTCTCCCTGATACCGTCCTCATTCACATTCTCACGGATACCGTCCTCATTCTCACTGATACCGTCCTCATTCACATTCTCACTGATACCGTCCTCATTCTCACTGATACCGACATCATTCTCACTGATACCGTCCTCATTCTCACTGACACCGTCCTCATTCACATTCTCACTGATACCGTCCTTTTTCACATTCTCACTGATACCGTCCTCATTCACATTCTCACTGACACCGACATCATTCTCACTGATACCGTCCTCATTCTCACTGATACCGTCCTCATTCACATTCTCACTGATACCGTCCTCATTAACATTCTCACGGATACCCTCCTCATTCTCACTGATACCGTCCTCATTCACATTCACACTGATACCGTCCTCATTCTCACTGATACCGTCCTCATTCTCACTGATACCGTCCTCATTCACATTCTCACGGATACCCTCCTCATTCTCACTGATACCGTCCTCATTCACATTCACACTGATACCGTCCTCATTCTCACTGATACCGTCCTCATTCACATTCTCACTGATACCGTCCTAATTCACATTCTCACTGATACCGTCCTCATTCACATTCTCACTGACACCGACATCATTCTCACTGATACCGTCCTCATTCTCACTGATACCGTCCTGATTCACATTCACACTGATACCGTCCTCATTCTCATTCTCACTGATACCGTCCTCATTCACATTCACACTGATACCGTCCTGATTCCCATTCACACTGATACCGTTCTCTTTCTCATTCTCACTGATACCGTCCTCATTCACATTCTCACTGATACCGTCCTCATTCTCACTGATACCGTCCTCATTCACATTCACACTGATACCGTCCCCATTCACATTCTCACTGATATCGTCCTAATTCACATTCTCACTGATACCGTCCTCATTCACATACTCACTGATACCGTCCTCATTCACATTCACACTGATACCGTCCTCATTCACATTCTCACTGATACCGTCCTCATTCTCACTGATGCCGTCCTCATTCTCACTGATACCGTCCTCATTCACATTCTCACTGATACCGTCCTCCTTCACATTCACACTGATACCGTCCTCATTCACATTCACACTGATACCGTCCTCATTCTCATTCTCACTGATACCGTCCTCATTCACATTCTCACTGATACTGTCCTCATTCTCATTCTCACTGATACCGTCCTCATTCTCACTGATCCCGTCCCCATTCACATTCTCACTGATACCGTCCTCATTCACATTCTCACTGATACCGTCCTCATTCTCATTCTCACTGATACCGTCCTCATTCACACTGATACCGTCCTCATTCACATTCTCACTGATACCGTCCTCATTCACATTCTCACTGATACCGTCCTCATTCACATTCTCACTGATACCATCCTCATTCTCATTCTCACTGATACCGTCCTCATTCACACTGATACCGTCCTCATTCACACTGATACCGTCCTCATTCACATTCTCACTGATACCGTCCTCATTCTCACTGATACCGTCCTCATTCACATTCTCACTGATACCGTCCTCATTCTCACTGATACCGTCCTCATTCACATTCTCACTGATACCGTCCTCATTCACATTCACACTGATACCGTCCTCATTCACATTCTCACTGATATCGTCCTCATTCTCACTGATACCGTCCTCATTCTCATTCTCACTGACACCGTCCTCATTCACATTCACACTGATACCGTCCTCATTCACACTGATACCGTCCTCATTCACATTCTCACTGATACCGTCCCCATTCACATTCTCACTGATACCGTCCTCATTCACATTCTCACTGATACCGTCCCCATTCACATTCTCACTGATACCGTCCTCATTCACATTCACACTGATACCGTCCTCTTTCTCATTCTCACTGATACCGTCCTCATTCACATTCACACTGATACCGTCCTCATTCACCTTCACACTGATACCGTCCTCATTCACATTCACACTGATACCGTCCTCATTCACATTCTCACTGATACCGTCCTCATTCACATTCTCACTGATACCGTCCTCATTCTCATTCTCACTGATACCGTCCTCATTCACACTGATACCATCCTCATTCACATTCACACTGATACTGTCCTCATTCACATTCTCACAGATACCGTCCTCATTCACATTCTCACTGATACCGTCCTCATTCACACTGATAACATCCTCATTCACATTCTCACTGATACCGTCCTCATTCTTACTGATACCGTCCTCATTCTCATTCCCACTGATACCGTCCTCATTCACATTCTCACTGATACCGTCCTCATTCTCATTCTCACTGATACGTCCTCATTCTCATTCTCACTGATACCGTCCTCATTCTCACTGATGCCGTCCTCATTCACATTCTCACTGTTACCGTCCTCATTCACCTTCTCACTGATACCCTCCTCATTCACATTCTCACTGATACCGTCCTCATTCACATTCTCACTGATACCGTCCTCATTCACATTCTCACTGATACCGTCCTCATTCTCATTCTCACTGATACCGTCCCCATTCACATTCTCACTGATACCGTCCTCATTCTCATTCTCACTGATACCGTCCTCATTCTCACTGATACCGTCCTCATTCACATTCTCACTGATACCGTCCTCATTCACATTCTCACTGATACCCTCCTCATTCACACTGATACCGTCCCCATTCACATTCTCACTGATACCGTCCTCATTCTCATTCTCACTGATACCGTCCTCATTCACATTCTCACTGATACCGTCATCATTCACATTCTCACTGATACCGTCCTCATTCTCATTCTCACTGATGCCGTCCCCATTCACATTCTCACTGATACCGTCCTCATTCTCATTCTCACTGATACCGTCCTCATTCTCATGATCACTGATACCGTCCTTATTCTCACTGATGCCGTCCTCATTCTCACTGATACCGTCCTCATTCACAGTCTCACTGATACCGTCCTCATTCACATTCACACTGATACCGTCCTCATTCACATTCTCACTGATACCGTCCTCATTCTCATTCTCACTGATACCGTCCTCATTCTCATTCTCACTGATACCGTCCTCATTCTCATGATCACTGATACCGTCCTTATTCTCACTGATGCCGTCCTCATTCTCACTGATACCGTCCTCATTCACAGTCTCACTGATACCGTCCTCATTCACATTCACACTGATACCGTCCTCATTCACATTCTCACTGATATCGTCCTCATTCTCACTGATACCGTCCTCATTCTCATTCTCACTGACACCGTCCTCATTCACATTCACACTGATACCGTCCTCATTCACACTGATACCCTCCTCATTCACATTCTCACTGATACCGTCCCCATTCACATTCTCACTGATACCGTCCTCATTCACATTCTCACTGATACCGTCCCCATTCACATTCTCACTGATACCGTCCTCATTCACATTCACACTGATACCGTCCTCTTTCTCATTCTCACTGATACCGTCCTCATTCACATTCACACTGATACCGTCCTCATTCACATTCACACTGATACCGTCCTCATTCACATTCACACTGATACCGTCCTCATTCACATTCTCACTGATACCGTCCTCATTCACATTCTCACTGATACCGTCCTCATTCTCATTCTCACTGATACCGTCCTCATTCACACTGATACCGTCCTCATTCACATTCACACTGATACTGTCCTCATTCACATTCACACTGATACCGTCCTCATTCACATTCTCACTGATACCGTCCTCATTCACATTCACACCGATACCGTCCTCTTTCTCATTCTCACTGATACCGTCCTCATTCTCATTCTCACTGATACCGTTCTCATTCTCACTGATACCGTCCTCATTCACTTTCTCACTGATACCGTCCCCATTCACATTCTCACTGATACCGTCCTCATTCTCACTGATACCGTCCTCATTCACATTCTCACTGATACCGTCCTCATTCACACTGATACCATCCTCATTCACATTCTCACTGATACCGTCCTCATTCTCACTGATACCGTCCCCATTCACATTCTCACTGATACCGTCCTAATTCACATTCTCACTGATACCGTCCTCATTCTCTTTCTCACTGATACCGTCCTCATTTACATTCTCACTGATACCGTCCTCATTCACATTCTCACTGACACCGTCCTCATTCTCACTGGTACCGTCCTCATTCTCATTCTCACTGATACCGTCCCCATTCACATTCTCACTGATACCGTCCTAATTCACATTCTCACTGATACCGTCCTCATTCTCACTGATGCCGTCCTCATTCACATTCTCACTGATCCCGCCCTCATTCACATTCTCACTGATACCGTCCTCATTCACACTGATACCGTCCTCATTCACATTCTCACTGATACCTTCCTCATTCTCATTCTCACTTATACCGCCCTCATTCTCACTGTGCCGTCCTCATTCACATTCTCACTGATACCATCCTCATTCACATTCTCACAGATACCGTCCTCATTCACATTCTCACTGATACCGTCCTCATTCTCATTCTCACTGATACCGTCCCCATTCACATTCTCACTGATACCGTCCTCATTCTAATTCTCACTGATACCGCCCCCATTCACATTATCACTGATACCGTCCCCATTCACATTCTCACTGATTCCGCCCTCATTCTCATTCTCACTGATACCGTCGTCATTCACATTCTCACTGATACCGTCCTCATTCTCACTGATACCGACATCATTCTCACTGATACCGTCCTCATTCACATTCTCACTGATACCGTCCTCATTCACATTCTCATGGATACCCTCCTCATTCTCACTGATACCGTCCTCATTCACATTCTCACTGACACCGTCCTCATTCTCACTGATACCGTCCTCATTCACATTCACACTGATACCGTCCACAGTCACATTCTCACTGATACCGTCCTAATTCACATTCTCACTGATACCGTCCTCATTCACATTCTCACTGATTCCGTCCTCATTCTCACTGATACCATTCTCATTCACATTCTCACTGATACCGTCCTCATTCACACTCACACTGATACCGTCCTCATTCTCACTGATACCGTCCCCATTCACATTCTCACTGATACCGTCCTCATTCTCATTCTCACTGATACCGTCCTCATTCTCACTGATACCGTCCCCATTCACATTCTCACTGATACCGTCCTCATTCACATTCTCACTGATACCGTCCTCATTCACATTCTCACTGATACCATCCTCATTCTCATTCTCACTGATACCGTCCTCATTCTCACTGATACCGTCCTCATTCACATTCTCACTGATACCGTCCTCATTCACATTCTCACTGATACCCTCCTCAGTCTCACTGATACCGTCCTCATTCACATTCTCCCTGATACCGTCCTCATTCACATTCTCACGGATACCGTCCTCATTCTCACTGATACCGTCCTCATTCACATTCTCACTGATACCGTCCTCATTCTCACTGATACCGACATCATTCTCACTGATACCGTCCTCATTCTCACTGACACCGTCCTCATTCACATTCTCACTGATACCGTCCTTTTTCACATTCTCACTGATACCGTCCTCATTCACATTCTCACTGACACCGACATCATTCTCACTGATACCGTCCTCATTCTCACTGATACCGTCCTCATTCACATTCTCACTGATACCGTCCTCATTAACATTCTCACGGATACCCTCCTCATTCTCACTGATACCGTCCTCATTCACATTCACACTGATACCGTCCTCATTCTCACTGATACCGTCCTCATTCTCACTGATACCGTCCTCATTCACATTCTCACGGATACCCTCCTCATTCTCACTGATACCGTCCTCATTCACATTCACACTGATACCGTCCTCATTCTCACTGATACCGTCCTCATTCACATTCTCACTGATACCGTCCTAATTCACATTCTCACTGATACCGTCCTCATTCACATTCTCACTGACACCGACATCATTCTCACTGATACCGTCCTCATTCTCACTGATACCGTCCTGATTCACATTCACACTGATACCGTCCTCATTCTCATTCTCACTGATACCGTCCTCATTCACATTCACACTGATACCGTCCTGATTCCCATTCACACTGATACCGTTCTCTTTCTCATTCTCACTGATACCGTCCTCATTCACATTCTCACTGATACCGTCCTCATTCTCACTGATACCGTCCTCATTCACATTCACACTGATACCGTCCCCATTCACATTCTCACTGATATCGTCCTAATTCACATTCTCACTGATACCGTCCTCATTCACATACTCACTGATACCGTCCTCATTCACATTCACACTGATACCGTCCTCATTCACATTCTCACTGATACCGTCCTCATTCTCACTGATGCCGTCCTCATTCTCACTGATACCGTCCTCATTCACATTCTCACTGATACCGTCCTCCTTCACATTCACACTGATACCGTCCTCATTCACATTCACACTGATACCGTCCTCATTCTCATTCTCACTGATACCGTCCTCATTCACATTCTCACTGATACTGTCCTCATTCTCATTCTCACTGATACCGTCCTCATTCTCACTGATCCCGTCCCCATTCACATTCTCACTGATACCGTCCTCATTCACATTCTCACTGATACCGTCCTCATTCTCATTCTCACTGATACCGTCCTCATTCACACTGATACCGTCCTCATTCACATTCTCACTGATACCGTCCTCATTCACATTCTCACTGATACCGTCCTCATTCACATTCTCACTGATACCATCCTCATTCTCATTCTCACTGATACCGTCCTCATTCACACTGATACCGTCCTCATTCACACTGATACCGTCCTCATTCACATTCTCACTGATACCGTCCTCATTCTCACTGATACCGTCCTCATTCACATTCTCACTGATACCGTCCTCATTCTCACTGATACCGTCCTCATTCACATTCTCACTGATACCGTCCTCATTCACATTCACACTGATACCGTCCTCATTCACATTCTCACTGATATCGTCCTCATTCTCACTGATACCGTCCTCATTCTCATTCTCACTGACACCGTCCTCATTCACATTCACACTGATACCGTCCTCATTCACACTGATACCGTCCTCATTCACATTCTCACTGATACCGTCCCCATTCACATTCTCACTGATACCGTCCTCATTCACATTCTCACTGATACCGTCCCCATTCACATTCTCACTGATACCGTCCTCATTCACATTCACACTGATACCGTCCTCTTTCTCATTCTCACTGATACCGTCCTCATTCACATTCACACTGATACCGTCCTCATTCACCTTCACACTGATACCGTCCTCATTCACATTCACACTGATACCGTCCTCATTCACATTCTCACTGATACCGTCCTCATTCACATTCTCACTGATACCGTCCTCATTCTCATTCTCACTGATACCGTCCTCATTCACACTGATACCATCCTCATTCACATTCACACTGATACTGTCCTCATTCACATTCTCACAGATACCGTCCTCATTCACATTCTCACTGATACCGTCCTCATTCACACTGATAACATCCTCATTCACATTCTCACTGATACCGTCCTCATTCTTACTGATACCGTCCTCATTCTCATTCCCACTGATACCGTCCTCATTCACATTCTCACTGATACCGTCCTCATTCTCATTCTCACTGATACGTCCTCATTCTCATTCTCACTGATACCGTCCTCATTCTCACTGATGCCGTCCTCATTCACATTCTCACTGTTACCGTCCTCATTCACCTTCTCACTGATACCCTCCTCATTCACATTCTCACTGATACCGTCCTCATTCACATTCTCACTGATACCGTCCTCATTCACATTCTCACTGATACCGTCCTCATTCTCATTCTCACTGATACCGTCCCCATTCACATTCTCACTGATACCGTCCTCATTCTCATTCTCACTGATACCGTCCTCATTCTCACTGATACCGTCCTCATTCACATTCTCACTGATACCGTCCTCATTCACATTCTCACTGATACCCTCCTCATTCACACTGATACCGTCCCCATTCACATTCTCACTGATACCGTCCTCATTCTCATTCTCACTGATACCGTCCTCATTCACATTCTCACTGATACCGTCATCATTCACATTCTCACTGATACCGTCCTCATTCTCATTCTCACTGATGCCGTCCCCATTCACATTCTCACTGATACCGTCCTCATTCTCATTCTCACTGATACCGTCCTCATTCTCATGATCACTGATACCGTCCTTATTCTCACTGATGCCGTCCTCATTCTCACTGATACCGTCCTCATTCACAGTCTCACTGATACCGTCCTCATTCACATTCACACTGATACCGTCCTCATTCACATTCTCACTGATACCGTCCTCATTCTCATTCTCACTGATACCGTCCTCATTCTCATTCTCACTGATACCGTCCTCATTCTCATGATCACTGATACCGTCCTTATTCTCACTGATGCCGTCCTCATTCTCACTGATACCGTCCTCATTCACAGTCTCACTGATACCGTCCTCATTCACATTCACACTGATACCGTCCTCATTCACATTCTCACTGATATCGTCCTCATTCTCACTGATACCGTCCTCATTCTCATTCTCACTGACACCGTCCTCATTCACATTCACACTGATACCGTCCTCATTCACACTGATACCCTCCTCATTCACATTCTCACTGATACCGTCCCCATTCACATTCTCACTGATACCGTCCTCATTCACATTCTCACTGATACCGTCCCCATTCACATTCTCACTGATACCGTCCTCATTCACATTCACACTGATACCGTCCTCTTTCTCATTCTCACTGATACCATCCTCATTCACATTCACACTGATACCGTCCTCATTCACATTCACACTGATACCGTCCTCATTCACATTCACACTGATACCGTCCTCATTCACATTCTCACTGATACCGTCCTCATTCACATTCTCACTGATACCGTCCTCATTCTCATTCTCACTGATACCGTCCTCATTCACACTGATACCGTCCTCATTCACATTCACACTGATACTGTCCTCATTCACATTCACACTGATACCGTCCTCATTCACATTCTCACTGATACCGTCCTCATTCACATTCACACCGATACCGTCCTCTTTCTCATTCTCACTGATACCGTCCTCATTCTCATTCTCACTGATACCGTTCTCATTCTCACTGATACCGTCCTCATTCACTTTCTCACTGATACCGTCCCCATTCACATTCTCACTGATACCGTCCTCATTCTCACTGATACCGTCCTCATTCACATTCTCACTGATACCGTCCTCATTCACACTGATACCATCCTCATTCACATTCTCACTGATACCGTCCTCATTCTCACTGATACCGTCCCCATTGACATTCTCACTGATACCGTCCTAATTCACATTCTCACTGATACCGTCCTCATTCTCTTTCTCACTGATACCGTCCTCATTTACATTCTCACTGATACCGTCCTCATTCACATTCTCACTGACACCGTCCTCATTCTCACTGGTACCGTCCTCATTCTCATTCTCACTGATACCGTCCCCATTCACATTCTCACTTATACCGTCCTAATTCACATTCTCACTGATACCGTCCTCATTCTCACTGATGCCGTCCTCATTCACATTCTCACTGATCCCGCCCTCATTCACATTCTCACTGATACCGTCCTCATTCACACTGATACCGTCCTCATTCACATTCTCACTGATACCGTCCTCATTCTCATTCTCACTTATACCGCCCTCATTCTCACTGTGCCGTCCTCATTCACATTCTCACTGATACCATCCTCATTCACATTCTCACAGATACCGTCCTCATTCACATTCTCACTGATACCGTCCTCATTCTCATTCTCACTGATACCGTCCCCATTCACATTCTCACTGATACCGTCCTCATTCTAATTCTCACTGATACCGCCCCCATTCACATTATCACTGATACCGTCCCCATTCACATTCTCACTGATTCCGCCCTCATTCTCATTCTCACTGATACCGTCGTCATTCACATTCTCACTGATACCGTCCTCATTCTCACTGATACCGACATCATTCTCACTGATACCGTCCTCATTCACATTCTCACTGATACCGTCCTCATTCACATTCTCATGGATACCCTCCTCATTCTCACTGATACCGTCCTCATTCACATTCTCACTGACACCGTCCTCATTCTCACTGATACCGTCCTCATTCACATTCACACTGATACCGTCCACAGTCACATTCTCACTGATACCGTCCTAATTCACATTCTCACTGATACCGTCCTCATTCACATTCTCACTGATTCCGTCCTCATTCTCACTGATACCATTCTCATTCACATTCTCACTGATACCGTCCTCATTCACACTCACACTGATACCGTCCTCATTCTCACTGATACCGTCCCCATTCACATTCTCACTGATACCGTCCTCATTCTCATTCTCACTGATACCGTCCTCATTCTCACTGATACCGTCCCCATTCACATTCTCACTGATACCGTCCTCATTCACATTCTCACTGATACCGTCCTCATTCACATTCTCACTGATACCATCCTCATTCTCATTCTCACTGATACCGTCCTCATTCTCACTGATACCGTCCTCATTCACATTCTCACTGATACCGTCCTCATTCACATTCTCACTGATACCCTCCTCAGTCTCACTGATACCGTCCTCATTCACATTCTCCCTGATACCGTCCTCATTCACATTCTCACGGATACCGTCCTCATTCTCACTGATACCGTCCTCATTCACATTCTCACTGATACCGTCCTCATTCTCACTGATACCGACATCATTCTCACTGATACCGTCCTCATTCTCACTGACACCGTCCTCATTCACATTCTCACTGATACCGTCCTCATTCACATTCTCACGGATACCCTCCTCATTTTCACTGATACCGTCCTCATTCACATTCACACTGATACCGTCCTCATTCTCACTGATACCGTCCTCATTCACATTCTCACTGATACCGTCCCCATTCACATTCTCACTGATACCGTCCTCATTCTCATTCTCACTGATACCGTCCTCATTCTCACTGATACCGTCCTCATTCACATTCTCACTGATACCGTCCTCATTCACATTCTCACTGATACCCTCCTCATTCACACTGATACCGTCCCCATTCACATTCTCACTGATACCGTCCTCATTCTCATTCTCACTGATACCGTCCTCATTCACATTCTCACTGATACCGTCATCATTCACATTCTCACTGATACCGTCCTCATTCTCATTCTCACTGATGCCGTCCCCATTCACATTCTCACTGATACCGTCCTCATTCTCATTCTCACTGATACCGTCCTCATTCTCATGATCACTGATACCGTCCTTATTCTCACTGATGCCGTCCTCATTCTCACTGATACCGTCTTCATTCACAGTCTCACTGATACCGTCCTCATTCACATTCACACTGATACCGTCCTCATTCACATTCTCACTGATACCGTCCTCATTCTCATTCTCACTGATACCGTCCTCATTCTCATTCTCACTGATACCGTCCTCATTCTCATGATCACTGATACCGTCCTTATTCTCACTGATGCCGTCCTCATTCTCACTGATACCGTCCTCATTCACAGTCTCACTGATACCGTCCTCATTCACATTCACACTGATACCGTCCTCATTCACATTCTCACTGATATCGTCCTCATTCTCACTGATACCGTCCTCATTCTCATTCTCACTGACACCGTCCTCATTCACATTCACACTGATACCGTCCTCATTCACACTGATACCGTCCTCATTCACATTCTCACTGATACCGTCCCCATTCACATTCTCACTGATACCGTCCTCATTCACATTCTCACTGATACCGTCCCCATTCACATTCTCACTGATACCGTCCTCATTCACATTCACACTGATACCGTCCTCTTTCTCATTCTCACTGATACCGTCCTCATTCACATTCACACTGATACCGTCCTCATTCACATTCACACTGATACCGTCCTCATTCACATTCACACTGATACCGTCCTCATTCACATTCTCACTGATACCGTCCTCATTCACATTCTCACTGATACCGTCCTCATTCTCATTCTCACTGATACCGTCCTCATTCACACTGATACCGTCCTCATTCACATTCACACTGATACTGTCCTCATTCACATTCACACTGATACCGTCCTCATTCACATTCTCACTGATACCGTCCTCATTCACATTCACACCGATACCGTCCTCTTTCTCATTCTCACTGATACCGTCCTCATTCTCATTCTCACTGATACCGTTCTCATTCTCACTGATACCGTCCTCATTCACTTTCTCACTGATACCGTCCCCATTCACATTCTCACTGATACCGTCCTCATTCTCACTGATACCGTCCTCATTCACATTCTCACTGATACCGTCCTCATTCACACTGATACCATCCTCATTCACATTCTCACTGATACCGTCCTCATTCTCACTGATACCGTCCCCATTCACATTCTCACTGATACCGTCCTAATTCACATTCTCACTGATACCGTCCTCATTCTCTTTCTCACTGATACCGTCCTCATTTACATTCTCACTGATACCGTCCTCATTCACATTCTCACTGACACCGTCCTCATTCTCACTGGTACCGTCCTCATTCTCATTCTCACTGATACCGTCCCCATTCACATTCTCACTGATACCGTCCTAATTCACATTCTCACTGATACCGTCCTCATTCTCACTGATGCCGTCCTCATTCACATTCTCACTGATCCCGCCCTCATTCACATTCTCACTGATACCGTCCTCATTCACACTGATACCGTCCTCATTCACATTCTCACTGATACCGTCCTCATTCTCATTCTCACTTATACCGCCCTCATTCTCACTGTGCCGTCCTCATTCACATTCTCACTGATACCATCCTCATTCACATTCTCACAGATACCGTCCTCATTCACATTCTCACTGATCCCGCCCTCATTCACATTCTCACTGATACCGTCCTCATTCACACTGATACCGTCCTCATTCACATTCTCACTGATACCGTCCTCATTCTCATTCTCACTTATACCGCCCTCATTCTCACTGTGCCGTCCTCATTCACATTCTCACTGATACCATCCTCATTCACATTCTCACAGATACCGTCCTCATTCACATTCTCACTGATACCGTCCTCATTCTCATTCTCACTGATACCGTCCCCATTCTCATTCTCACTGATACCGTCCTCATTCTCACTGATACCGTCCTCATTCACATTCTCACTGATACCGTCCTCATTCACATTCTCACTGATACCCTCCTCAGTCTCACTGATACCGTCCTCATTCACATTCTCCCTGATACCGTCCTCATTCACATTCTCACGGATACCGTCCTCATTCTCACTGATACCGTCCTCATTCACATTCTCACTGATACCGTCCTCATTCTCACTGATACCGACATCATTCTCACTGATACCGTCCTCATTCTCACTGACACCGTCCTCATTCACATTCTCACTGATACCGTCCTCATTCACATTCTCACGGATACCCTCCTCATTTTCACTGATACCGTCCTCATTCACATTCACACTGATACCGTCCTCATTCTCACTGATACCGTCCTCATTCACATTCTCACTGATACCGTCCCCATTCACATTCTCACTGATACCGTCCTCATTCTCATTCTCACTGATACCGTCCTCATTCTCACTGATACCGTCCTCATTCACATTCTCACTGATACCGTCCTCATTCACATTCTCACTGATACCCTCCTCATTCACACTGATACCGTCCCCATTCACATTCTCACTGATACCGTCCTCATTCTCATTCTCACTGATACCGTCCTCATTCACATTCTCACTGATACCGTCATCATTCACATTCTCACTGATACCGTCCTCATTCTCATTCTCACTGATGCCGTCCCCATTCACATTCTCACTGATACCGTCCTCATTCTCATTCTCACTGATACCGTCCTCATTCTCATGATCACTGATACCGTCCTTATTCTCACTGATGCCGTCCTCATTCTCACTGATACCGTCTTCATTCACAGTCTCACTGATACCGTCCTCATTCACATTCACACTGATACCGTCCTCATTCACATTCTCACTGATACCGTCCTCATTCTCATTCTCACTGATACCGTCCTCATTCTCATTCTCACTGATACCGTCCTCATTCTCATGATCACTGATACCGTCCTTATTCTCACTGATGCCGTCCTCATTCTCACTGATACCGTCCTCATTCACAGTCTCACTGATACCGTCCTCATTCACATTCACACTGATACCGTCCTCATTCACATTCTCACTGATATCGTCCTCATTCTCACTGATACCGTCCTCATTCTCATTCTCACTGACACCGTCCTCATTCACATTCACACTGATACCGTCCTCATTCACACTGATACCGTCCTCATTCACATTCTCACTGATACCGTCCCCATTCACATTCTCACTGATACCGTCCTCATTCACATTCTCACTGATACCGTCCCCATTCACATTCTCACTGATACCGTCCTCATTCACATTCACACTGATACCGTCCTCTTTCTCATTCTCACTGATACCGTCCTCATTCACATTCACACTGATACCGTCCTCATTCACATTCACACTGATACCGTCCTCATTCACATTCACACTGATACCGTCCTCATTCACATTCTCACTGATACCGTCCTCATTCACATTCTCACTGATACCGTCCTCATTCTCATTCTCACTGATACCGTCCTCATTCACACTGATACCGTCCTCATTCACATTCACACTGATACTGTCCTCATTCACATTCACACTGATACCGTCCTCATTCACATTCTCACTGATACCGTCCTCATTCACATTCACACCGATACCGTCCTCTTTCTCATTCTCACTGATACCGTCCTCATTCTCATTCTCACTGATACCGTTCTCATTCTCACTGATACCGTCCTCATTCACTTTCTCACTGATACCGTCCCCATTCACATTCTCACTGATACCGTCCTCATTCTCACTGATACCGTCCTCATTCACATTCTCACTGATACCGTCCTCATTCACACTGATACCATCCTCATTCACATTCTCACTGATACCGTCCTCATTCTCACTGATACCGTCCCCATTCACATTCTCACTGATACCGTCCTAATTCACATTCTCACTGATACCGTCCTCATTCTCTTTCTCACTGATACCGTCCTCATTTACATTCTCACTGATACCGTCCTCATTCACATTCTCACTGACACCGTCCTCATTCTCACTGGTACCGTCCTCATTCTCATTCTCACTGATACCGTCCCCATTCACATTCTCACTGATACCGTCCTAATTCACATTCTCACTGATACCGTCCTCATTCTCACTGATGCCGTCCTCATTCACATTCTCACTGATCCCGCCCTCATTCACATTCTCACTGATACCGTCCTCATTCACACTGATACCGTCCTCATTCACATTCTCACTGATACCGTCCTCATTCTCATTCTCACTTATACCGCCCTCATTCTCACTGTGCCGTCCTCATTCACATTCTCACTGATACCATCCTCATTCACATTCTCACAGATACCGTCCTCATTCACATTCTCACTGATACCGTCCTCATTCTCATTCTCACTGATACCGTCCCCATTCACATTCTCACTGATACCGTCCTCATTCTAATTCTCACTGATACCGCCCCCATTCACATTATCACTGATACCGTCCCCATTCACATTCTCACTGATTCCGCCCTCATTCTCATTCTCACTGATACCGTCGTCATTCACATTCTCACTGATACCGTCCTCATTCTCACTGATACCGACATCATTCTCACTGATACCGTCCTCATTCACATTCTCACTGATACCGTCCTCATTCACATTCTCATGGATACCCTCCTCATTCTCACTGATACCGTCCTCATTCACATTCTCACTGACACCGTCCTCATTCTCACTGATACCGTCCTCATTCACATTCACACTGATACCGTCCACAGTCACATTCTCACTGATACCGTCCTAATTCACATTCTCACTGATACCGTCCTCATTCACATTCTCACTGATTCCGTCCTCATTCTCACTGATACCATTCTCATTCACATTCTCACTGATACCGTCCTCATTCACACTCACACTGATACCGTCCTCATTCTCACTGATACCGTCCCCATTCACATTCTCACTGATACCGTCCTCATTCTCATTCTCACTGATACCGTCCTCATTCTCACTGATACCGTCCCCATTCACATTCTCACTGATACCGTCCTCATTCACATTCTCACTGATACCGTCCTCATTCACATTCTCACTGATACCATCCTCATTCTCATTCTCACTGATACCGTCCTCATTCTCACTGATACCGTCCTCATTCACATTCTCACTGATACCGTCCTCATTCACATTCTCACTGATACCCTCCTCAGTCTCACTGATACCGTCCTCATTCACATTCTCCCTGATACCGTCCTCATTCACATTCTCACGGATACCGTCCTCATTCTCACTGATACCGTCCTCATTCACATTCTCACTGATACCGTCCTCATTCTCACTGATACCGACATCATTCTCACTGATACCGTCCTCATTCTCACTGACACCGTCCTCATTCACATTCTCACTGATACCGTCCTCATTCACATTCTCACTGATACCGTCCTCATTCACATTCACACTGATACCGTCCTCATTCTCACTGATACCGTCCTCATTCACATTCTCACTGATACCGTCCTAATTCACATTCTCACTGATACCGTCCTCATTCACATTCTCACTGACACCGACATCATTCTCACTGATACCGTCCTCATTCTCACTGATACCGTCCTCATTCACATTCTCACTGATACCGTCCTCATTCACATTCTCACGGATACCCTCCTCATTCTCACTGATACCGTCCTCATTCACATTCACACTGATACCGTCCTCATTCTCACTGATACCGTCCTCATTCTCACTGATACCGTCCTCATTCACATTCTCACGGATACCCTCCTCATTCTCACTGATACCGTCCTCATTCACATTCACACTGATACCGTCCTCATTCTCACTGATACCGTCCTCATTCACATTCTCACTGATACCGTCCTAATTCACATTCTCACTGATACCGTCCTCATTCACATTCTCACTGACACCGACATCATTCTCACTGATACCGTCCTCATTCTCACTGATACCGTCCTGATTCACATTCACACTGATACCGTCCTCATTCTCATTCTCACTGATACCGTCCTCATTCTCATGATCACTGATACCGTCCTTATTCTCACTGATGCCGTCCTCATTCTCACTGATACCGTCTTCATTCACAGTCTCACTGATACCGTCCTCATTCACATTCACACTGATACCGTCCTCATTCACATTCTCACTGATACCGTCCTCATTCTCATTCTCACTGATACCGTCCTCATTCTCATTCTCACTGATACCGTCCTCATTCTCATGATCACTGATACCGTCCTTATTCTCACTGATGCCGTCCTCATTCTCACTGATACCGTCCTCATTCACAGTCTCACTGATACCGTCCTCATTCACATTCACACTGATACCGTCCTCATTCACATTCTCACTGATATCGTCCTCATTCTCACTGATACCGTCCTCATTCTCATTCTCACTGACACCGTCCTCATTCACATTCACACTGATACCGTCCTCATTCACACTGATACCGTCCTCATTCACATTCTCACTGATACCGTCCCCATTCACATTCTCACTGATACCGTCCTCATTCACATTCTCACTGATACCGTCCCCATTCACATTCTCACTGATACCGTCCTCATTCACATTCACACTGATACCGTCCTCTTTCTCATTCTCACTGATACCGTCCTCATTCACATTCACACTGATACCGTCCTCATTCACATTCACACTGATACCGTCCTCATTCACATTCACACTGATACCGTCCTCATTCACATTCTCACTGATACCGTCCTCATTCACATTCTCACTGATACCGTCCTCATTCTCATTCTCACTGATACCGTCCTCATTCACACTGATACCGTCCTCATTCACATTCACACTGATACTGTCCTCATTCACATTCACACTGATACCGTCCTCATTCACATTCTCACTGATACCGTCCTCATTCACATTCACACCGATACCGTCCTCTTTCTCATTCTCACTGATACCGTCCTCATTCTCATTCTCACTGATACCGTTCTCATTCTCACTGATACCGTCCTCATTCACTTTCTCACTGATACCGTCCCCATTCACATTCTCACTGATACCGTCCTCATTCTCACTGATACCGTCCTCATTCACATTCTCACTGATACCGTCCTCATTCACACTGATACCATCCTCATTCACATTCTCACTGATACCGTCCTCATTCTCACTGATACCGTCCCCATTCACATTCTCACTGATACCGTCCTAATTCACATTCTCACTGATACCGTCCTCATTCTCTTTCTCACTGATACCGTCCTCATTTACATTCTCACTGATACCGTCCTCATTCACATTCTCACTGACACCGACATCATTCTCACTGATACCGTCCTCATTCTCACTGATACCGTCCTGATTCACATTCACACTGATACCGTCCTCATTCTCATTCTCACTGATACCGTCCTCATTCTCACTGATACCGTCCTCATTCACATTCTCACTGATACCGTCCTCATTCACATTCTCACTGATACCCTCCTCAGTCTCACTGATACCGTCCTCATTCACATTCTCCCTGATACCGTCCTCATTCACATTCTCACGGATACCGTCCTCATTCTCACTGATACCGTCCTCATTCACATTCTCACTGATACCGTCCTCATTCTCACTGATACCGACATCATTCTCACTGATACCGTCCTCATTCTCACTGACACCGTCCTCATTCACATTCTCACTGATACCGTCCTCATTCACATTCTCACTGATACCGTCCTCATTCACATTCACACTGATACCGTCCTCATTCTCACTGATACCGTCCTCATTCACATTCTCACTGATACCGTCCTAATTCACATTCTCACTGATACCGTCCTCATTCACATTCTCACTGACACCGACATCATTCTCACTGATACCGTCCTCATTCTCACTGATACCGTCCTCATTCACATTCTCACTGATACCGTCCTCATTCACATTCTCACGGATACCCTCCTCATTCTCACTGATACCGTCCTCATTCACATTCACACTGATACCGTCCTCATTCTCACTGATACCGTCCTCATTCTCACTGATACCGTCCTCATTCACATTCTCACGGATACCCTCCTCATTCTCACTGATACCGTCCTCATTCACATTCACACTGATACCGTCCTCATTCTCACTGATACCGTCCTCATTCACATTCTCACTGATACCGTCCTAATTCACATTCTCACTGATACCGTCCTCATTCACATTCTCACTGACACCGACATCATTCTCACTGATACCGTCCTCATTCTCACTGATACCGTCCTGATTCACATTCACACTGATACCGTCCTCATTCTCATTCTCACTGATACCGTCCTCATTCTCATGATCACTGATACCGTCCTTATTCTCACTGATGCCGTCCTCATTCTCACTGATACCGTCTTCATTCACAGTCTCACTGATACCGTCCTCATTCACATTCACACTGATACCGTCCTCATTCACATTCTCACTGATACCGTCCTCATTCTCATTCTCACTGATACCGTCCTCATTCTCATTCTCACTGATACCGTCCTCATTCTCATGATCACTGATACCGTCCTTATTCTCACTGATGCCGTCCTCATTCTCACTGATACCGTCCTCATTCACAGTCTCACTGATACCGTCCTCATTCACATTCACACTGATACCGTCCTCATTCACATTCTCACTGATATCGTCCTCATTCTCACTGATACCGTCCTCATTCTCATTCTCACTGACACCGTCCTCATTCACATTCACACTGATACCGTCCTCATTCACACTGATACCGTCCTCATTCACATTCTCACTGATACCGTCCCCATTCACATTCTCACTGATACCGTCCTCATTCACATTCTCACTGATACCGTCCCCATTCACATTCTCACTGATACCGTCCTCATTCACATTCACACTGATACCGTCCTCTTTCTCATTCTCACTGATACCGTCCTCATTCACATTCACACTGATACCGTCCTCATTCACATTCACACTGATACCGTCCTCATTCACATTCACACTGATACCGTCCTCATTCACATTCTCACTGATACCGTCCTCATTCACATTCTCACTGATACCGTCCTCATTCTCATTCTCACTGATACCGTCCTCATTCACACTGATACCGTCCTCATTCACATTCACACTGATACTGTCCTCATTCACATTCACACTGATACCGTCCTCATTCACATTCTCACTGATACCGTCCTCATTCACATTCACACCGATACCGTCCTCTTTCTCATTCTCACTGATACCGTCCTCATTCTCATTCTCACTGATACCGTTCTCATTCTCACTGATACCGTCCTCATTCACTTTCTCACTGATACCGTCCCCATTCACATTCTCACTGATACCGTCCTCATTCTCACTGATACCGTCCTCATTCACATTCTCACTGATACCGTCCTCATTCACACTGATACCATCCTCATTCACATTCTCACTGATACCGTCCTCATTCTCACTGATACCGTCCCCATTCACATTCTCACTGATACCGTCCTAATTCACATTCTCACTGATACCGTCCTCATTCTCTTTCTCACTGATACCGTCCTCATTTACATTCTCACTGATACCGTCCTCATTCACATTCTCACTGACACCGTCCTCATTCTCACTGGTACCGTCCTCATTCTCATTCTCACTGATACCGTCCCCATTCACATTCTCACTGATACCGTCCTAATTCACATTCTCACTGATACCGTCCTCATTCTCACTGATGCCGTCCTCATTCACATTCTCACTGATCCCGCCCTCATTCACATTCTCACTGATACCGTCCTCATTCACACTGATACCGTCCTCATTCACATTCTCACTGATACCGTCCTCATTCTCATTCTCACTTATACCGCCCTCATTCTCACTGTGCCGTCCTCATTCACATTCTCACTGATACCATCCTCATTCACATTCTCACAGATACCGTCCTCATTCACATTCTCACTGATACCGTCCTCATTCTCATTCTCACTGATACCGTCCCCATTCACATTCTCACTGATACCGTCCTCATTCTAATTCTCACTGATACCGCCCCCATTCACATTATCACTGATACCGTCCCCATTCACATTCTCACTGATTCCGCCCTCATTCTCATTCTCACTGATACCGTCGTCATTCACATTCTCACTGATACCGTCCTCATTCTCACTGATACCGACATCATTCTCACTGATACCGTCCTCATTCACATTCTCACTGATACCGTCCTCATTCACATTCTCATGGATACCCTCCTCATTCTCACTGATACCGTCCTCATTCACATTCTCACTGACACCGTCCTCATTCTCACTGATACCGTCCTCATTCACATTCACACTGATACCGTCCACAGTCACATTCTCACTGATACCGTCCTAATTCACATTCTCACTGATACCGTCCTCATTCACATTCTCACTGATTCCGTCCTCATTCTCACTGATACCATTCTCATTCACATTCTCACTGATACCGTCCTCATTCACACTCACACTGATACCGTCCTCATTCTCACTGATACCGTCCCCATTCACATTCTCACTGATACCGTCCTCATTCTCATTCTCACTGATACCGTCCTCATTCTCACTGATACCGTCCCCATTCACATTCTCACTGATACCGTCCTCATTCACATTCTCACTGATACCGTCCTCATTCACATTCTCACTGATACCATCCTCATTCTCATTCTCACTGATACCGTCCTCATTCTCACTGATACCGTCCTCATTCACATTCTCACTGATACCGTCCTCATTCACATTCTCACTGATACCCTCCTCAGTCTCACTGATACCGTCCTCATTCACATTCTCCCTGATACCGTCCTCATTCACATTCTCACGGATACCGTCCTCATTCTCACTGATACCGTCCTCATTCACATTCTCACTGATACCGTCCTCATTCTCACTGATACCGACATCATTCTCACTGATACCGTCCTCATTCTCACTGACACCGTCCTCATTCACATTCTCACTGATACCGTCCTCATTCACATTCTCACTGATACCGTCCTCATTCACATTCACACTGATACCGTCCTCATTCTCACTGATACCGTCCTCATTCACATTCTCACTGATACCGTCCTAATTCACATTCTCACTGATACCGTCCTCATTCACATTCTCACTGACACCGACATCATTCTCACTGATACCGTCCTCATTCTCACTGATACCGTCCTCATTCACATTCTCACTGATACCGTCCTCATTCACATTCTCACGGATACCCTCCTCATTCTCACTGATACCGTCCTCATTCACATTCACACTGATACCGTCCTCATTCTCACTGATACCGTCCTCATTCTCACTGATACCGTCCTCATTCACATTCTCACGGATACCCTCCTCATTCTCACTGATACCGTCCTCATTCACATTCACACTGATACCGTCCTCATTCTCACTGATACCGTCCTCATTCACATTCTCACTGATACCGTCCTAATTCACATTCTCACTGATACCGTCCTCATTCACATTCTCACTGACACCGACATCATTCTCACTGATACCGTCCTCATTCTCACTGATACCGTCCTGATTCACATTCACACTGATACCGTCCTCATTCTCATTCTCACTGATACCGTCCTCATTCACATTCACACTGATACCGTCCTGATTCCCATTCACACTGATACCGTTCTCTTTCTCATTCTCACTGATACCGTCCTCATTCACATTCTCACTGATACCGTCCTCATTCTCACTGATACCGTCCTCATTCACATTCACACTGATACCGTCCCCATTCACATTCTCACTGATATCGTCCTAATTCACATTCTCACTGATACCGTCCTCATTCACATACTCACTGATACCGTCCTCATTCACATTCACACTGATACCGTCCTCATTCACATTCTCACTGATACCGTCCTCATTCTCACTGATGCCGTCCTCATTCTCACTGATACCGTCCTCATTCACATTCTCACTGATACCGTCCTCATTCACATTCACACTGATACCGTCCTCATTCACATTCACACTGATACCGTCCTCATTCTCATTCTCACTGATACCGTCCTCATTCACATTCTCACTGATACTGTCCTCATTCTCATTCTCACTGATACCGTCCTCATTCTCACTGATCCCGTCCCCATTCACATTCTCACTGATACCGTCCTCATTCACATTCTCACTGATACCGTCCTCATTCTCATTCTCACTGATACCGTCCTCATTCACACTGATACCGTCCTCATTCACATTCTCACTGATACCGTCCTCATTCACATTCTCACTGATACCGTCCTCATTCACATTCTCACTGATACCATCCTCATTCTCATTCTCACTGATACCGTCCTCATTCACACTTATACCGTCCTCATTCACACTGATACCGTCCTCATTCACATTCTCACTGATACCGTCCTCATTCTCACTGATACCGTCCTCATTCACATTCTCACTGATACCGTCCTCATTCTCACTGATACCGTCCTCATTCACATTCTCACTGATACCGTCCTCATTCACATTCACACTGATACCGTCCTCATTCACATTCTCACTGATATCGTCCTCATTCTCACTGATACCGTCCTCATTCTCATTCTCACTGACACCGTCCTCATTCACATTCACACTGATACCGTCCTCATTCACACTGATACCGTCCTCATTCACATTCTCACTGATACCGTCCCCATTCACATTCTCACTGATACCGTCCTCATTCACATTCTCACTGATACCGTCCCCATTCACATTCTCACTGATACCGTCCTCATTCACATTCACACTGATACCGTCCTCTTTTTCATTCTCACTGATACCGTCCTCATTCACATTCACACTGATACCGTCCTCATTCACCTTCACACTGATACCGTCCTCATTCACATTCACACTGATACCGTCCTCATTCACATTCTCACTGATACCGTCCTCATTCACATTCTCACTGATACCGTCCTCATTCTCATTCTCACTGATACCGTCCTCATTCACACTGATACCGTCCTCATTCACATTCACACTGATACTGTCCTCATTCACATTCTCACAGATACCGTCCTCATTCACATTCTCACTGATACCGTCCTCATTCACACTGATAACATCCTCATTCACATTCTCACTGATACCGTCCTCATTCTTACTGATACCGTCCTCATTCTCATTCCCACTGATACCGTCCTCATTCACATTCTCACTGATACCGTCCTCATTCTCACTGTTACCGTCCTCATTCTCATTCTCACTGATACGTCCTCATTCTCATTCTCACTGATACCGTCCTCATTCTCACTGATGCCGTCCTCATTCACATTCTCACTGTTACCGTCCTCATTCACCTTCTCACTGATACCCTCCTCATTCACATTCTCACTGATACCGTCCTCATTCACATTCTCACTGATACCGTCCTCATTCACATTCTCACTGATACCGTCCTCATTCTCATTCTCACTGATACCGTCCCCATTCACATTCTCACTGATACCGTCCTCATTCTCATTCTCACTGATACCGTCCTCATTCTCACTGATACCGTCCTCATTCACATTCTCACTGATACCCTCCTCATTCACACTGATACCGTCCCCATTCACATTCTCACTGATACCGTCCTCATTCTCATTCTCACTGATACCGTCCTCATTCACATTCTCACTGATACCGTCATCATTCACATTCTCACTGATACCGTCCTCATTCTCATTCTCACTGATGCCGTCCCCATTCACATTCTCACTGATACCGTCCTCATTCTCATTCTCACTGATACCGTCCTCATTCTCATGATCACTGATACCGTCCTTATTCTCACTGATGCCGTCCTCATTCTCACTGATACCGTCCTCATTCACAGTCTCACTGATACCGTCCTCATTCACATTCACACTGATACCGTCCTCATTCACATTCTCACTGATACCGTCCTCATTCTCATTCTCACTGATACCGTCCTCATTCTCATTCTCACTGATACCGTCCTCATTCTCATGATCACTGATACCGTCCTTATTCTCACTGATGCCGTCCTCATTCTCACTGATACCGTCCTCATTCACAGTCTCACTGATACCGTCCTCATTCACATTCACACTGATACCGTCCTCATTCACATTCTCACTGATACCGTCCTCATTCACATTCTCACTGATACCGTCCTCATTCACATTCTCACTGATACTGTCCTCATTCACATTCTCACTGATACCGTCCTCATTCACATTCACACTGATACTGTCCTCATTCACATTCTCACTGATACCGTCCTCATTCACATTCACACTGATACCGTCCTCTTTCTCATTCTCACTGATACCGTCCTCATTCACATTCACACTGATACCGTCCTCATTCTCACTGATACCATCCCCATTCACATTCTCCCTGATACCGTCCTCATTCACATTCACACTGATACCGTCCTCATTCACATTCACACTGATACCGTCCACTTTCTCATTCTCACTGATACCGTCCTCATTCACATTCACACTGATACCGTCCTCTTTCTCATTCTCACTGATACCGTCCTCATTCACATTCACACTGATACCGTCCTCATTCTCACTGATACCATCCCCATTCACATTCTCCCTGATACCGTCCTCATTCACATTCACACTGATACCGTCCTCATTCACATTCTCACTGATACCGTCCTCTTTCTCATTCTCACTGATACTGTCCTCATTCACATTCACACTGATACCGTCCTCATTCTCACTGATACCATCCCCATTCACATTCTCCCTGATACCGTCCTCATTCACATTCACACTGATACCGTCCTCATTCACATTCACACTGATACCGTCCCCATTCACATTCTCACTGATACCGTCCTGATTCACATTCACACTGATACCGTCCTCATTCACATTCACACTGATACCGTCCTCATTCACATTCTCACTGATACCGTCCTCATTCACATTCTCACTGATACCGTCCTCATTCTCAAGATACCGTCCTCAATCACATTCACACTGATACCGTCCTCATTCTCACTGATACCGTCCTCATTCACATTCTCACTGATACCGTCCTGACTCACATTCACACAGATACCGCCCTCATTCACATTCTCACTGATACCGTCCTCATTCTCATTCTCACTGATACCGTCCTCATTCACATTCACACTGATACCGTCCTCATTCACATTCTCACTGATACCGTCCTCATTCTCATTCTCACTGATACCGTCCTCATTCACATTCTCACTGATACCGTCCTCATTCTCACTGATACCGTCCTCATTCTCATTCTCACTGATACCGTCCTCATTCACATTCTCACTGATACCGTCCTCATTCACATTCACACTGATACCGTCCTCTTTCTCATTCTCACTGATACCGTCCTCATTCACATTCACACTGATACCGTCCTCTTTCACATTCTCACTGATACCGTCCTCATTCTCATTCTCACTGATACCGTCCTCATTCACATTCTCACTGATACCGTCCTCATTCACATTCTCACTGATACCGTCCTCATTCACATTCTCACTGATACCGTCCTCATTCACATTCTCACTGATACCTTCCTCATTCACATTCTCACTGATACCGTCCTCATTCACATTCTCACTGATACCGTCCTCATTCACATTCTCACTGATACCGTCCTCATTCACACTGATACCGTCCTCATTCACATTCTCACTGATACCGTCCTCATTCTCACTGATACCGTCCCCATTCCGATTCTCACTGATACCGTCCCCATTCACATTCTCACTGATACCGTCCTCATTCACATTCACACTGATACCGTCCTTATTCACATTCTCACTGATACCGTCTTCATTCACACTGATACCGTCCTCATTCACATTTTCACTGATACCGTCCTCATTCTCATTCTCACTGATGCCGTCCCCATTCACATTCTCACTGATACCGTCCTCATTCTCATTCTCACTGATACCGTCCTCATTCTCATGATCACTGATACCGTCCTTATTCTCACTGATGCCGTCCTCATTCTCACTGATACCGTCCTCATTCACAGTCTCACTGATACCGTCCTCATTCACATTCACACTGATACCGTCCTCATTCACATTCTCACTGATACCGTCCTCATTCTCATTCTCACTGATACCGTCCTCATTCTGATTCTCACTGATACCGTCCTCATTCTCATGATCACTGATACCGTCCTTATTCTCACTGATGCCGTCCTCATTCTCACTGATACCGTCCTCATTCACAGTCTCACTGATACCGTCCTCATTCACATTCACACTGATACCGTCCTCATTCACATTCTCACTGATACCGTCCTCATTCACATTCACACTGATACCGTCCTCATTCACATTCTCACTGATACCGTCCTCATTCACATTCTCACTGATACCGTCCTCATTCACATTCACACTGATACCGTCCTCATTCACATTCTCACTGATACCGTCCTCATTCTCATTCTCACTGATACCGTCCTCATTCTCACTGATACCGTCCCCATTCACATTCTCACTGATACCGTCCTCATTCACATTCACACTGATACCGTCCGCATTCACATTCACACTGATACCGTCCTCATTCACATTCTCACTGATACCATCCTCATTCTCATTCTCACTGATACCCTCCTCATTCACACTGATACCGTCCTCATTCACATTCTCACTGATACCGTCCTCATTCACATTCTCACTGATACTGTCCTCATTCACATTCTCACTGATACCGTCCTCATTCACATTCACACTGATACTGTCCTCATTCACATTCTCACTGATACCGTCCTCATTCACATTCACACTGATACCGTCCTCTTTCTCATTCTCACTGATACCGTCCTCATTCACATTCACACTGATACCGTCCTCATTCTCACTGATACCGTCCCCATTCACATTCTCCCTGATACCGTCCTCATTCACATTCACACTGATACCGTCCTCATTCTCACTGATACCGTCCTCATTCACATTCACACTGATACCGTCCTCATTCACATTCACACTGATACCGTCCACTTTCTCATTCTCACTGATACCGTCCTCATTCACATTCTCACTGATACCGTCCTGATTCACATTCACACTGATACCGTCCTCATTCACATTCACACTGATACCGTCCTGATTCACATTCACACTGATACCGTCCTCATTCACATTCTCACTGATACCGTCCTCATTCACATTCTCACTGATACCGTCCTCATTCTCACTGATACCGTCCTCAATCACATTCACACTGATACCGTCCTCATTCTCACTGATACCGTCCTCATTCACATTCTCACTGATACCGTCCTGATTCACATTCACACAGATACCGCCCTCATTCACATTCTCACTGATACCGTCCTCATTCTCATTCTCACTGATACCGTCCTCATTCACATTCACACTGATACCGTCCTCATTCACATTCTCACTGATACCGTCCTCATTCTCATTCTCACTGATACCGTCCTCATTCACATTCTCACTGATACCGTCCTCATTCTCACTGATACCGTCCTCATTCTCATTCTCACTGATACCGTCCTCATTCACATTCTCACTGATACCGTCCTCATTCACATTCACACTGATACCGTCCTCTTTCTCATTCTCACTGATACCGTCCTCATTCACATTCACACTGATACCGTCCTCATTCACATTCTCACTGATACCGTCCTCATTCTCATTCTCACTGATACCGTCCTCATTCACATTCTCACTGATACCGTCCTCATTCACATTCTCACTGATACCGTCCTCATTCACATTCTCACTGATACCGTCCTCATTCACATTCTCACTGATACCTTCCTCATTCACATTCTCACTGATACCGTCCTCATTCACATTCTCACTGATACCGTCCTCATTCACATTCTCACTGATACCGTCCTCATTCACACTGATACCGTCCTCATTCACATTCTCACTGATACCGTCCTCATTCTCACTGATACCGTCCCCATTCAGATTCTCACTGATACCGTCCCCATTCACATTCTCACTGATACCGTCCTCATTCACATTCACACTGATACCGTCCTTATTCACATTCTCACTGATACCGTCTTCATTCACACTGATACCGTCCTCATTCACATTCTCACTGATACCGTCCTCATTCCACATTCTCACTGATACCGTCCTCATTCACACTGATACCGTCCTCATTCACATTCTCACTGATACCGTCCTCATTCACATTCTCACTGATACCGTCTTCATTCACACTGATACCGTCCTCATTCACATTCTCACTGATACCGTCCTCATTCCCACTGATACCGTCCTCATTCACATTCTCACTGATATCGTCGTCATTCACATTCTCACTGATATTCTCTTTCCCGACATACCATATCGCACTGCCAGCACAGATTTAAAAATATATATATTTTATTAAAGTTTTCAAACAAAATTTTTTCCATTACAAATCAACAAAAATGATAACATGATAACTGCTATATAACATTGTTTAACTAACATAGTAAACAAACCAAATAACACGAAGTAACGCTCCCCCCCACCCCCTCTCCCCCTCCAAAAACACAAACAATGCACTCCCGGCTCATCCGCTACTCCAAATATAGCTAACCCCCAGCCTGGTTTGACCCGGACATTCACCACCTTCGAAATCACTCCCATCACTCCCCTCCAATACCCCTCCAATGCCGGACACAACTAAAACATATGTGTGTGGTTTGCCGGGCTTCCCCCGCACATCCCACACTTGTCCTCCACTCCGAAGATCCTGCTCAACCTCGCTCCCGTTATATGCGCTCTATGCAGCACCTTAAATTGGATCAGGCTAAGCCTGGCACACGAGGAAGAGGAATTTACCCTACTTAGGGCATCAGCCCACAAACCCTCCTCAATCTCCTCCCCGAGCTCGTCTTCCCATTTTCCCTTCAGTTCGCCCACCAGCTCCTCCCCCTCTTCTCTCCTCTCCCGGTATATATCTGACACTTTGCCCTCCCCGACCCACACCCCCGAAAGCAGCCTGTCCTGGATCCCTTGTGTCGGGAGCAGCGGAAATTCCCTCACCAGTTGTCTCGTGAACGCTCTCACCTGCATATATCTAAAGAAAATTCCCCGGGGCAGCTCATACTTTTTCTCAAGCGCTCTCAAGCTCGCAAACGTCCCATCTATAAATAAATCTCTCACTATCCTGATTCCTACCCGGTGCCAGCTCTGGAATCCTCCGTCCAACCTCCCTGGGGCAAACCTATGGTTGTTCCTGATCGGGGACCACACCGAGGCTCCCAGCACACCCCTCTGTCGCCTCCATTGCCCCCAGATACTTAATGTTGCCGCCACCACTGGGTTTGTGGTAACATTTTTTGGGGAGAGCGGTAGTGGCGCCGTCACCAGCGCTTTTAAACTCGTTCCTTTGCAGGACGCCATCTCCAGCCTTTTCCACGCCGCTCCCTCTCCCTCCATCATCCACTTACATATCATCGCCACGTTGGCAGCCCAATAGTAATCGCCCAAATTCGGCAACGCCAGTCCCCCTCTGACTCTGCTACGTTGTAGGAACCCCCTCCTTACCCTCGGGGCCTTCCTTGCCCACACGAAGCTCGTGATGTTTCTATATATTTTTTGCAAAAGGCCTTAGTGATCAGTATAGGGAGACATTGGAACACGAATAGGAACCTCGGGAGGACCATCATCTTAATCGCCTGCACTCTGCCCGCCAGCGATAGCGGCTGCATGTCCCACCTTTTGAAATCCTCTTCCATTTGTTCCACCAGTCGAGTCAGATTGAGTCTGTGTAAGGTTCCCCAACTCCTGGCTACCTGAATCCCCAGGTATCGGAAGTTTCTTTCCACTCTCCTTAGCGGTAGGCCATCTATCCCTCTACTCTGGTCCCCAGGGTGTATTACAAAAAGCTCACTCTTTCCCATGTTAAGCCTATATCCCAAGAAATCTCCAAACTTCCTCAATATCTGCATGGCCTCTGTCATCCCCCCACTGGGTCCGCTACATATAGCAGTAGGTCATCCATGTAGAGTGACACTCGGTGTTCCTCTCCCCCTCTAATCACCCCTCTCCATTTTCTGGAGTCTCTCAGCGCTATGGCCAGTGGTTCAATTGCCAGCGCGAACAGTAATGGGGACAACGGGCATCCCTGCCTTGTTCCCCTGTGTAGTCGAAAATACTCCGACCTTTGCCGATTTGTGACCACACTTGCCGTTGGGGCCCCATATAGGAGTTTAACCCAACTGACAAACCCCTCCCTGAACCCGAACCTCCTCAGCACCTCCCATAGATACTCCCACTCCACCCTATCAAATGCCTTCTCTGCATCCATTGCCGCCACTATCTCTGCCTCCCCCTCTGCTGGGGGCATCATTATCACCCCTAATAGCCGTCGCACGTTGACATTTAATTGTCTCCCCTTTACGAACACTGTCTGGTCTTCGTGCACCACCCCCGGGACACAATCCTCTGTCCTCGTTGCCAGCACCTTTGCCAGCAACTTGGCGTCCACATTTAGCAGTGAGATAGGCCTATAGGACCCGCACTGCAGCGTATCTTTATCTCGCTTCAAGATTAGCGATATCGTCGCCTCCGACATTGTCGGGGGTAGGGTCCCCCCTTCTCTGGCCTCGTTAAAGGTCCTTACCAGCAGCGGGGCCAACAAGTCCACATATTTTCTCTAGAATTCCACCGGGAACCCATCTGGTCCCGGGGCCTTCCCTGCCTGCATGTTCCCCAGCCCCTTGGTAACCTCGTCCACCCCAATCGGCGCCCCCAGGCCTTCCACCTCCTGCTCCTCCACCCTCGGGAACCTTAATTGGTCCAAAAACTGCCGCATCCCCTCTTTTCCCTCCGGGGGTTGGGACCTATATAGTCTCTCGTAAAAGGTCTTAAACACCTCATTTATCTTCCCTGCTCTCCGCACCGTGGCTCCCATTTCATCCCTAATTCCCCCTATCTCCCTCGCCTCTGTCCTCTTCCGCAGCTGGTGGGCCAACAGGCGACTCGCCTTTTCCCCATATTCATATCTCATCCCCTGTGCCTTTCTCCACTGTGCCTCCGCCCTCCCTGTGGTCAACAGGTCGAACTCCGTCTGGAGTCGTTGCCTCTCCCTGTATAGTCCTTCATCCGGGGCCTCCGCATATTTTTTATCTACCCTCAAAATCTCCCCCAGTAGTCTTTCCCTTTCCTTGGCCTCTGTTTTCCCCTTGTGGGCCCTGATGGAGATCAGCTCTCCTCTGACCACCGCCTTTAGTGCTTCCCATACTACTCCCACCCGGACCTCCCCGTCGTCATTGGCCTCCAGGTACCTTTCGATACATCCCCGCACCCTTCCGCAGACTCCCTCATCCGCCAATAATCCCACATCCAGTCGCCAGAGTGGACGCTGCTTCCTCTCCTCTCCTAATTCCAGGTCCACCCAGTGTGGGGCATGATCTGAAACAGCTATAGCTGAGTACTCAGTTCCTTCCACCCTCGAAATCAGTGACCTTCCCAAAACAAAGAAATCTATCCGGGAGTACACCTTGTGAACATGGGAGAAGAAGGAGAACTCTTTGGCCATCGGCCTAACAAATCGCCACGGATCCACTCCCCCCATTTGGTCCATAAACCCCCGAAGCACCTTGGCCGCTGCCGGCCTTCTTCCGGTCCTAGATCTAGATCTATCTAACCCTGGGTCCAGCACGGTGTTGAAGTCCCCCCCCCCACATTATCAGGTTTCCTACCTCCAGGTCCGGGATACGTCCCAGCATCCGCTTCATAAATCCCGCATCATCCCAATTCGGGGCATATACATCAACCAACACGACCTCCATTCCCTGCAGTCTGCCACTCACCATCACATATCTGCCACCGCTGTCTGCTACAATGTTCCTAGCCTCGAATGACACCCGTTTCCCCACCAGTATGGCCACCCCTCTGTTCTTTGCATCCAGCCCTGAGTGGAACACCTGTCCCACCCATCCTTTCCTTAACCTAACTTGGTCCGCCACCTTCAGGTGCGTCTCCTGAAGCATGGCCACGTCTGCCCTCAGTCCTTTCAAGTGCGCGAACACTCGGGCCCTCTTAATCGGCCCATTTAGGCCTCTCACGTTCCACCTGATCAGCCGAACTGGGGGGCTGCCTGCCCCCCTCCCCTGTCGACTAGCCATCACCCTCTCTGGGCCAGTCCCACGTCCCGGTTCCGCGCACCCACCCGTTCCCCAGGCGGCGCATTCCCGCCCCGACCACCTTTTCTTTTACCAGTTCCTTTTCGATCTCTGCAGCAGCAACCCAGTTATTCCCCCCCACCCCCCCCCCACCCCCGCTAGATCCCCATCTAGCATGATTACTCCCCCCATATTGCTTCCGAAAGTCAGCTGACTTCAACTGACCCCGGCTTCTCCCGCTCTCTCTTTGACCCCCCCCCCGTGTGGGGAACTCCCATCTACCTTGCGCCTATCTTCCCGCCATCATCATTCTGGCGCGGGAACAAGAAAAATAAGCCCCGTGTTCTCTAGAGCCGCCCCGCCCCTGGTGGCGCAGCTCCCTCTGTCGCCCCACTCCCATTCCCCATCCCCCGCCTATGTCTCTTCTTCCCCCCCACCGGCGCCCACATTTCTTAGTGTCCCCCCCTCCCCAATTTACATCTCTATATACATCAGCATTGTCATTTCCCCTCCAACAGTAGTGATGCCTCTCCTGGTGCGTGACCCACAGTTGCGCCGGCTGCAACATCCTGAACTTCACCTTCTTCTTATGCAGCACCTCCTTGGCTCGATTAAAACTCGCCCTCCTTCTCGCCACCTCCGCACTCCAATCCTGGCACACCCGTACCACCGCATTCTCCCATCTACTACTCCGTACCTTTTTGGCCCATCTCAGAACCACCTCTCTGTCATTGAAGCGGTGAAATCGCACGATCATCGCCCTAGGTGGTTCTCCCGCCTTTGGTCTCCTCGCAGGGACCCGATGGGCCCCTTCCACTTCCAAGGGGCCCGAGGGGGCCTCAGTTCGCATTAGCGAGCGTAGCATCGTGCTCACGTAAGCCCCGCCGTCCGCTCCTTCCACTCCCTCGGGGAGACCCAGGATCCGGAGGTTTTTTCTCCGTGATCTGTTTTCTAGGGCCTCAATCCTTTCAATGCACTTTTTGTGGAGCGCCTCGTGCGTCTGCATTTTGACCGCCAGGCCCAGGATCTCGTCCTCGTTGTCCGCCTGCTTCTGCTCCACCACACGGAGCTCCATCTCCTGGATCTTTTGTGTCTCCTTAAGCCCCTCAATTGCTTGTAGCATCGGGGCCAGCACCTCCTTTTTAACCTCCCTGTTGTCTCACCCCACACCGGGTTTCGTCACGAAAAAATTCCCCGTTGGAAGGTCCGTTCGAGCTGGAGCCGCCGAAACGTGCAGCTTAGCTGGTCATCGCCGCAACCAGAAGTCACTGCCAGCACAGTTGAGAAGCGAGGAGAGGACACACACAGCTGGCAAATCTTGGTTTTCATCATCAGCAACCTTAAAAACCCATTCAATTTGCCAGACTGAGAAATGAAACTCACTTAATCAGATCTCATCCAATATCTGTTTATCTAGACAATTTCAATTAATTTGCCCAGGTCCAGATTGGCCCACATATAGCTCCGTTAATGTCATTGTTCGCTGGGCATTCTCCATGTGCCCTGCAGAAAGTATTAGGTTCTCATTGATCATCATAGATATCATATCATAGAATTTACAGTGCAGAAGGAGGCCATTCGGCCCATCGAGTCTGCACCGGCTCTTGGAAAGAGCACCCTACCCAAGGTCAACACCGCCACCCTATCCCCATAACCCAGCAACCCCACCCAACACTAAGGGCAATTTTGGACACTAAGGGCAATTTACCATGGCCAATCCACCTAACCTGCACATCTTTGGACTGTGGGAGGAAACCGGAGCACCCGGAGGAAACCCACGCACACACGGGGAGGATGTGCAGACTCCGCACAGACAGTGACCCAAGCTGGAATCGAACCTGGGACCCTGGAGCTGTGAAGCAATTGTGCTATCCACAAGGCTACCATGCTGCCCCAGCTTCACCCCAGGCTGTATATCCGGCCTTGGTCAGCCATCGCCATTAGAATTGTGGGCTGGATTCTCCGTTTTGGAGAATAAGTCCCCACGCTGGCATGGAAACGGTCGTCATTTACGGCAGGAAATCTGGCGCAAAACGGTCACCGATTTCCCGTTTTGCCAGCGGCTAGCAGGGAGGCAGCGTAGGCCTCGCAGCTCTTGCTGCCGGTCCGGCCCTGAACATTTCCGGTTCCATGGCCGCGCATATGCATGGCGGCTGCCTGCAACGGCTGCGCCGTGCATCATGGCGGACTCAGCCCGCGGACCCGGACCACAAAAGTAGCGCCCCCCCCCCCTTGGCCGCTAGCCAATGAAGCTAGCCCAGCCCCGAATGAAGCCCCCCTTGCCCACGGATTGGCCCTCCCCCGACTGTCTGCAGCCGCCATGAGAGATTCCCGGACGGTGTGAGCGCACGTAACCCACGCTGTCGGGAACACGGCCGGCCGGGGATGGAGCATCACGGGTTGGGCCTCAGGCAATGGCCTGAGGCAGTGGGTACATGGCACGGCGTACTCCTCCTAGAGTACGCCGCTTTACAGGGGGGGCGAAGAAACCGGAAACTGGCGCCGCTCCCAATTTCGGCGTCAAAACGGATTCTCCACACTGTCGCCGAATGCGCTTTTGCCGTCGTGGGGGTGGGGGGGGGGGGGGTGGGGGGGGTTGGGGGGGGGGGGGTTGGCCCGAGAATCCAGCCCCAGGTCTTCAGTTATCTTTCTGGGCCACTTGACGTGTGGTTGGCTGCTGGGCCGCTTAGATCTTCAGTCCTGATTCTTGCTCTAATCCAGGGTTGAGAACCAGATGCTCCATTTAACATTAGGCCTTCTCCCCCCCTCACTGGCTGACCTGCCTCGGGGAAATATTCCTGAGTCTCTTGCTGCAACCCTTCACTGACGAATTTGGGGCGCTCTCACCCTCTGAAGCTCTCATGTTCCAGGGCCTTGCCTTCCACCCTTCTAACCGCACACTCTTCTCCGTTGGGCACACATCGCCTTCTAACCTTCCCCTATAGCTCACTGCCCCTCCAATCACAAATACTGTCCTTGTATTTGCTGCTTCTTCGATCGCAGATTGACTCTTCCATGCTTGCTATTCTTCCAGTCACAGTTGCAGTATTCCCCCCCCCCCCCCCCCCCCTCCCCCCCTCTCTCTCGCTCTCTGTCTCTCTCCTGTTATTTCATTGTGCAGGTCAGTCATGTTGCTGGGCACCTCACGCCATGGGCACATGCATAACGATTAAGTGCACAGCACCTGATGGACTGTTGCTCAGCCGTGTTTAGAGGGAACATTGGTCCTAACACCAGCTCCTGGGGAACCTCACTATCTTCTCCATCTCTTTTTAAAAAATAAATTTAGAGTACCCAATTCGTTTTTTCCACTTAAGGGGCAATTTTAGCGTGGCCAATCCACCTACCCTGCTCATCTTTGGGTTGTGGGGGCGACACCCACGCAGACACGGGGAGAATGTGCAAACTCCACACGGACAGTGACCCAGGGCCGGGATCGGACCTGAGGCCTTAGCGCCGTGAGGCGGCAATGCTAACCACTGTGCCACCGTGCTGCCCTCTATCTTCTCTATCTCCCTCTTTCCTTCTTTAAGATGCGCCTTAAAACCTACCTCTTTGAGCAAACGTTTCGTTACTTGTGCTCCTATCTCCTGATATGTCTTGGTGACAAATTGCACTTGATGATGGTCCTGCGAAAAACCTAAATGAAATGAAATGAAAATCGCTTATTGTCACAAGTCGGCTTCAAATCGCTATATGAACGTTTTTGTTATCCGCTTTCCTTCACCCACCTCCCAATTTATTTTCTTCGCTTCCATCTTGCCCCCGAGCTCCTCTCCTCCTCACCTCGTGGTGCCGACCCCTTGCTAGGCTCATATTTTCCATATCTCAAAGAAGGTGTCATTCTTCGTGTGGAGATGTTTTCCACATAAGAGGTAAATTCAGAGCCAACTTGAATCTTGTGTAATGTACATATGCAAAGGCGGCGCGCACACGGACGCACACGGTGACACACACACAGACGCACACACAGACACACACAGATGCACACATGGACGCACACGGTGACACACACACAGAGGCACACACAGACACGGGTGACACGCATTCACACACACTGCTGTTACTTTACTGCAGTTAGCACTGCTGCCTCATAGTGCCAGGGACCCAGGTTCAATTCCATCCTCAGGTGACTGTCGGTGTGGAGTTTGCACTTTCTCCCCGTGTCTGCGTGGGTTTCCTCCGGGGGCTCCGGTTTCTTCCCACAGTCCAAAGATGTGCAAGATAGGTGGATTGGCTATCCTAAATTTCCCCTAGTAGTCCAAAGGTTAGGTGGGGTTACAGGGATAGGGCGGAGGAGTGGGCCTGGATAGAGTGCCCTTTCGGCGGGTTGGTGCTGACTCGATGGGCCGAACGGCCTCCTGTCCTGCGGGGTTCCTCTGAATCTTAGACACGCACACGGATACATGCACACAGACGCACGGATGGACACACAAACAGATGCACACACAGACACACATACGGACACACATATGGACACAGCCACAGACGAATACAAGGACGCACACACAGATGTGCACACTCACATGAATTCACACACAGACGAACACATGGATGCACACTCACACACCCCCACAGACGGACACACTCACACATATAAACATTCACACACACAAACATTCATACATATAGATACACATATTCACTCGGATACACACACAATGCACACACACACAGATGCACGCGCACAGACACACACATTCACAGACGCACACACTCACACACACGCAAACGCAAACATTCACACACACACATGCACAAACATTGACACCACACAGCCACACACACTCACACAGTCACACACATTCACACGCACAGAAGCACACGCAGATGCACACACAGTCGTACACACGGATGCACACACAGACGCACATGAAGATGCAGAGACGGAACACATATGGATGTGAACACCCCCATACATGGATGCACATACAGACGCGCACATGGAAGCACACACACACACATTCACACACACACACATTCACACACAGATGCACACACATGGATGCATACATATGGACTCACACACAAGGGCGCACACAGACAGACACATGGACACACACAGACGCACACACTGTCGCACACAGAAGCACATATGGGCGGACACACAGACACACACTCTGATGCATACAAGGACGTACACCAGGATGCGCACACAGATGCACACACAATGGCGCACACATTGATGCACGCTCATATACACACAGAAAAGCACACATTTACACACACAGATGCACACACTCATACACAGACACAAACACACATTCAGACGCGCACACACACACCCACAGTCCGCTGAATGGTGTGTTTAGCGAGGTTGCAGCATTGAGAAACATTCCATTATTCAACAGCACTTTGCCGGTTCGTTTGGCCTCAAGGAGTTCCTCCCTGCCGAGGCCGCACTTAGAGCTGACACTCGCCAGCAGGAAGGTTTCCTTGCGGATCGGGGCTCCATTTTGTCCAGCTACCCTGATTTCAAGCCCCACCCCATATGTTTTTGACACCCCCTCACCCCTCCAACATTGGGGAGGCCCACAGGAATCCTCCCCTCGACTTGGCAAAGCCCTTCCCGGGCCCAGCTGCTGGCAATGCCCCTGGCACCATGGCAGTGCCACTCTGGCAGCGCCACCCAGGCACCCTGGCAGTGCTCCTTGGACACCCTAGCAGTGCCCCTGGCAACTTGGCAGTGCCCCCGACACCCTGGAAGAGCCCCATGGGCACTCTGGCAGCACTCCTGGCACCCTGACAGTGCTCCTGGCAACTTGATAGTGCCCCAGAACCTTGGCAGGTCCACATGGGCAGCCCGGCAGTGCCTCTGGCACCCTGACAGTGCCACCCAAGCACCCTGGCAGTGCCACCCAGCCACCCAGGCATACCCCTGGTCCCTTGGCAGTGCCACGCATGTTCAATTTCAAGTTGTCTAATGTTATCATTCCCTTTCTCCATCTTGGCCGACATGCCTCTAATCTTCCTTCAATCGCCTCCTTCATGCTTTAGATTGTGACCAATCCAACCTTGTTGCCTTTTCTTGATGATATTCACAAACAATCTTTCCTCCTCTGCCATCCTGAAAACTTATTCGTTGCTCTCGTGTTCTCCCCGACTGACCTGCTCCGCCCTTCTCCAGAACCACTTTTCGTAACTTTCCAGTCTTCAGCGTTTTTTTCAAGGTTTCCCCTTTCAGCCCCGTACGACAAGATATGCAAATCAGAGTCTTGATAACTATTGTCTAAAGATCTCTACTCATCTGTATGCTGAGCAATTCGTTATGCTTGGGGGTTGCATCCATCGTCTTTGCAGTTACTGCTCGGATTTCTCTGCGGCAAAAACCATCTACTGACAAGATGGTCCCTAGATACTTAAATTGTGATACAGCACCAGCTGTTGGCCATTTGGCTCAAGCGGCCTGCTCTCCGACCATTATTGCTTCCAATCTTTCTAACATTCATTTTCATTCCGTAAGCTTTCATTCATTTGACCCAAATCTGTAGATCGCCTGTGGCGCAAGAAACTTCAGAGAGTCGTGAACACAGCCCAGTCCATCACACGAACCTGCCTCCCATCCATTGACTCCATCTACACCTCCCGCTGCCTGGAGAAAGCGGGCAGCATAATCAAAGACCCCTCCCACCCGGCTTACTCACTCTTCCAATTTCTTCCATGGGTATCCCATAAGGGGTACCTCTACCAGCTTGGAGTTACATTAGACCTGAGAGTGAGTCACAGAATCGCCCCCAGCGTTTAACAGTGCTGCCATCTGCAGCCTTATCTAGCAAAGTCCAAAAAAACCCCAGACAAAGCCTTAATTCATGGCGTTGCACTTAAAGTGTCCCTGGAAGGAAATTTGTAGCTTTGATGAAGAAAAATAGTGCTTAGAAAATACAATTCTGGCTCCCCTTAATCCATCAGCTCAGGCCTGGTTTCTGACGAGTGATCATGTTACTGGGTTAGTAATCCAGAGATGTGAGTTGAAATCCCTACAGCAGTTGAGGTGGGGGGTGTGGGGGTGTTGGGGGTGCATGGGGGTGGGTTGATTTAAATTAAGACCATTTAATAAAGTTGGGATTCAGAACAAGCTGGTCTCAGTCATGGTGACCACGAGGCTGCCAGATTTATAACACAAATCCCCATCTGACCTACCGTCCTCACCCAGTCACCCCGCGCCTGGCTTGATGCGGTTGACTCCTAAAACTGCCCTCTGAAATGGCCGAGCACTCCAGTGGTGTGGTATTATCAGGTATTACAGTACCCAAGAGGCCGAAGACCATTGGTTAAACCTAGGAGTTTACCATTGGCTGTTGGTACGTAGCTCCGCCTTGACGGGCGGGGTATAAGAACCGGTGCCATCCCAGCAGCCCTCACTTCCTGTACCGAAGCTGCTGGGGAACAGTTCTAGTTGATTAAAGCCTTCAGTTATGTTACAACCACGTCTTTGAGTTTAATTGATCGTGCATCAAGTGGGTTGTGTTCAACGAGGCGCCCCCACCGCCCTTCAGAGGGCAATTAGGGATGGAGGGGGGGGGGCGATAAACGTTGACCTCCCCAGTGACAACCACATCCTTTTTAATAAAACATTTAGAGTATCCAATTCGTTTTCTTTTCCAATTAAGGGGCAATTTAGCGTGGCCAATCCACCTACCCTGCACATCTTTGGGTTGTGGGGGCGAAACCCACGCAGACACGTGGAGAATGTGCAAACTCCACACGGACAGTGACTCAGAGCCGGGATCGAACCTGGGACCTCGGCGCCGTGAGGCAGCAGTGCTAACCCACTGCGCCACCGTGCTGCCCGCGTGACAACCACATCCTCTCAATGAAAGAAAAAGAAGGCCATGAGCCCTAGCCGTACTTGGTACCTTACACAATTAAGTCACTATCCTGCACTTCCAGGCCGTTGCTCTTTAAACTAACTAAGCTGCTCGCTAAAAACAATATCCATTTGGGCCATCCACTATGCCTGAACTGAAGAATTGGCTCACTTTTTTCTTTTCGCTGATATCTGTCTTTCCCTTCCCTCCCCATCTGTTCCCCCTCTCACTCTTTCTTAAGTTCAGAAGCATTTACTCACTGAAATATCTTTTCTTTTCCTCCCCGCTCTTTGAGCGTCTGTGAAACTGACAGCGTTTTTCCCAGATGGCAAGGAGTAAAGGAGGGAAACATTTTCTCATGCCTTCACCACAAGGAAGTTTTATTCTTCACATGCTAAGCTCACTTCAAATGCAAATGGCCAAAGTTTCACTGCTCTGTTAGCATAACAATGATGAGAAAGCTGGAGACTCGAACTGGCTTTTATCGACATAATGAAAGAATTTGAGGTTCACAATATTAGACGGCAAGGAACCAGTGGTGATTCTTCTTTTCCACCCTTGCCAGATTTAAATGAGGCAGAGGCATTGTGAAAAGCAGCGCAACTTCAAATTAAGGTGTGCGATGGAGGGCTCCGATCTTTTATTAATGAATCTGCAACCTCCTACCCCTTCAGGGACTTTGTTTCCAGCAAATAATGGTTTCACAGAGCAAGGCTGCTGACGGGACAATCAGAAGTGGTTTGAAATGCTTAACCTTTGTACAGGCAAAAGAAAACCACACTTAGAGTGGAATCACAAGCAGTCAGCCTGTGACTGAAGTGAAATGTCACGCAGAGTATGCCAGGGGCACAGGGGTGCCGGCTGTTCTGCCCATCCAAAATAAAATGGCACAGACTTTTATCTTGCCCTTGGAATGTGAAAGCATGTTCGGGACGAATGACTTACTCCACTTCTGATGTCCCTCCATTAAAATCAATGCCTGACTAAATAGTAATAACAATCTTTATTGTCACAAGTAGGTTCACATTAACACTGCAATGAAGTTACGGTGAAAAGCCCCGAGTCGCCACGTTTCGGCGCCTGTTCGGGTACACAGAGGGGGAATTCAGAATGTCCAAATTACCTAACAGCACGTCTTTCGGGACGTGTGGAAGGTGCAGCCATCTGGGAAGGCCACTTACAACAAGGAACATGGACGTTCGCAAAGCCTAAAGGGAAATGTGGACAATGTAAGATTCAGGCAGGGTCAGAGTCTGAATGCATATTTGTGAGCAAAGAATCCAGACAGCACCGAAACCCCCAGCCGATTAGCATTTTAATGGCCCATCTCCGTAAGACAAAGGATTGATACTCGGGTAACCGATACAAGCCCAGACATTTCGGCGCCACTCCCTTTACTCAGGAAGCATAAACAACAGGGTCAACGACCGCTTGGGACACGCCCAGCCATCAAGGCACCCGCCCCTTTATTGGCTCAGATCGAAGGCAGTGATCGAGGACTGCCCAATTAATTGGGTCCAAACCTAAGAACCGCCCAAACCAGCACGAAATTCCCCAAGGATAAAGAAAGACACTGCCACGTGTTCGATCTCTTTTGGACCTGGAGCTCCGGCAACGTCCATCTCCAATCGCAGCACCGCCAGAAGCAAGTTCAAGTTCAACGCCCGCTACCAGACGGATGAGCCCAGCTGAGCAGCAGTTACTTCCCCAGACCCAATAGATCCAGATTCAAACAAAAGCCACTGTTCCCCTGACCTAAACTGGGTGCCTGAAGTGAAGTACAGGTTGTCATAGTTGTTAGGTGTAGTTTAACTAGTAGTGTTTATGTTGCATGTGTATGTTAATATTGTGTGTAAATAAAGTACCATTGATCTTGAACTAACTAACTGGTTGTTTGGCTCTTTGATCGATATCCAGTTGAACCTTGTGGCGGTATCATTTGATACCTGGCGACTCTGAAAGCAATGAAGTATCGATATCTAAAGAAAGAAGGGCAACCTTATTGACTGCCATATTTATAGCAGGTTAAAAACAAAGGAAAGCGGTGCACCCGGAGGAAACCCACGCAGGGAGAACGCGCAGACTCTGCACAGACAGTGCCCCAAGCCGGGAATCAAACCTGATACCCTGGCGCTGTGAAGCCATGTTGCTAATCACTGTGCTAGTGTGCTGCCCTTTGACGGCAATGTTTCCATCTGATACAATAACCTATGCTTTCCCTTTTCCCACACTGACTGATCTGCTGCATATCCTGCTCCTAGAACAGCGTTAGGTCAGCCTTACCTCAGTCAGTAGCAGCCCCACCTCTGAGTCCGTAGCTGCTGGATGCATGCCTCACTCCTCCAGGGCACCCCTAAGTGTTTTGCAGGCAGCGAAGTGCTTTTAAAATGCAGTCACTGTTCTAACTTTAATAAAGGCGGAGGGAGCCAGACGGGTAACGTAAAGAAGATGTTTGTTTATAATACGTACTATGAGGGCAGCACGGTGGCGCAGTGGTTAGCATTGCTGCCTCACGGCGCCGAGGTCCCAGGTTCGATCCCGGCTCTGGGTCACTGTCTGTGCGGAGTTTGCACATTCTCCCCGTGTTTACGTGGGTTCGCCCCCACAACCCAAAGATGTGCAGGCTAGGTGGATTGGCCACGCTAAATTGCCCCTTAATTGGAAAAGAAATAATTGGGTACCCTAAATTTGCAAAAGTATCTAGTCTTGCAGCCGGCACCAATTCTGGCACCATGCTCCGGTCCCTGCCTGGCAGCGAAAATTAGCTTTACGCCCCGCACTGGCGGGGTATTGCACAACCATCATTTGCATACATTCAAATCTGATTCGTGGGTTGGACAATGGAGGCTCCGCCCTTCCACGATGCTCCACCCCTCTCAGACAGGAGTCCCGCGGTCGCAAATTGGTGCAGGTGTTTGCAAACGGGGACTGGGTGACTTGGCTGCTGAGGGGGAACAAGAAAGTAAGTAAACTTTTACAAAGTCTTCAAAATTGTCAGGCTTGCTGGGGTCTGGCTGCCTGGACTGAGGGGGAGTAACGGGGAGAGACTTGATGACAGGTCGGTGGATTCGGGGTGTTCTCCCTCGGGATCGGGATGGCCCGGCTGAGACCACTATTGCTGCAATCCGTGTTTTAATCCTTTGGTGCATGTTACAGGCGCCTGGCTGTTCATCCTGCTGACTGTTCACTGTGCCAGTAAATTTTTAGAGAGACTCTGGGTCATTTGGGAGCCCACCCAGGCCCCCCACCCCCACCCCCCTGAATCCCTCAGACCCCAGCCGCATCATCAATGGGATGGGTGCAGGCAAGCTCCATCAGTGACACACCAGGTGCTGCCACTCCTCAGTTCACTCAACAGAAACGCGTCTCCGATACAAGGTAAGCAGGAGAATATCAGAGCTCACCCCAAACTGAAGACTCCTGCACCTTGGCACTTGGCACCCTCCATGGTACATCGATCCTCTCAGGGCGGAGACCTCACCAGTGACAGCTAGCCCATCCCTCAGGACCACCAGCTGTCTCCAAGCCGCCTACCCACCGCGCCCCTGCTCCCATCCATCCTGCTCCCGGTCAGGTTGTCACAACCTGTGTGTCACACCCAGGACCCACATCACACTGCAGCAGGGAGTGGTCTGTGGAAGGAGTGGTCTGTGGGGGAGGGGTGATTCACCTGCTAAAGGGACATCATTTTGGATTAGGGTCTCACTTGATTGACGCATGCCGACCTGCGCCTCGGAGATGGCCCTCTCACTCTCCGGCTAACTCCAGCGCCCTGTGCTCCGCGGGGGGGTGAGCTCTGAGATCCAGGACGCCCACTCCGGCTTTCTCTCGCTCCCTTCGATTATGGGCTGCCTTTTCCTCATGGACACATAAAGGACATGGTGAGACACATGGAGGCAGGTTCCATGGCGTGGTCTGTAGCTGGTGGCAGGTGTGTGCAAGGCACCTGGCCAAAGAAGACGATCCAGGTATTGGGTTTGGTGCAGGGTGGGATGTGAGGGAGATACAGGTGTTGGGTTTGGTGCAGGGTGGGATGTGAGGGAGATACAGGTGTTGGGTTTGGTGCAGGGCGGGATGTGAGGGAGATACAGATGTTGGGTTTGGTGCAGGGTGGGATGTGAGGGAGATACAGGTGTTGGGTTTGGTGCAGGGCGGGATGTGAGGGAGATACAGATGTTGGGTTTGGTGCAGGGTGGGATGTGAGGGAGATACAGGTGTTGGGTTTGGTGCAGGGCGGGATGTGAGGGAGATACAGATGTTGGGTTTGGTGCAGGGTGGGATGTGAGGGAGATACAGGTGTTGGGTTTGGTGCAGGGTGGGATGTGAGGGAGATACAGGTGTTGGGTTCTGTGCAGTGGTGGGGGGGGGGTAGGTCTCCATGGTGCCATCTGTCTGGCTGGAGTCAGAGTGTGTGGGGAGTCAATTAATAATAAGCAGCTTTATGGCAGCACGGTGGCGCAGTGGTTAGCACTGCTGCCTCACGGCGCCGAGGTCCCAGGTTCGATCCCGGCTCTGGGTCACTGTCCGTGTGGAGTTTGCACATTCTCCCCGTGTCTGCGTGGGTTTCGCCCCCACAACCCAAAGATGTGCAGTGTAGGTGGATTGGCCACGCTAAATTGCCCCTTAATTGGAAAAACCGAATTGGGTACTCTAAATTAAAAAAAATAATAAAAATAATAAGCAGCTTCAGCTTGTCAAACTCTCCAGCACCAATTCCGGCTCCAGCGAATCAGACACCGGCAGGAATGGGAATTGCCCCAGCTTCACGTTTGGATGTCCTGAATTATTCCCCAAATAGCGCCTCCAACAGGAACGCAAACCGCACGCAATTCGGTCCCGGCGCCAACTCTTGGGAAACGATTCTCTGGTAAGATTTCTAAGTGTTGTAGCGAGCGGGAATTGCCGCGAGCTTCCCGGTGCTCGGCCCCGCGAGGCCGGCAATGCTATTCAACGTTTATTGGTCCACGTAACGAGGCCTCACGGGCTACTCGTTGCAAATGAAGGCTCGCCAGCCAATTCGCCGGCACCGTGCACGCCAGCCCCCCCCCCCCCCACTCAGAAGGTCGAGCAGCACTTAAGCTGCACTTGCTCAGCCAACCCCAGCCATGCCCCCCGTTCAGCCCCCCAACCTTCCCTTGACACCACCCCTCCCACCACTGTGAACCACATGTATGGCTGACGATGCCCTCTCTGTGTTTCCTCAGGAAAAGCTCTCCCATGATCGCCGGGAGACGGCCCAGATGGTGGAGGGCTGCCTGGCAAGAATCCTTACCTCCTTTCAAGGAGCGGGCCCTGGAGGTGACCGGTGTAGCCAAGGTCACCCACAAAGAGGCTGGCAGTGGCCTCAGAGGTGAGGGACCACCAGGCTCCACCTGGGGGGACCTGTCAGACGTGAGGTGTTATTGCCTTCTGACTGTGATCCATCCTTCCCACTGACCACATGTTCCTTCCCCGCAGGTCCTCCAGCTAGCGGCACCAGCTCATCCCGGGTGGCCCCCCTCTCCGGCGTCGCAGGCCACCACCTTGGAGGAGAGCTCCGAGGAGGCCACCGTAATAGTCGCCATCCCACCCCCCACCAGCACAGATACACACACCTCGGTGATTAATGTTAGTGGTCAGGCTTCTGGGGCACAATCTGGTGAGCTGCTGATGCACATCAGTGGAGGCAGGAAACCCCCGGGCAAGACAGCAGTCGGAGGTATGCTGGATCCCAGGACCTAGCTGGGTCCCGGCCTGATGTTGAGCCTCTGGAACAGGGTAACCCGGAGCTGATGGAGATGTTAGGGAGCGGCCGGGACATTCAGAGGGAGATGTCAGCGACACTCCAGCAGATCCATCGCCTCGCACCCACGCAACACAAAGATGTGCAGGGTAGGTGGATTGGCCATGCTAAATGGCCCCTTATTTGAAAAAAAATAACCGGGGGTGTAGGTGAGTGGGCTGGCGGAGTTTCTTAGGCTGGAGAAGATAAAGTTTGCCTTGAGAGGGTCTGTGGAGGGGTTTGCCCGGAGATGGCAGCTGTTCATCGATTTCTTCGAGGGGGGGGGGTGCGGGGAAGGAGGTGGGGGAGCTGGGGGCTGGGAGGCGGGATGGCGGGGTGTTAGGTATTTAGTCGATTTGGTTATTTTCAGCCGTGTCGGCTTGTTTTGTTTCACGTGTCGATATTCAAATGCCTCGATAAAATATTTTTCAAAACAAAAATTGGAACAAAAATAATTGGGTGCTCCAAATTTGAAAAAAAAACTATGGGGAAAAAAATTGTCTGGAAATGGGGCTGAGTTGGTGATAATTGGTTTCTCACCTCGCTACGGCGAGGTCCCGATTCGGCCTCCGGAGGCGGGCCAGTTGCTTCGCAAACTATTTGGCGCCTTGCGAGGTTCTCGTTTTCGGCCTCTCCCGCTATTCACCGGCCTCGTTTCGCGTGAGCAAAAGCGTAACGAGGCTTAGACTTCCAACCATGAATCCCAATCCATATGTTGTGTCTATAATATAATAAAAATCTTACAAGCACCTCCTATAAATGTTTTACCATTAGAAACCCGCGTGTAAATTTGTCACACGGTAATTATACCCATCAACCCTGCCTTACCACGTCAGGGATCCGGGTTCACTTCTTTTTCTTTTTAAGTTTAGAGTACCCAGTTAATTTTTTTCCAATTAAGGGGCAATTTAGCGCGGCCAATCCACCTGCCCTGCACATCTTTGGGTTGTGGGGGCGAAACCCACGCAGACACGGGGAGAATGTGCAAACTCCACGCGGACAGTGACCCAGAGCCGGGATCGAACCTGGGACCTCGGTGCCATGAGGCAGCAGTGCTAACGCACTGCGCCACCGTGCTGCCCTCCGGGTTCAATTCTGGCCTCGGGTGACTGTCTGCGTGGAGTCTGCACGTTTGCCCCGTGTCTGCGTGGGTTTCCTCCGGGTGCTCCGGTTTCCTCCCACAGTCCAAAGATGTGCAGGTTACATTACTGGGTTATGGGGATGGGGCTGGGTCTAAGTAGAGTGGTCTTTCAAAAAATGTATTACACCCATTATCCTGTGGAGGCACTACTGGCCAGAGGGTATAGTTACATACAGCAGTATCTATTCTAACTGTGGACGTTGGAATTTATAGTCGGAATATAAAAATATGGGCAGAAATTATTACTTTAAATGTCGAATTATCCCCAACTTCAAACCCCACTTCACCTGAAGACTACACTTGTCCTTGAAATCTTTTGTGCGATGCTAGGACGGGTGGACCAGTGTTTTTTATATCAGCAAAAGCAGACAAGAAAAAATGAAATTGCACTCAAACGTTACTCTTTTCTTGTAACTGATTTTTTTAAAAAGACAGCTAATAATCTAACCCTTGGTGGTGTCGGGGAGAGGGTTTAGCGTTTGTATGCAGTACGTGAAGATGCAACCCCAGTTTTATTTTTAAATTGCTCCTAGCCTCCATAAACTGTGGCTCAATCGGCAGCACATCAAGCTCAGAATGAAGTGTCCCACTCCAGGATTTCAGAGCAACAATCTAGCCCGATATTCCAGAGCATCACTGAAGGCTGCTGCTTTTTGAATGGGATGTTAGATTCCCCCCCGCTGACGTTCACTCTCCCGCGAAGAAGTCGATGAATGGTCGCCACCTTCGGGCGAACCCCAATACAGATCCCCTCAAGGCGAACTTGATTTTTTTTCCATACCCAGAAAACTTGACATGTCCGAAAGCCATAGTTCGGTCTTCGGGGGTTTTGAGCCCCTCCACGCCAGCAGTATCCGCCGCCGGGCTATCAGGGAAGCAAAGGCCAGAACATCGGCCCCTTTCTCCCCCTGGACTCCCGGGTCTTCCGAAACCCCGAAAATTACCACCTATGGACTCATCACCACCCTTGTTTTCAGCACCCAGGACACGACCCCCGCAAATCCCTCCCAGTACCCCCTAAGCTTAGGGCATGCCCAAAACATGTGAACGTGGTTCGCTGGTCCTCCCGCGCATTTAGCGCACTTGTCCTCTACCCCACCGTGATGTGGGCCCGGTGAATGATCTTAAACTGAATCAGGCTGAGCCTGGCACATGTTGCGGTTGAGTTTACCCTACTCAGGGCTTCCGCCCATACCCCGTCCTCCATCTCCCCACCGAGCTCCTCCTCCCATTTGAGTTTCAGTTCTTCCGTCTGGGACTCTTCCCCCTTCATGAGCACCTTGTAGATATCCAAGACTCTACCCTCTCCTCCTTCTCCTGTAGAGACTATTCTGTCCTGGATCCCTATTGGCGGGAGGCGTGGGAAGGATGGGACCTGTCTGCGTACCTGTAAGTACCTCAAGTCATTTCCCCTTTCCAGCCCAGCTTTCTCCTCCAACTCCCTCAAACTCGCAAAGTTCTCCTCCAGGAACCTATCGCCCACCCTCCTCACCCCCGCCCACCGCCATGTTCGAAACCCTCCATCCATGTTCCCGGGGGCGAATCGACGGTTATCACAAATTGGAGCCCAGACCGACGCACCCAGCTCCCCTGCATGCTTTCTCCACTGGCCCCAAATCCTCAGGGCCGCCCCCACTAACGGGCTGGAGGAGTACCTGGCTGGCGCAAGCGGTAGGAGAGCCGTGACCAGGGCTGCCAAACTGGTGCCCCTGCACGAAGCCGCCTCCACCCGCTCCCAGATAGACCCCGTCCCCACCATCCACTTCCTTATCATGGCTATGTTAGCCGCCCAGTAGTAGTTGATCAGATTCGGCAATGCCAGTCCCCCCTCGCTGCGGCTCCTTTCAAGCATCGCCTTTCTCACCCGCGGGGACTTTCCCGCCCAGACAAAGCTCATGATGATTTTGCCGGTCCTTTTGAAGAAGGATCGTGGGATAAAGATCGGGAGTCACTGGAAGATGAACAGGAATCTAGGGAGGATTGTCATCTTTACAGTCTGCACCCTCCCCGCCAGTGACAGCGGGAGTGCATCCCATCTCCGAAACTCCCTCTTCATTTGTTCCACCACCCTCGTCAAATTTAACTTATGTAACCTGCCCCAGTCTCGTGCCACCTGTATCCCCAAGTACCGGAAACTTTCCTTCACCAGCCTAAATGGCAGCTCCTTCAATCTATTCTCCTGGCCCCTTGCCTGCACCACAAACATCTCACTCTTGGCCATATTTACTTTGTACCCTGAGAACCGGCCAAACTTCCGCAATGTTTCCAGTATATTTTCCATCCCGGCCAGTGGGTCCGACATATACAGGAGCAGGTCATCCACATAGAGAGAGACCCTATGCTCCACCCCCCCCCCCCCAGTCATTCCCTCAACCCCTTTGCAGCTCTCAGCGCAATCGCCAACGGTTCTATGGCCAGCGCGAACAGTAACGGGGAGAGTGGGCATCCCTGTCTGGTCCCGCAATGTAGTCTGAAGTAATCTGACATTATCCTGTTCGAACTTACGCTAGCTTTTGGGGCCTGGTACAATAGTCTGACCCAATTAACCAGTCCCTCCCCGAACCCAAACCGTCCGAGTACCTCCCACAAATAGCCCCACTCCACCCGGTCGAAGGCCTTCTCAGCGTCCATTGCCACCACTACCTCCACCTCCTTGCCCGTCGGGGGCATCATAATCACATTAAGCAATCTTCTCAAGTTGGCTGCCAGCTGCCTGCCTTTCACAAACTCTGTCTGATCGTCCCCAATCACGTCCGGTACGCAGTCCTCAATTCTAATCGCCAGGACCTTGGCCAGGAGCTTGCCGTCCACATTGATCAGGGAGATTGGCCTGTATGACCCGCAGGAATCCGGGTCCTTGTCCCGCTTTAGTATCGCGAGATGGTGGCTTGCGACATCGTCGGAGGCAGGATCCCTCTGTCCCTTGCCTCATTAAAACCCTAGTCAGGACTGGTCCCACTATCTCCGAGAACTTTTTGTAAAACTCTACTGGGTATCCATCCGGTCCCGGGGCTTACCCCGACTGCATGGCCTTTAGGCCCCCCAGTACCTCCTCTGTTCTAATCGGGGCCCCCAGCCCGTCCACTAGTCCCCCACCTACTTTTGGGAAGGTTAGTCCGTCCAGGAACCGTTTCATCTCCTCCGGCTCCTCCGGGGGTTCTGAAGTGTAAAACTTACTATAAAAGTCCCGAAATATTTTATTCTGTCCTGACGGGTCCTCCACTCTGCTCCCCTCCCCATCAACCACTCTACTTATTTCCCTGGCCGCCTCCCTCTTCCTGAGTTGCTGCGCTAGCAATCTGCTGGCCTTCTCCCCATGCTCATACACCACTCCCCTTGCCTTCCTAAGTTGTTCCACGGCCCTACTCGTGGATAGCACCCCCAGTTCCGCCTGCCATCTCCGTCTCTCCCTGAGTAGGTCCTCCCCCGGGGACCCCGCAGGCTCCTCGTCTATCCGGTGAATTTCCCTAACCAGTCTATTCATTTCTGCTCTGTCCGCCCTGACCCTGTGAGCCCGAATTGAGATCAGCTCCCCCCTCACTACTGCCTTCAGCGCCTCCCACAGGGTCGCTGCTGAAACCTCCCCCGTATCGTTCACCTGCAAGTAATTTTGCATACACTTCCGCAGTCTCTCACATATCCCCGCCTCCGACAACAGTCCTACGTCTAACCTCCATTGCGGGCGTTGGTAATTCGCCCCCCCGACCTGCAGGTCCACCCAGTGCGGGGCATGGTCCGAAATAGTGATTGCCGAGTATTCCATATTCTTTATCTCCCCTACACAGTCCCTGCTCAAGATAAAGAAATCAATCCTAGAATATACTTTACGAACATGCAAATAAAACGAGTAGCCCCTTCCCATCGCCTGTCTGGCTCTCCATGGGTCCACTGCCCCCATTTGCTCCATGAACCCTTTCAGCTCCCTCGCCATTGCTGTGAGTCTACCCGTTCTGGGATATGACTGGTCTAGCCCCGGGTCGAGCCCCGGGTTGAGGACCGTATTAAAGTCCGTCCCCCCCCATTATCAACTTGCATAAGTCTAGGTCTGGGATCTTCCCCAGCACTCTTTTAATAAAGTCAGCGTCGTTCCAGTTCGGAGCATATATGTTCACCAGCACCACTCTCCTCCCCTCCAGCTTGCCCCTTACCATAAGGAATCTGCCCCCACCATCTGCGATTACGCCCTCCGCCTCAAATTGAACCCGCTTATTGATCATAATTGCTACCCCCCTGGACTTAGAGTCCAAGCCCAAGTGGAAGACCTGGCTGATCCAGCCCTTCCTTAGTCTAGTCTGGTCAGACACTTTCAAATGTGTCTCCTGCAACATAATTACGTCCGCCTTTAGAGCCCGCAAGTGCGCGAACACACGTGTGCCCTTTTCACTGGCCCATTTAGTCCTCTGACATTCCAGGTGATCAGCCTGGTTGGGGGGCACGCCGCACCCCCTCCCCCCGCCACCGGTCAGCCATAACCTTTCTTGGGCCCGCCCCCGGCCCATGCGCCATGCTCTTGGCCGCCTCCACCCCCGATCTCCTCTCCGTTACCTACTTCAGACCCCTCCCACGTCAGCAGAATAACTTCCCCCCCTCCCCCCTTGCCCCCCTAGCAACATATCCCGATAGTCCCACCCCTGCCATCTACTGGCTGTATTCACCTGACGTCGCGCTACCACCAAGAAAGCACAACAGCACCTATACTTCCTCAGGAAATTCGGCATGTCCACATTAACCCTTACCAACTTTTACAGATGCACCATAGAAAGCATCCTATCGGGCTGCATCACAGCCTGGTATGGCAACTGCTCGGCCCAGGACCGCAAGAAACTTCAGAGAGTCGTGAACACTGCCCAGTCCATCACACGAACCCGCCTCCCATCCATTGACTCCATCTACACCTCCCGCTGCATTGGGAAAGCGGGCAGCATAATCAAAGATCCCTCCCACCCGGTTTACTCACTCTTCCAACTTCTTCCATCGGGCAGGAGATACAGAAGTCTGAGAACACGCACGAACAGACTCAAAAACAGCTTCTTCCCCACTGTCACCAGACTCCTAAATGACCCTCTTATGGACTGACCTCATTAACACTACACCCTGTATGCTTCATCCGATGCTATTGCTTATGTAGTTACATTGTATATGTTGTGTTGCCCTATTATGTATTTTCTTTTATTTCCGTTTCATGTATTTAATGATCTGTTGAGCTGCTCGCAGAAAAATACTTTTCACTGTACCTCGGTACACGTGACAATAAAAATATCCAATCCAATCCTTGACTAGCCAATCTGCTAACCTGGTGACTCATCCCTCCGGCGCCCCCTTGTCTCACTCCCATTGTTTCCCCGACCTCATCTCCCCACTCCCCAGCACACCATCCCCCACTCCGACCCACTGGAGCAGTCTCACTAAAATGGGAAAGATCAAACAAGATGGAAACATCAATCAGCAACGTGAGGCTGCTCCAGGTACGATACCATTCCAGCTGTGTACACAGATAAGTGTTAACCCACGTCCCTTTCTGAGCATTAATAAAATAGCGACACAGTAACACAGTACCCGTATATCACCCACCCGAAACAAGCATAAAAACCATAGACATAAAAAAAAAACCAACCAACATCTTTAATCCCCATTGCTTACTGGCCACCTTTATGTTACAATGAAGGCTCCAGCACCCCCAGAGAACACGACGAAAGGTACCAACAACAGCAGAAAAAAGAGAAAAGAAAAAAAAAGAGCATACAAGAGGGGGATCCACTCCCCCACGCACCCCCCCGTAGGCAAAAGCTGCCCAAAAATACAACACAAGGCACCTTTAAAGCAGTAAGCAGTCGACCATCAGTCCAGGCACAATAGGCATCTCCACAAACGATAACTCTCGGTCCCCAGCTTGCGTCCGTGAGTCCTTTTTTCGGGACCAGCCCTTGATCCCTCGCGAAGTCCATCGCTTCTTCGGGCTCGGCGAAGTAGTGGTGTTGGCCCTGATTCGTGACCCAAAGACGAGCCAGGAAGAGCAGGCCAAACTTCACGTGCTTTTTAAATAACACCTCCTTAACTTGTTTAAAGGCTGCTCGCCGCCTGGCCACCTCCTGGCTTAGGTCCTGGTAAATGCGAAGGACACGGTTATTCCACGTACTCTTAGCGCTCTTTGCCCACTGCAACACCCGCTCCTTCTCCACAAACCTGTGGAACCTGATCACCATCGGACGGACGCACCTGCCTCGCCTGTGCTCTGTGCGCCCCCTCCAGCTCCGGCGGTCGCGGACAGGCTTCAGCCCCCATCAGCTGCATCAACAGGTCCGCCACGAACGCTGTGGCATCAGCTCCCTCCGCCCCCTCCGGGAGGCCGATGATCCTCAGATTTTGTCTGCGGCTCTATTCTCCAGCTCCTCTAATCTGTCCAGCAGTCTGCTCTGTCTTTCCTTCAACCCGTCGACCTCTAGTGCAGCCATTGTCTGTGCGTCCGCCTGCTCCTCCACCGCCTCCCCCAGCTCCTTCACCTTTCCGGCCTGGGCATCCAGTCTCTGGTTCAGCTGATCCACTGCCTTCTGAAGTGGGACCAAGTTATCCCGCTTCAACGACTCAAAACTGCTCTTTATCACCTGCAGCATGTTTTCCAGCGCCTGCTGGATCGCCGGGTCCGAGGTCCGCAGGTCCGCCATCTTTGCTCCCGGGTCCGCTTCCCCTGCACCTTGCCTTTGTCCTTCCCTCTCCCGTTTTCGCTGCTTTCTGCTCTCTCGCGGTTCCATGCGGCTCTGCCCGTTCCTCAGCACCTCCGTGGCCGTCTTTCCAGCGCTCCGCCGTCCCGCAAAACCGGGGAACCCGGTCCTCAAATCCCGCCGGAGTGAGAGCCACCGAATGTGCAGCTCACTCACTCATCGCCGCCACCGGAAGTCCCAATGGGATGTTAGATTGAGGGTTTCTCTGCCCTTATGCGTAGATCCCATGGAACGATACTGCAGGGGAGTTAGCCCTGGTTCCCTGGTCAATGTTTACCCCTCATTCGATATCTCACAGACTGACTATCTGAGCATTATCGCATTTCTGTCTATGGGCTCTTGCTCTGCCCAGGTTAGCTTCTGTTTTTCCGTTACAGTGTGACAACGCGACAAAATCTCCACTACATCCACATTTTCAGGCTGCAAAGTGCCTTCCGACTATCCTGTGGTTGTGAAAGGTGGTATATTAATTAATAGGCAAGTCTTCCTTTTTTTCTCCAAGAGATTCTGCTTCTAAAAGACACTAATGATGCGTCCGGCTTTACACAAAGGATTGAAGAGGGATGCCGATGTGTTAAAGAAGGAAATAGATTTCTAGACTAAAGGCGCCAAGGGGTATGGGAAGAGCGTAAGAGTGTGATGTTGAGATAGAGGATCGGCCATGATCATATTGAACGGCGGAGCAGAGTGGAAGGGCCGAATGGCCTCCCCCAGCTCCTATTTTCTATGTTTTTCTTTTATAAATTTAGTGCACCCAATTCTTTTTTTCCAATTAAGGGGCAATTTAGGGTGTTCAATCCACCTACCCTGCACATCTTTGGATTGTGGGGGCGAAACCCACGCAAACACGGGGAGAATGTGCAAACTCCACACGGACAGTGACCCAGAGCCGGGATCGAACCTGGGACCTCGGCGCCGTGGGGCAGCAGGGCTAACCCACTGTGTCACCGTGCTGCCCCCTATTTTCTATGTTAACTTCTCTTTGCATTCTTTCTCTCAATGCTGAGACACCTTCAGCTGGGAAGCAGGTGAATAAGTCACTCTGCCGCAACCTTAATCTCCGCCCCAAGGCTAATGCTGCTGACGGATGATTCAATATCACTGACAGAAAAGATGATAAATGTGGTTCCACTTCCCTCCTACCAGGAAAATCGAGCATTTAGACTTGAAGCCAATCTCTCTTGTCTTTCCCATCTCCATCTGCAATCAGAGATTCCAGCTGTACAAATGTCCAGTCATCCCGCCACAAATCAACTTCAGAGTAAACCAACGTTCTCCAATCATGATGCATCTCCTGGACCGTATCCCAGCTGGACTCCTGTCCTGGAAAATCTTGGATCATTCACTGGTGACTAAGCCAAGATAATTTCATTTTAAACAGGTGTTTGACCACAGCAGCCACAATATTCTCATCGATGAACCATCCGGTCTTGGAGTCAACAAGTGCACAGGAAAATGCATGGGAAGTCACCAGAAATGGGCTGGCGTTGATACATTTTAAAATCTCATCCCTTCTTTTTAAATCTCTTGTTGGCCTCGCCCATCCCTATCTCGGTCGCCTCCTCCAGCCCCACAACCCTCCGAGATATCTATGCTCCTCCAATTCTAGTTCCTTATGAATCCCTGATTTCCTTCACCCTGCCTGGCGGACTGTGCCTAAGTTCTGGAATTCCCTCCATAAACCTTTCCGAACCGCAACAGCTTTTTCCTCTTTTAGAACACCCCTGAAGATTTGCCCTTTTGAACAAACATTTGACTGTCCGGTGCGGGTTCGTGTATAATATTTGCATGATTTCGCTCTTGTGAAGTGAAAGATCATCAGAGAATCATCGGCTCCCCACAGTGCAGAAGGAGGCTATTCAGGCCCATCGAGTCTGCACTCACATTCTGAAAGAGCATCCCACCCAGGCCCACTCCCCCAGCCGATTCCCTAACCCCACCAACCCTTTGGACACGTAGGGGCAATTTAGCACAGCCAGTCCACCCAACCTGCACATCTTTGGAAACTAGCAAGTGTCATAATATACACCAGTATATCATGGTGCAGACACACACACTGATGGACACACAGTGGGACCAATCAGCACACACAACACCGCAGCCAATCACCAGTTAGAGCACACGCACTATAAAGACAGGGGGCATCAGAGGTCCCGCTCATTCGAGCTGCAGCTAGCTAGGAGGACAGAGCTCACAGCCTGCAGCACAGACATTCACCATGTGCTGAGTGCATCGACTGGTTAGGACAAGGCAAAGGTCTTCAGTTAAAGCTAGTATCGTGTTAACCCACAGTGAGAGTATGTTAAACTGTTCATGACTCAATAAAATAGTATTGGACTATTTCAAGTGTTGGTCACCTGTATGTGTTCCACGGATCCAGAGCGCCCAACACAACAGCAAGTTTTAGCAGCATCTGTGGAGAGAGAAACCAAAGTTAATATTCCAGGCCGACCACCTTTCATCAGAACTATCCCGAGTGCCTGGAGGATGTTTCACTGAAAGTTGTTGTTAATATAGACTCGGCATCCCCACCCAATCTCTAACTTGGTTACTTTTTTTAATTCTTCCTGGATGAACGTAACTCGTTGGGGCAGCCATGTTGCAGCAGTCACAGCCTCTAACTTTTTAAAAATAGATTTCGAGTACCCAATTCTTTTTTTCCAATTAAGGGGCAATTTAGCGCCGCCAATCCACCTACCCTGCGCATCTTTGGGTTGTGGGGGGTGAGATCCACGCAGACACGGGGAGAATGTGCAAACTCCACACGGACAGTGACCCGGGGCCGGGATTCGAACCCGGGTTCTCGGCGGCCTGAGGCAGCAGTGTTAACCACGGTGCCACCGTGCTGCCCCTACATACTCTCACTTGTAGAGTGAGAAGATTATGGGTTCAAGTCTCCTGGAGGTTTAAACATAAATTCTGGGCTGACACCCCAGTGCAATATGGGGTGAGTGCTGCCCCAACCCTCTGAAAGAGCACCCTACGTATGACCACATCCCCACCCCAACCCTGTAACCCCACCTCACCTTTTGGACACAAAGGGGCAATTTATCATGGCCAATCCACCTAACCTGCACATCTTTGGACTGTGGGAGGAAACCGGAGCACCCGGAGGAAACCCACGCACACACGGGGAGAACGTGCAAACTCCACATGGTCACCCAAGATCAAAATCAAATCCAGGATCTGGCGCTGTGAGGCAGCAGTGCTAATCACCGTGCCATCGTGACACCCTCAATCAAGCTACTGAAATGTCCACTGTCGCCAAATGCAGTGCTGTTTGCTGGGTGTAAATCTGCTGCTGATTTGCACAGTCACATTAAACAGAACTGTTTCAAAAGTGACTGTAGTTCCAAAATCCTTTGGGCAGTTCCATTGTGAAAGACGCAATATAAATGCTTTCTTTATGCATCGAAAGTCCAATGTCCATGTTTTCCATCTGTTCAGATTGTTAGGCGGGCTCGCTGGAAATTTCCAAACACCAGCCAATTGTCCATGGCTCAAACTTAGTTGATGGGCATGTGCTTTTTAAAAGAATAAAATAGAGACCAAACTAACGCGAGTTGAGAGGCAAACTTCAGAAACTCATTCTGCAGTGTCATCTACTGGCCACAGGCTGCAGCTGCACTGTGACAGTTGACATGGCAACCTTGAATGGGGCAGGTTGACATAGCAATTAAAGGGCAGCACGACGGCGGCACAGTGGTTAGCACTGCTGCCTCACGGCGCCAAGGTCCCGGGGTCGATCCCGACCCGGCTCACTGCCGATGTGGAGTTTGCATATTCCCCCCATGTCTATGTGGATCTCACCCCCACAATCCAAAGGTGTGCAGGGTACATGAATTGGCCACGCTTAAAATTGCCCCTTAAATGGACAAAAAGGACAAAGCAATGACAATGGTAATTGTTCCAATATTCAACCAACTTTTTGTGTGAAATGGATGGGGCGGTATAGGGCGGTGAGGAGTTGGGGGCAATGGGGCTCATCCACCATCTTGCCCAAGAAGTTATCCCCCGTACATAACAACAAATAATTTTTTTTTAATTTGTTCATGGGACGTGGGCGTCGCTGGCTGTGCCAGCATTTATTGCCCAGTCCTAATTGACCTCGAGGGGGCATTTAAGAGTCAACCACATTGCTGTGGGTCTGGAGTCACATGTAGGCCAGACCAGGTAAGGTTGGCAGATTTCCTTCCCTAAAGGACCAGATGGGTTTTTATGATAATCGGCAATAGTTTCACGGTCATCATTAGACTTGTCCTTTCGGATTTTTATTACTTTCTAACCTCACGATCTGCAGTGGCAGGATTTGAACCTGGCTCCCCAGAGCATTCATAGAATCATAGAATTTACAGTGCAGAAGGAGGCCATTCAGCCCATCGAGTCTGCACCGGCCCTTACATCCTACTGAAGCCCACGTATCTACCCTGTCCCCGTAACCCAGTAACCCCTACTTAACATTTCATTTTGGACCCTAAGGGCAATTTAGCATGGCCAATCCACCTAACCCGCACATCTTTGGACTGTGGGAGGAAACTGGAGCACCCGGAGGAAACCCACGCACACAGGGGGAGAACGTGCAGACTCCGCACAGACAGTGTCCCAGCTGGGAATCGAACCTGGGACGCTGGAGCTGTGAAGCAACTGTGCTAACCACTGTGCTACCGTGTTGCCCCATTACTCTAGGTCTCTGGTTTACTAGTCCAGTGACAATACCGCTATACCACCGTCCCCCCTAGCAAGCTATTCAAATGTAGCCAGAAGCATTAGTTGAAGCGGATCCTTTGCTCACCCATACTGCCTCATTTTCTGGACAGGAATCACAATCTTTGGCTTACCATTCCATTCCCTTCCATGCTGTCTCCTTAGCTCTGTAGTACCATCTTTATTGACCTCACACCTCTCCTCATAACCTACAAGTTGCTCCTTGTATATGCATGATGTGGAGATGCCGGCGTTGGACTGGGGTGAGCATAGTAAGAAGTCTTACAACACCTGGTTAAAGTCCTTCCGAAGGAGCGGTGCTTCGAAAACTAGTGATTCGAAACAAACCTGTTGGACTTTAACCTGGTGTTGTAAGACTTCTTACTTGTATATCCAGATAGAGGATCAACCTTCATATGTATGTTGACATCACCCACTTTCGTCATCATTCTCAACCCCCTGGCTGTCATTCTGCTCTCTAACCACACATTCCATGAATTATTTTTTTTAAAGTTGTGGATTAGACAGAGCTTCCTGCATCTTAACGATTGGCGAAACCACGGCCATCCCATTGGGCTCCCGTCAAATTCCATCCCGTCCCCAGCTGTTCACTCACACTGCCTAATGGTATACACGGTCCAATGTGGCCTTGAACTGAACTGCAGACAAGTCCAAGACTCCGGGACACACTATTTCCAACTTCACTGCATTGTTCACCCCCACACGTGCCTCACTTTAATTCCACTGCAAACTCTGACCCACCTTCACTACTTTTAGTCTTGACTTCTCGAGTACTCCCTTTACCAGCCCGTCAGGCTACTCCTTGTGCCATTTCCAACTCTTCCTGAATAAGGGGACATTTGATTGAAGTTTTCAAGATATTAATGGGAACTGATAGGTGAGATACAGCGGCGCGATGACACAGTGGTTAGCATCACTGCCTCGCAGCACCAGAAACCCGGGTTGAATTCCGGCCTTGGATGACTGCGTTGAGTTTGCACTCTCTCCCCGTGACTGCATGGGTTTCCTCCGGGTGCTCCGGTTTCCTCCCACAGGTTAGGTGGATTGGCCACGCTAAATTGCCTTTACTTTTCAACGGTTTTGCAGGTTAGGTGGGGTTATGGGGATAGGGCAGGGGAATGGGCCTAGCTAGAGTGCTCTTTCGGAGGGTTAGTGCAGACTCGATGGGCCGAATGGCCTCATTCTGCACCGTTGGGATTCTATGGGGTTCGAATCCCGGCCCTGGGTCACTGTCCGTGTGGAGTTTGCACATCCTCCCCGTGTCGGCGTGGGTTTCACCCCCACAATCCAAAGGTGTGCAGGTCAGGGGGATTGGCCATGCTAAATTGCCCCTTAATTGGGAAAAAAATAATTGGCTACTCTAAATTTAAAAGAAAAGATAGATTAGTCGCCTTGCTCTAATATGCAGATTTATCAAAAAGTGATCATCGCAACAACTCGCGATGTTAGATCCCGCAAGGCGTTGTGAGCCGGGTAGATCCCGGGAGCGGGGCCTCTATCAGCCACGTTACAGCGTGGTGCACTGCATTTCAGGTGCAACATGGCCATTCCATGGCGCCCATAGTGTCACAAGGAGGAGAGCGAGGCCAAAATTATTTCTGAGGTAATGTTGATCTTAGGGGATAGGGCTGTAAAATTAAAATTAGTTATGCCCAGCGGGTTTGGAGATACACAAAGGTGTCAAAGTGCTGTCCAGTTGAAGGACGTTACAGAGGTAGGGTTGTGCTGGGGGAGGGGGGAGCCAGGCCCGGGAGGGGTTTGAAGACGAGGATGAGATGGTGCCAATGTAGAGCAGCGAGCACAGTGGTGACTGGTGAATGGGCCTTGCTGAGGCGAGGACATGGGCAGCAGCAGTGGATGTGTTCACGTTTATGGAAGGTGTGTGGGCCCTCTTTGCAAAGCACCTTGGGGGCATTTTGCTGGGCTAATGATTCGATGTGAGTGCACATTGCTGATAGTCAACATTCCCAGGGAGTGATCCAGGGAACTCCATCCTGTCAGCCCTGAGACAGTTTCCCTTTGACATGAAAAATCACAATCTAATTGGACTGATGAGTGAACACGACCTGAGACACGGGGCACCCGGTGGAGCTCGAACACAGAGGAAGCTATTTATAAACGCGTTGCGTATCCGATAAGACTAAAATAACTGATATTTCATCTCATCAGTATTGTCTAACAGCACAACAGACAGCTAGCCACAAATGTTAAGTGTTTACTGACCATTGTGGACAGAGCCACACTTCCTGTTGTTTGATAAACACTACTTAAATGCTCAGTCATTAGCAACTCATCTACAAGCAATGTTTTTCACACTTTGGACAAGTTATTTATCTTGACCCGGAGTGAGGAAATATCCACCTTTTTAAAGCATCCTCCAGTTGCGGCGAGTGCAATGCAGATGTAGCTGACATCTGGTAATGATTGGGAGATTGAGGCTTGTGTTGCTGGCACACGTGAACTGCGAGGCCAGTTTGTTTGACACTAATATCTTCCGTCACCCTTTGGGACAGCGTGTGCTGCCCGTCACCGAGCTCCGCCACCCAAAGATTGATTGATGTCGGTAATTGTGCGGTGGGGAGGAAATGCTGAAGTCACTCAGCAGAACAGGCCCCGTCGGCTAAATGGATAGCACTTCCACCTCTCCAGAGTTCGAAGGCCGTAGGTTCAAGTCCCGGTCCTGAGACATGATGATAGGATCCAGGCTGACACTCTAGTGAAACCCTGAGGGAGTGCTGCACTGCCAGAGGGGACATCCTCCTGGTCAGACACGAAACTGAGGCCTCGTCTGCTGTTTCAGCTTGTAAAAGGTCCATGGCACTAAGAAGAGAAGGGGGGATATCCTTGCTGATTGCTATCTAAAAATAGTCGCTAATAAGCCCAATGAATAATTCAGCAGGGATTTCTTTATTCGGTGTGTGTGTGGTTAGTATGACATACTTATTCTATCTCAAGAAATGGTTCAGGCAAATAGCTTAGATGCATTTGAAGAGAAAGATAAGGAAGTAAGGTGTGGAGAGAGCGGCGTGGAGGCCTGTATGGGGTACAAACACCACCATGGAGCAGTTGGGTTGAATGGCCTGTTTCTGTAATAGCCACTGTGGCGCAATCGGTTAGTGCGTTCAGCCGCTCGCTAATCGCAAGGTTGGTGGATCGATCCCACTCAGGAGTGTTGCTTTTTTTAATGGGCGACACGATAGCACCGTGGTTAGCACTGTTGCTTCACAGCGCCAGCGTCCCAGGCTCAATTCCTGGCTTGGGTCACTGTCTGTGCGGAGTCTGCCCGTTCTCCCCGTGTCTGCGTGGGTTTCCTCCGGGTGCTCCGGTTTCCTCCCACAAGTCTGGAAAGGCGTGCTTGTTAGGTGAATTGGACATTCTGAATTCTCCCTCAGTGTCCCCGAACAGGTACCGGAATGTGGCGACTAGGGGCTTTTCACAGTAACTTAATTGCAGTGTTACTGTAAGCCTACTTGTGACAATAAAGATTATAAAAACAAAAGAAAACTCTACATTGCATCACTAACAGAGTAGATCATCTGGTATACAGTACTCTAGGCGTGGCTTCACCAAAGACCTATACAAGTGCAGCAAGAATCCCTTACCCTTGTGCTCCAACACCCTTACAATGAGGACTAACCTCGTCTTCCTAATTGCTTGCTGGACTTACATATTACCCTTCCATGATTTATGCCTGAGAGCAACAACACCTTGTATATATTATCAAGTGAAGTTGGATGTTGAGGACGGGTCTTTCGGGCCGGGCGGAACCTTCCGCTCTCACCGAAGTAGCCCCCATCGCAGAAGGCCTCTCAGTGGCAGGGCAGGCAAACTATGCCCAAGCCTGTGGTGGGAAGGGAAGAATTGCAGGCTAGAGGGGTTGGCCATGCTAAATCGCCCCTTAGTGTCCAGGGATGTGCAGGTTAGGTCACAGTGATAGGGCGAGGTGGGTGGGGGAGTGGACCTGGGTAGGGGGCTCTTTCGGAGGGTCGGTGCAGACTCGATGGGCCGAACGGCCTCCTTCAGCTCTGTAGGGATTCTATGATTCTATGACCCCCATCGTCAGCCAGTGGCTTGCCGTGTCTGAGACGGGCAACCGTCCCTGGGGGTGTGGTGGAAAAACCTGGCCTGAGTCCATTAGGCCATATCCGGGCAGATGACCGAAATCCTGGTCAAAGAGGTAGGTTTTAAGGAACGTTTTAAAGCAGGCGAAAGAGAGGTGGAGAGGCCGAGAGTTTTCAGGATTAAATTCAGAGTTTAGGGCCTAGGTAGACGAAGTCAAGGCTGCCAATGGTGGCGGAGCGATCAAAATCAGAGCTCCGCGAGAGTCCAGAATTGGAAGAGTGTATTTATCAATGGTTGTGGAGTTGGAGAAGGTTAATGAGCTAGGGAGTAGTGAGGCCATGGAGGGATTTGACAGCAAGGGTTATTTTTGCGTAAGGACAATTTTCAATCATTGATTACCTGGGAGTTAATGTCGGGCGGCATGCTAAGGGTGATGAGCAAGCAGCACTTGGTGCGAGTTAAGGCATAAACAGCTGTGTTTTGGGATAAACTTCATGTTTCGGGAAGGTAGAAGTGTTTCGGAATAGGCGAGTATGTAGTAACTGAGACATGGATGAGGGTATTAGCAGCAGATAAGCTGAAGCAACGTCATGGTTGGCTGATGTTATGGAGGTGGGACCAGCAAGTCTAAATGATGGCATTGGCGTATATCCACATCTGTTTCCCATTGCTTTGTCTCTCACCCAAACACTCCCAGGGGGCTTTGTGATGCTATCCAACGTTTCTTAATGCCACCATTCTTCCGGTTGTTCTCTGATGGAAAGGTGGGAAATTGACTCACATTAACATGTGCTGGGCGACAAACAGGGACCTTATTGGCAGGGGCTGGAAGGGACGGCATGGGGGGGGTAGCTGGGGGAAAATGCAGCTTCCATCAGCAATCTGGGGCACGATTATCCCACCGCGTTGCACCCGGCGCCTGTTGCACCGGGGGGCATAGTGGGAGAGGCCAACAATGGGTTTTGTGCCGGGTGCCAGATCGAGCACGCTGCACCCGACTCACAACGCCCGGCGCAGTCTGATAATCGCGGCTCATTTAAACATGCGCAGGACACTTGAGGCCACTTTCTCCCAGCTGCCAGTAGTCAGCGGTCACACCGGCCAGACCTCATACATTAGTGCCAGTCTCCAAAATCTGATGGCCACACCAGGGGGCTCAGAGACCATTGCAACCCTCGGCTGGTCAGGGGCAGGACAGGGCTGTAACTTGGCAGTGTCCCTGGCAGCCAGTCAGTGCCAACCTGGCACACTGGCATTGCCAACCTGACACTGCAGGGGTACCAGTTTGGCAATGCCAGGTACAAGGGGCAGTGCCTAGGTGCCAGGTCGGCACTGCCAAGAGGCAGGACCTGAGGGGAGCCATGCCCGTGATAAGAGGGTGAAGGGGGGTATGAAGAGTGGGGGGGGGCAGGGCGTATGAAGGGGGTACTATGAAGGGTGGGGCGAGTGAAGGGGGGGTCTGAAGGGGGATTCCAAAAAGAGGGTCTGAAAGGGAGGGGGTCTCTAAAGGCCAGGGTGGGGGGGGGGGGGTTACCCTCAGCAACCCCATAACAGGGTATGCTCATTTAGGGGGGGAGGCGATGCCCATGAGGATGGATGGGTATGGGGCCAGGTCACCCTCATGCCTGAGTGGTGGAGGGGGGTGGTCACGCTGACTTTTGAAAATGGGAGGGAGGTTGCCCCTGCGGGGTTAAATGTTGGGGGTGTTGCCCATGCTGCAGGGGGTCGCGATGTCCATGGGTGGGGGGCTGTGGGTGACCCTCAACCTCACTTTGACATCTGGGCAGCCTTTAAAAATGGCGCCCCGATCTCCGAGGACCCGGTCTTCCCGATGTCTTTAGTTCCCCGCTGCAAAAATGTATTTCCCCCTACACCGCTCACCATCCTGGAGGACTGGGAACCTTTCCCAAGCACCCCTCCCTTGTCCTCAGGAGGAAATTCTAAGACGGAGTCAAATTCTTTGGAATAGAATGGCTGATTCTCCCTGCGGGACAGGGTGTGATTTCTGAGGGGGTTGAGGGAGCTGCCTTCAGCATTCAGAAGTGACCTGAAACTTGAAACAGTTCTGCTTTATTCCATGGGTTTTCTTTCCTCGATCTGATGTCCGAGAAACGAAGACTTGATGTCACAATAATGCCTCAATTTGTATTCAGTTCATTTGAAATATTATACTGCCAGTCCTGTGAATGTAGGGTTTGTTCCTGTTCTGCAGGTGAATATCTGGGTCAGGTGTAGAAATCCTCCACATTAGCACCGCTAATGTTTTGTGCCATGTGATTTTATTTTCTGATCGATGTTGCCTCCTCCTTTTTAATGTCATTCTGAAAGCTACAAAGGACCAGGATAAACAACACCACTCGTCGGGTGGTTAGACTGCGGAGCTCTGGCTAACACAGGGAGCAGTGAGACAAATATCGTAGATGCTTTCATAGAATCTACAGGGGAGGTGAAGGCCATTTGGTCCATCGGGTCTGCACCAGTCCTTTGGAAAGAGCGCCCTGTAGTGATCTCTGTATGTGCATGTACATAAGGGGTTAATGTGTAATCAGTAGCACCACATGATCACTAGAGGGCCGGATCAACAGGGGTATAAAGGCAACCACATTGGGTCTCTCTCCCTCTCTTTTGGATGGACTGTGACCAGGGCAGGAGTATCGGATTAGCTCAGATGGTTAGTGTAGTTACCGTAGTTAGATCTTGTCAACCTTATCACTAGTATCAATGTTAAAGTAAAGAACTCATGCAATTATTGTTTTTTTAATAAATTTAGAGTACCCAATTAATTTTTTTGCTAATTAAGGGGCAATTTAGCGTGGCCAATCCACCTAGCCTGCACATCTTTTGGCTTGTGGGGGCGAAACCCACGCAAACACGGGGAGAATGTGCAAACTCCACACGGACAGTGACCCAGAGCCGGGATCGAACCTGGGACCTTGGCCCCCTGAGGCAGCAGCACTAACCATTGCACTACCGTGCTGCCCTCTGCAATTATTGTTATAGTTACTCAATAAACCTTTTGTTACCACTGGACGAGTTCGAGTCTTCTTCATCAAGATTCAGAAGACCTCATCAGTAACCAAGGTTTGAGTAACACATATTACACTCCGTAGTATATCAAGACACACAGAGAAGTGTAATGAAAGATAATACAGGAGCGTAATAAAAGACACCCGACGCTTCCATGTTTTCCCCATAACCCCACCTAACCTTTTTGGACACCAAGGGGGAATTTATCATGGCCAATCCACCTAACCTGCACATCTTTGGACTGTGGGAGGAAACCGGAGCACCCAGAGGAAACCCACGGAGACACGGGGAGAACATGCAAACTCCACACGGACAGTCACCCGAGGCCAGAATTGAAACCGGGTCCCTGGAGCTGTGAGGCAGCAGTGCTAGCCACTGTGCCACCATGCCGCATAGTGAAACATAGCTTTGTAGATCTCCACTGCATGATGTTGCAAATGTTACAAAACCCCCTTAGTAACTCCACAATTTTCTGATCTTCAGTCAGGACGAAAGAAGTAACTAACCTGCACTTTGGCTGATGTTGTGAGAACTCATCCAGGTTTTGCATCTTTCAAATCATGAAGTGTCAGCTGGGGCCCGATTGTAACTCTGTTTGAAAGAGTGCCATAGCTCTCACCACGCACAAGGTGGGAAATTAATATTTAACCACCCAAATTAGTTCAAAACATTTTTCTTGATTTTCAGGGGAAGCTGGATTAGCACAGGAGGGAGAAATCCTCCTTGTACCCCTTTCGACCTCGCAGTTTCTGACTCAGAGATGGATGGGGGTCGCTCTCGAGTTCAAACTTGTCAAAAGCCAGTACTACCGTGCACCAGTACTACTGGGGTCCCATTTTCAGGAATACAGGGCTGTCCGGACCAGTACCAAGTTTTACTGGCTTTCCCTTTTAAAGGAAGCCTTCCAAAAGCAATAATTACACAAAGTCAGGAATTTAGCTGGAGCTGTAACATGTTGGGAGCACCATAACGCTCTGTTAGAGTCAGGCAGAGCGAAGGTCCGACTTTAATTGATTTATTTGACTGGGGTCACACACACAGGTCGGTATCAAGGAACAGAAAAGCTCTTATAAGGATGTTCAGCGTACTGCCCTTTTTAGAGTCCAAAGGGAAGAGAGGCGCTGCCGGTTGGCGTGAATGAAATAATGTGGAGTGCTCATCCAATGGACTAAAGTCTGAGTTTAAAATGGTCCTTGGGCTCTGAGCACCTCCTTCCTCCTCACAGTCCCGAATTCCAGATCTCATCAAATTTTCACCCTCACTAAGTTCCTGTTGCCTCTCCATTTAGCAAGCAATTGAAATACTTTTGAAGTGTAGTCACTCTTGTAATGTAGGAAATGTGGCAGCCAATTTGCGCACAGCCAGCTCCCACAGGCAGCCATGTGATAAAGGCCAGAGAATGTGTTCTAATGATGTTGGTTGAGGGATAAATATTAGCCAGGTCACTCGGGAGAACTTTGCTGTGCTTCTTTGAAGTAGTGTCCTGAGATCTTTTACATCCACACAAGGAGGCAGCTGGGACCTCAATTTGGCATCGCATCCGAAAGTTAGCACCTCCAACGGCGCAGCACTCCCGCAGTATTGCACCAAAGTGTCTATAGAGATAGACGGTGCTCAATCTGCATAGATTCAAGTGCTCAATCCCACAACCCAAAGATGTGCAGGATAGGTCGATTGGCCACGCTAAAATAAATTGCTCCTTGATTGGAAAAAACAAAAGATATGGGTACTCTAAATTTATCTAAAATGAAATTGGCGGGGCAGCACGGTGGCATAGTGGTTAGCATTGCTGCCTCACGGCGCCGAGGTTCGATCACGGCTCTGGGTCACTGCCCGTGTGGAGTTTGCACGTTCTCCCCATTTCTGCGCGGGTCTCGCCCCCACAACCCAAAAGATGTGCAGGCTAGGTGGATTGGCCACGCTAAATTGCCCCTTAATTGGAAAAAATGAATTGGGCACGCTAAATTTAAAAAGAAAAAAGAAATTGGTGGACTTCTAGAACAGCAAGATTGGCACCGGTTACGGAACAATTCCGGTAATGGGCCAGCACCTGAGCCACATGGAACACAAGCAATTCCAATGAAAAACAGTGTCGGATTTGCTGGGGGTTGGGATTGCCACTCGAGAGGCTGACAAGCTGCAGCCGCGTATCAGCACTCCACTCCCCACCACACACACACACACACACATCCCAGCCAACAAGAGAGCATTGGTTGCGCTGGAGCGCGCCCATCCCATTGATGGGTCGGCTGGGGCCAGAGGGTACCTAGGTGGTTGGCCTGGGGGGGACAGCGATACGACCCATGGCGCTAAGTTCACAGTGGGCCATCAGCGGCGTGTGCAGTCACATGGCTGCCTCACGACAATGGAGTCCCGTGTCCGTCCACCGCGACCCCACGATCCACCTCCTTGCCACCCCCCTCCCCCCAACCCGGCCCTGCCAGAAGCTCCCCCGGCCAGCAGCACAACTGCCAGCACACTATAGCGTCCTGAGTTGTTGGGACACATTTTGCACTCCCTCTATCTGCCTCAGCAGCCATGGCGCTGCTTCCCCATTTTTCAAGCCACAAGCTAAACTTGCCGTCGGTAATTTCTCCCGGCGGAGACAGAACATCGCGGAGGTCTCGGAGAATACCAGGTCAGGCCGGCTAAGAATATGCCAGTGGTGCTGACTGTAGGTGCGGAGTAGAGCGCACTTATGCCGCTGTCGTGGCAGCGGAGCATGGCATTCTGTCGGACGCCTGGCGCCTGCCATGATTTTCGCCTCACACGCGATTCTCCGCCCAGTCGCTTTTCCCGAATCCGGCATCGGCCGACGGAGAACTCCGCCCATTATCTTTCCCTTTCAAGGAATTATCCAGCTCCTATTGGGGCTTACTACTGAATCTGCTCCTACTGTTCTTTCAGTCAGTGCATTCAACAGCATAATGTTTTGTTGAAAATCTTTCTCCCCATCTCTTCTCGGGTTCTTTTCCAAATGTTCTTAAATCTGTATCCTCTGGTGAGCAACCCTCCAGCCACCCCTGATGCGATTGGCCCTTTAAAATGGGACTTTTGGAGAATTTTGGCATTTGCAGTGATGTGCTGCTCTGAGCTCACTGTATATTTTAAGAAACAAGGGAAATAGCCAAGATCACCGCTATTGCACAAAGAACATAACTGGAGCTCTGCATGAGGCTGTCAAAGTTGCCTCGCAGGAAAACTGCAGGAGCTCTGCCAAATTCGCCAGGCCGTAATCTTTCACAGCAAGTTAGCAGATCGTGTCTGGGGCAGCACGGCGGCACAGTGGTTAGCACTGCTGCCTCACGGCGCCGAGGTCCCAGGTTCGATCGCGGCTCTGGGTCACTGTCCGTGTGGAGTTTGCACATTCTCCCCGTGTCTGCGTGGGTTTCGCCCCCACAGCCCAAAGATGTGCAGGGTAGGTGGACTGGCCACGCTAAATTGCCCCTTAATTGGGAAAAATGAATTGGGTACGCTAAATTTTTTTAAAAACAGACCATGTCAGACCCAGTCCACCCAACCCTATGTAATTACCCAAGGTCCAGAAGGGGGCTCAACCCCTGCGGTAGGATTGCCCACTCTGGTCGGACATACCGAGGAGTCATCACATGACCTACTGCTGCCACCCTCCTTGCCTCCACACCACTGCCATTGGACATCCAGCATGTCCAAACTCGCAACCCACCAATCACAAAGCAAACAGCCTTTTAAGCACCTGATTGGGCGATCCTTGACTGCCGCTCAACAGCTTATATTTCTCAGGTCTGTAATGATATGTAAATGTGTTTATAACTAAAGGGTTAATTATAACATCTAGCTGTAACACTACCACTAGAGGGCAACACTAGATCCCAGTATAAGTATTACCTCCGAGAGGATCTTGTTCTCTTTCAACCCAGGAATGTTTAGTAAGCAGTAGTGAATGATAGATAGCTCTCAGTATAGTTAGTATTTATAGTTGTGAATCAGTTAACACATCAATATTTAATTACTTGATTTCTGTTTTTTTAAATTTGGAGTACCCAATTGTGTTTTTTTTCCAATTAAGGGGCAGTTTAGCATGGCCAATACACCTACCCTGCACATATTTTGGGTTGTGGGGGTGAAACCCTCGCAGACACGGGGCGAATGTGCAAACTCCACACGGACAGTGACCCGGGGCCGGGATCGAACCCGGGTCCTCAGCGCCGTAGTCCCAGTGCTAACCACCGTGCCACAGTGCTGCCCTAATTACTTGATTTCTAGAGATAGTTCTATAGAGTGGCGAACTCAAACGTAATTAATCGTTACTTTAATAAATGAGTTTGCTTTAAGTTGAAGACTCGCGGTTTCTTCAGGATCACACCACCAGATCATCGGCATCAACAGCAACTGGTAACGATGCATATTACTAGATTCAGTTATATAGCAAGTCCAATATCTTTATTACCACTAAATGAAAAGTGTCCAATGGATTTTTCCTTCAACGCAATTTTCTTGTTTATTGCACTTACTTTTTTTTTTGTCGGGTTGCTTGCATCAGTGTGTTGGTGCTTGATTTACAACTCCTGGAAATTACAGGACAAAGCCGGAGTTAGTAAGCTGAATCTGTAGGTACTTTACCCTGGATCAAAGCCTGGTTCTGTTCCCCCATCCCACGGCAAGGTTATATTTTCACCCTATCTTTCTTTTTTTAAAATAAATTTAGAGTACCCAATTCATTCTTTCCAATTAAGGGGCAATCCACCGACCCTGCACATCTTTGGGTTGTGGGGGCGAAAGCCACGCAGACACGGGGAGAACGTGCAAACTCCATGATGCACGACCAACGGCCACTAAAACGAGGTTGTAGTGCAACTGAAGGCTTTAATAAGCTAGATGTTTCCCCCGGCAGCTCAGGTACAGAATGAGGGCTGCTGGGACGGCACGGGTTCTTATACCCCGCCTACCAGGGCGGAGCTATTACACTCTCTAGCCAATAGCAAGCAAATAGGTTCTACCAATGGTACTTCAGCCTCTCAGGTACCGTAATACCTATAATACCACATTCACCCCCTGTTAAAAAAAGTCCGGCGGGGGTGGTGGCCAGCAACTACAGAACATAACAACATTGTGTTTAGTAACTATTTACTCCGGACAGTGTTTACTAACTAGTTACAAGTCTGGTAGCTATGTACATTCGGTGTTTTATATTTACAGATTACGGTTAAAATAAAGCAATCAGTCGATCGGGGGCCCTGGTCGTCCTCTCTGATCGTCGGAGCCTCGGTGGTGACTCCGGTGGAGGCTCGGGCGTCTGTGACTCCGGGAGCGTGGCTTCGATCTCCATGGCAGTTTCGCCACCCCTAGACTGCGCTGGTGGGGAAAACGGCTGATCTGGGGAGGGAGCGCCTATGGGGGGGCGTTGGTTGGTGGGGGGGCTTAGGCAGGGGCGGCGGGAGGACCAATCCTCCTGTAAGGTGCTGCGGTGGAGGGGAGGGTGGGACTGGTGGCTGGAATGTGCGTGGAGTTCCGGCGGGCGCCAGGTCCCGCAGGGAGACTGTATCTTGTCGGCCGTCGGGGTACACCACATAGGCGTACTGGGGGTTAGCATGGAGCAGATGGACCCTCTCGACCCACGGGTCTGACTTGTGCGCCCGCAGGATGGGTCCGGGTGCTGCCAGCCAGGCCGGGAGCGAGGTCCCGGAGGAGGACTTCCAAGGGAAGACAAGGAGACGTTTGTGAGGTGTCTGATTGGTGGTCATACAAAGCAGTGACCGGATGGAGTGGAGGTCATCCGGAGGACTTCTTGCCAGCGGGAGACTGGGAGGTTCCTGGGCCGTAGGGCCAGTAGGATGGTCTTCCAGACCGTTCCATTCTCCCTCTCTACCTGTCCGTTACCCCGGGGGTTGTAGCTGGTCGTCCTGCTCAAGGCGATGCCCTTGCTGAGCAGGAATTGATGCAGTTCGTTGCTCATAAAGGAGGACCCCCTATCACTGTGTATGTAAGCGGGGAACCCGGACAGCGCAAAGATGCCATGGAGGGCCTTGATGACGGTGGCTGCGGTCATGTCGGGGCAGGAGATGGCGAATGGGAACCGGGAGTACTCGTCAATCACGTTCAGGAAGTACGTGTTGCGGTCGGTGGAGGGGAGGGGGCCTTTGAAGTCCATGTTGAGGCGTTCAAAGGGACGGGAAGCCTTTATCAGGTGTGCTCTCTCTGGCCGGTAGAAGTGCGGTTTGCACTCCGCGCAGATTTGGCAGTCCCTGGTGGCTGTCATGACCTCCTCAATGGAGTAGGGCAGGTTGCGGGTCTTGACGAAATGGAAAAAGCGAGTAACCCCCGGGTGGCAGAGGTCCTCGTGGAGGGCTCGGAGGCGGTCCACTTGTGCGGTGGCACATGTGCCGCGGGACAGGGCATCAGGAGGCTTATTTAGCTTCTGGGACAATACAAGATCTCGTAGTTGTAGGTGGAGAGTTCAATCCTCCACCTCAAGATCTTGTCGTTTTTTATCTTGCCCCGCTGTGCATTATCGAACATGAAAGCCACCGACCGTTGGGTTCGTGAGGAGAGTGAATCTCCTGCCGGCCAGGTAATCCCCCCACAGCTTCTACTATGGCCTGGGCCTCCTTTTCGACTGAGCAGTGGCGGATTTCGGAAGCATGGAGGGTACGGGAGAAGAAGGCCACGGGTCTGCCCGCTTGGTTGAGGGTTGCCGCCAGAGCTACGTCGGACGCATCGCTCTCGACCTAGAAGGGGAGGGACTGGTCGATGGCGTGCATCGTGGCCTTTGCAATGTCTGCTTTGATGCGGCTGAAGGCCTGGCAGGCCTCTATCGACAGGGGAAAAACTGTGGTTTGGATCAGGGGACGGGCCTTGTCCGTGTAGTTGGGGACCCACTGGGCGTAGTAGCTAAAAAACCCTAGGCAGCGCTTCAGGGCCTTAGAGCAGTGAGGGAGTGGGAACTCCATAAGGGGGCGCATGCGTTCAGGGTCGGGGCCTATAACTCCATTTCGCACTACGTAGCCGAGAATGGCTAGACGGTCGGTGCTAAACACGCATTTATCCTTATTGTACGTTAGGTTAAGGATCTTTGCGGTCTGGAGGAATTTTCGGAGGTTGGTGTCGTGGTCCTGCTGGTCGTGGCCGCAGATGGTAACATTATCGAGATACGGGAATGTTGCCCGTAAACCGTACCGGTCAACCATTCGGCCCACCTCGCGCTGGAAGACCGAGACACCGTTAGTGACACCAAACTGGGCGGCATGGACTGGTTGGGCCGAAGGGCCTGTTTCCATGCTGTAAACTTCTATGATTCTATGATTCTAAGGGAGCCCTTAAGAAGTGATAGAGCCGCCCGTCTGCCTCGAAGGCAGTGTATTTGCGGTCACTAGTGCGGATGGGGAGCTGGTGGTAGGCGGACTTGAGATCCACCGTGGAGAAGACCTTATAATGCGCAATCCTGTTTACCAGGTCGGTTATGCGGGGGAGGGGGTACGCGTCCAGTTGCGTAAACCTGTTGATGGTCTGACTGTAGTCGATGACCATCCTGTGCTTCTCCCCGGTCTTTACCACCATTACTTGAGCTCTCCAGGGACTGTAGCTAGCTTCAATGACCCCTTCCCTCAGTAGCCTTTGGACCTCTGACCTAATAAAGATCTGATCCTGGACACTGTAGCGTCTGCTCCTGGTGGCGACGGGTTTGCAATCCGGGGTGAGATTCGCAAACAGGGAAGGCGGGTCGACCTTAAGGGTCGCGAGGCTGCAGACAGTAAGGGGGGGGGGGGGGTATAGGGCTGCCGAATTGGAAGGTCAGACTTTGAAGGTTACACTGGAAGTCTAAACCCAGGAGTGTAGCCACGCAGAGGTGGGGAAGGACGTAGAGACGGAAATTTTTAAACTCCCTTCCCTGGACTGTGAGGTTTGCTAAACAAAACCCCTTTATCTCCACTGAGTGGGAACCGGAGGCCAGTGAGATTTTTTGATTAACAGGGTGGATGAGGAGGGAACAGCGCCTTACCGTGTCGGGGTGTATGAAGCTCTCTGTGCTCCCAGAGTCAATTAGGCAGGACGTCTCGTGCCCGTTGATGAAAACGGTCGTCGTAGCGATTGATAGTGTTCGAGGTCGAGACTGATCCAGAGTCACTGAGGCCAATCGCAGTAGTTGGGAATTCTGTTCAGGCAGTGTGTGGGCGGCCGAGCTGGGGTCCTGGGGGCCCATCCAAGATGGCGTCTCCCATTGGTTGCACATGGCCGGGGGTGCACAAAATGGCGCCGCTCATCGCTCAAGCGTGGCGTCCGTGGAACAAGATGGCGGCGCCCGGGGTCCGCACGTGGCCCTGGGATATGGGGGTGGTGGCGACCGCTGGCCACATGGGGCCCGTGGAGACGTTTGTGGTGGCGGTCCGGATTTGCCGCTGGAGACCGCGGCCACCGCTCGGGCCTGACATACCCCCACGAAATGGCCCTTTTTGCCGCATCCCCTGCAGGTGGATGCGCGGGCCGGGCAGCGCTGGCGGGGGTGCTTGACCTGCCCGCAAAAGTAGCAGCGGGGCCACTCGGCGTTGGCAGGCCGCCTTGCTGCGCAGGCCTGCCGGGGAACGGGGGAAGTCTCTGGGTCGGCCGCTGCGGGGTTCCATGCTGCCCAGGGGGCTGCCGCGCGGTCGGGAACGTAGGCGCGGGCGTTCCTGGAGGCCATGTCCAGGGAGCCTGCAAGGGCCCGTGCCTCCCTAAGACCCAGGGTGTCTTTCTCTAACAGGCGCTGGCGGATTTGAGATGAAAGCATACCTGCCACAAAAGCGTCCCGGACTAAGAGTTCCGTGTGTTCGCTCGCTGAAACTTGCGGGTAGCCGCAGCTTCTGCCAGCACCAGGAGTGCGCGGTAGAATTCCTCCAACGATTCCCCAGGGGTTTGCCGTCTTGTTGCAAGCAGATGCCGGACGTAGACCTGGTTTACCGGGTGAATATAGTGTCCTTTTAGCAGCTCGATTGCTGCATCGAAGTCTTCCGCTTCCTCGATGAGGGTGTAGATCTCCGGGCTCACCCTTGCGTGCAGGACGTGCAGTTTCTGCTCTCCTGTGGGTGCATTTTCTGCCATCTCGAGATACCCTTTAAAACACGCCAGCCAGTGCTTAAAGATCGCCGCTGAGTTCGCCGCGTGGGGGCTAAGTTGCAGACACTCCGGCTTGATTCGGAGCTCCATCCTTTCTTCTTAAAATCTAGCTTGTTAAATTGATGCACGATCAATGACCACTAAAGCGAGGTTGTAGTACAACTGAAGGCTTTAATAAGCTAGATGTTTCCCCCAGCAGCTCAGGTACAGAATGAGGGCTGCTGGGACGGCATGGGTTCTTATACCCCGCCTACCAGGGCGGAGCTATTATACACTCTAGCCAATAGCCAGCATATAGGTTCTACCAATGGTACTTCAGCCTCTCAGGTACCGTAATACCTATAAAACCACACTCCACATGGACCGTGACCCAGAGCCGGGTCACTGGGACCTCGGCGCCGTGAGGCAGCAGGGCTAACCCACTGCGCCTCCGTGCTGCCTATTTTCACCCTATCTTTAAGTCACTTTTGCAACACAGTAATTTTCTGCGAGGCACAGTGATAATCTCTGTCTGGCCTCCACTTTTAGAAATAAAGAATTTCTGCTTTTAAGTCCCGAAGCTCTTCGCAGCCACTGAGGTACCTGTAAAGTGCAGTCTGTGATGTAGAAAATGGGCAGCCAATTTGCGCCCAACAAGCTCCCCACAGACAGCAATGTGACTGTGATGTCAACATTGGTTCCAGGCTGTGCCCGGTCACTTTTAATTCTGGGAAGCTGAGCAACATTTAGAAGGAGGCCAGAGGCCTTTCTCAACAATCATTCATGGAAAGGACCAGATTACTGGGAACCTGGGGCGTGATCCACCGGCCGCACTGTGTCCGAAAGGCTACGCAGCGTGACTGGCCGATTCCGGGAGATCCCTCTTCCAGGATCTACCCGGCTCGTAACGCCTCGCGAGATCTAACGCGCTCTCACCAGACGTCGCGATCGGAATCCCTCCCTTTGTGGGCGGCATCACTATTTTGCAAATCTGCATATTAGAGTGCGACAGCTAGCCTCACTCGGTTGCGCTGTCCCCTGATCTACCCGAGGTGTTGGGATCTAACCCCTTTGCCTCAGAGACATCAGGTGAGCGCTATTCAGTGCTGGTCTCCGTAAATGGGGGCCAGGCGGAATGGCACTCGTGGGCATCTCCCAAGGGATCGGAGGCCCCCAAGTGCTTGCCGTCTGGGCTGGGTGGCGCTCTGACATGGCTGGTGCCATCTGGGCACCTAGGTGCTGCCAGTCTGCCAGCCTGGCAGTGCCACTTACTCCTCAGTGCAGGAAATGGGACTAAGTGCCACCTCGTCGGGGAGTTCCCCGCTGAGGCCCCGGATTGAACCAGAGTCGCCATCGCTAGCGTGGTGGTTCTCGGCGCCGTGAGCAGTGGGAAACAACCAGCTGGGCGGCACGGTAGCACCGTGGTTAGCACTGTTGCTTCACAGCGCCAGGGTCCCAGGTTCGATTCCCGGCTTGGGTCACTGTCTGTGTGGAGCCTGCACGCTCTCTCCGTGTCTGCGTGGGTTTCCTCCGAGTGCTCCGGTTTCCTCCCACAAGTCCCTAAAGACGTGCCTGTCAGGTAATTTGGACATTCTGAATTCACCCTCTGTGTACCCGAACAGGCGCCGGAGTGTGGCGACTAGGGGCTTTTCACAGCAACGGCATTGCAGTGTTAATGTAAGCCTACTTGTGATACTGATAAAGATTATTATTATTAAACGCACTCGTCAGGGGAATCTGTTCCAATTCGGTTAAATCGTGCCCCCTGATGTCATCAGAATTCCTAACCCACATCTGAATACCTGCCAGATCATTACCCAAGCAAATGCACAACGCTGACTGCCTGGCTTCCAACTGGGGTAAGGGTGGTCTAGTGGCAATGTCACTGAGCTAGCAATCCTGGCTGATGCTTTGGGGTCATGGGTTCAAAACCCACCAGGGCAGCTTGTGGAACTTAGAACAAAGAACCAAGAAAAGTACAGCACAGGAACAGGCCCTTCGGCCCTCCAAGCTTGCGCCGACCATGCTGCCCGACTAAACTACAATCTTCTACACTTCCTGGGTCCGTATCCCTCTATTCCCATCCTATTCATGTATTTGTCAAGGTGCCCCTTAAATGTCACTATCGTCCCTGCTTCCACCACCTCCTCTGGCAGCGAGTTCCAGGCACCCACTACCCTCTGTGTAAAAATCTTGCCTCGTACATCCCCTCTAAACCTTGCCCCTCTCACCTTAAACCTATGCCCCCTAGTAATTGACCGCTGTACCCTTGCAAAAAGTCTCTGACTATCCACTCTGTCTATGCCCCTCATAATTTTGTAGACCTCTATCAGGTCGCCACTCAAACTCTGTCGTTCCAGTGAGAACAAACCGAGTTTATTCAGCCTCTCCTCATAGCTAATGCCCTCCATACCAGGCAACATCCTGGTAAATCTCTTCTGCACCCTCTCTATAGCCTCCACATCTTTCTAGTAGTGTGGCGACCAGAATTGAACACTAATCTCCAACTGTGGCCTAACTAAAGTTCTGTACAGCTGCAACATGACTTGCCAATTCTTATACTCAATGCCCCGGCCATTGAAGCAAGCATGCCATATGCCTTCTTGACTACCTTCTCCACCTGTGTTGCCCCTTTCAGTGACCTGGGGATCTGTACACCTAGATCTCTCTGACTGTCAATACTCTTGAGGGTTCTACCATTCACTGTATATTCCCTACCTGCATTAGACCTTCCAAAATGCATTACCTCACATTTGTCCGGATTAAACTCCATCCGCCATCTCGCTGCCCAAGTCCCCAAACGATCTAAATCCTGCTGTATCCTCTGATAGTCATCATCGCTATCCTCAATTCCACCAACCTTTGTGTCGTCTGCAAACTTGCTAATCAGACCAGTTACATTTTCCTCCAAATCATTTATATATACTACGAACAGCAAAGGTCCCAGCACTGATCCCTGCGGAACACCGCTAGTCACAGCCCTCCAATCAGAAAAGCACCCTTCCATTGCTACTCTCTGCCTTCTGTGACCTAGCCAGTTCTGTATCCATCTTGCCAGCTCACCCCTGATCCCGTGTGACTTCACCCAACTTAAATTCAAAAAATGCAATCTGAGATTACGAGCCCGTCTTGGTAATGGTGACCATGAGATGTTGTTGTAAAATCCCATAGTACCCTGTCGGGCAGGAAATCCACTGACTTCGCCTGGTGGTGGGATAGTTGAACCAAGTGGACCTGTCGTTCTCTCTCTCTCTCTAACTTGGACACTGTCTGCTAATTTAACTTTGTCTCCATTCTGCAGTAGCGAAGAAATAATTCAACTCCACAGCAGAGGCTCTGCAAAGATCAGCATGAAATCACCTCAGCTAGACATCTCGATACAGCTTGAAGCTGATACTCCAACCTAGGGTCTTCTTTTATTTCTTACAAACTATCATTTAGCCAACTCTTTCCTCAGCTACTCTGTAACCACCAGGAATCCAAACATGGGACTTCCTGGGAATTTCCCGGAAAGTCTAACTTTCCGATGGACCTTGCCCCTGGAATGATGCAACCTGCCAACTTAAATCAGAGGACTTGGATAGTTCCAACTCTAATAGCAGAATAGTTACCCAGGAAATGTTTATTTATTTTTAATTTAGAGCAATTTATTTTTTCCAATTAAGGGACAATTTTGTGTAGCCAATCCACCTACCCTGCACATCTTTGGGTTGTGGGGCGAAACCCGCGCAAACACGGGGAGAATGTGCAAACTCCACACGGACAGTGACCCGGGGCTGGGATCGAACCTGGGACCTCAGCGCCGTGAGGCAGCTGTGTTAACCACTGCACCACCGTGCTGCCCCCAGGAAATGTTTATAAGAATTTAAACCACTTCTAACTCCTGGGTGACTATAGTACTGAGACGAGGGTAACACGGTGGCACAGTGGTTAACACTGTTGCCTCACAGCGCCAGGGACCCGGGATTCATTCCGACCTTGGGTGACCGTTTGTGTGGAGTCTGCACGTTCTCCCCGTGCCTGCGTGGGTTTCCTCCGGGTGCTCCGGTTTCCTCCCACAGCCACAAGATGTGCAGGTTCGGTGGATTGGCCATGATTAACGTGCGGGGCTCTTTAGGTATTTGGGGGTGCAGGTGGCCTGGGATTGGGCAGGGCTCCGGATGTTCAATTTCAGTAGCTTGGTGGGGAGGGTGAAGGCTGACTTATCGAGGTGGGACAATCTCCCTCTGTCATTGGCAGTGACAGTAAAGGTGAATATTTTGCCGCGACTTTTGCTCTTGTTTCAGTGCCTGCCAGTCTTTTTGGCCAAAGGCTTTTTATAGTAGGGGGTGGGCAGTCTGATCTCCTTGTTTGTTTAGGCGGGAAAGATGGCTAGAATTAGGAAGGTGATACTGCAGAGGGAATGACAGGCAGAGGGAATGACTAGGCCTCCCAAATTCGCTCTAATACTATTGGGTGGCGAATGCAGAGAAGATTCATGGGAGGTGGGACTTTGTGGGTGAGGATGTAGGCGGGCTCTTGCAGGGGGTCGGGGTTGCGGGCACTGGCAATGGCACCACTCCCAATGGCCCCAGGAAAGTATCTGGTGAGTCCAGGAGTGGTGGCCACGCTGGAGATTTGGAGGCTGTTTAGGCAGCCTTCCAGGTTGGGAGCTGGGTCAGGGGGGATGGATGCAAGGTTCCGGGAATGGGAAGAGAGGGGGATCAATGAAATGAAGGATCTGTTTCTGGGAGGATGATTTGCGAACTGGAGGCATTGAGTGAGAAGTTTGGGTTGTCGCGGGGCGAACGTTTCAGGTACATGCGAGTACGGGACATGGCGATGAAGGTCTTCCCAACATTCTTGATAGCGCCTGCCTCCTGGTTGGTACTGTCAGCCGGAGTGGGGGTTGGAGAAGGGGGCCAGCGATTTCCGGGAGGATTTTGGAGGAGGATGGGGTGTCTATGGACAGGGTTAAGGCGAAGTGGGAGGAAGAGTTATGGGTGGCACAGGAGGAGGGATTGCGGTGTGAGGTGCTGCGGAGGGTAAATGCCTCTACCTTTTGCGCAAAGCTGGGGCTGAGACAGCTGAAGGTAGTGTACAGGGCACACTTTACAAAGTCTAGGATGAGCCGGCTGTTCGAAGGGGTGGAGGATGTATGTGAGCGATGTGGGAAGGGCCCTGAGAACCATGTGCATATGTGTTGGGCCTGCCCGGAGCTGGAAAGGGTTTTGAGGACAGGGTTTCTGCATGTGGAGGTGAAGCCATATTGGGGGTGTCGGACTGGCCGGAGCTGCAGGCGGAGGTGGGACAGATGTTTTAGCCTTCGCCTCGCTGATTGCTCGCAGGTGGATCTTGTTGGTGTGGAGATCAGCTTCTCTACCCTGTCCCTCGGTGTGGCGGGGGGGGGGGAATCTGTTGGAGGTTTTGGCCCTGGAAAAAGTGACATTTGCACTGGGGGTGGGGGTGGGGGGGGGGGGTGAGTGATGGGTTCTACAATAGTTGGGGTTTGTTTATTTTGCAGTTTGGGGAGCTGGTTACCGTTGACTGCTGAGAGAGGGAGTCGAGGGCTTAGTGGGCTTGCTGTAAATTGTAAAAATATGGAAAATTTGTGGAATAAAAATATTTCAAAAATAAATAAATAAATACCTGGGCGTCGGATTCACCTGGAGCCCGGGACTCAATGGCCGTGCCTGGGAGACCTCGCCAAGACCCCATTTAGTACGGGTCTATACAAGCGTGGACTAGGTGTAAAGGCACCTGGGGGGGGGGTCTCTCAGGCCATGGGAGACATTGGGTGGTCGAGGACTGGGCAGGGTGGCACCCTGACTCTTCTTCTGGCACCCGGGCACCCAGCCAGGCTGCCCAAGTGACACTGCCATGGTACCAGGCTAGCATTGTCAGGGTGCCCAGGTGCCAGGTTGGCACTGCCAGGGATCTTGAACAACGAGCAGCCATTTTATGGGTGGCACTTGACAGTAACGTCCGCCTGTGGCCTTGTGCCCTTGCAAGACATAGGCTCTTCAGTAGCTGAGGGGGGTGGAGGGGGGCGGAGGGGGAGGGGGGGGAGGGGGGGGGGGGAACGCCGGGGTCAAGGGCGAAGATATTGAAACCAAAACAAAGAATATAAAAGAGCCATAATCAGTCCCAAAATAAATGTTGACATGACAGAAAGATACTGCATGTCTTTCGGACCAGATGTTTTCAGCAAAGTTCCATGAGGCATCTGCCCTGCAGGAAGTCAGCTTAAACTGCAGGCTCTAAGAACCTAATCAGTGAGGTGTGGCAGGATGCGAGAGAAAAATCAAAGGAAGTTGCTTGTGGCTCCGACTGGTCTGATCTGTGAAAGGATGGAGCCAGTGGAAAGGAAGGAGTCCGCGAGACTGGAATTTATCACAAGGGCTTGCCTCATTTTCCCAGGGTGGGAGGCCCAACCTTGCGCCAGCTGTGTGTTTGTGAGCGAGTGTATTTCTGTAACTTCTTATTAAAAGAACAAGCTAGAGTCAACATCTGGCGCACACTAAGTCATCACCAAACTCAGCTTTTAACAATGTAACATCCATCATTAGTAATGCTGGGTGATTACATCAGGCTTTCAGCAAAATGCAGGGGTTCGGAATGAGGTCAGTAATTTTCCATTTAAACCATTGAGCTATTCAGCATATCGCCATATACGTAATCATGGTGCCTACATTTTAATTTAAATAATTAATTTATGGGATGTGGGCCAGTATTAATTGCCCATCCCTCACTGCCCTTTATTTCAGAGGGGAATTGAGAGTCAAGCACATTCGGAGTCACATGTAGGCCAGACTATTAAATGTGGCAGATTCCCCCCCCCCGAAGGACATTAGTGAACCAGATGAGCTATCTCGACAATGGCTTCTAGATTTTTAGAGAATTCAAATTTCACCATCTGCCAAGGGGGGGATTTGAACTGTGGTCCCCAGATCTTTCCCTGGGTCTACTGGATTACTAGTCCAGTGACAACACCACTACGCTACTGCCTCGTTTCCATACATTCTGCAGAGTTGACACGTGAGGGACATGGGCTGTGATATGCTTCCCTATTAAAATAATTTATTGGTTCTCCATATTCAGGCTGACATTTTGGAACAATTTAACTTTGGATCGCACCCCAGCAAGGGTCTACAGATACAACGGAGAAGATAGGCAAAATTTGGAATGTCCTTTCTTTTTTGGATAAATGTACTTTTTCTGCTACCTCGCTGCCCCTTCTCCTGTCCCCCGCTGATGGCTGTGACCTATGCTGAAGGACAAATTCGAGGGAGCCAGGCACTGTCATGGCTGGGTGGCATGGATACGTAAACTACATAAGAACATAAAATAGGAGCAGGAGTGGGCCATTCGGCCCCTTGAGCTTGACCCACCAGTCACTAAGATCATGACAGGTGTGATTCTGGCCTCCTTGCCATTTTACAGCCTGTCTATCACAGTTTTGAATATATTGCTGGCTCGGCCTCCAGAGATTCTGCGGGGTGGGGGTGAATTTGAAAGATTCTTGGGCAGCACGGTAGCGCAGTGGGTTAGCCCTGCTGCCTCACGCCGACGAGGTCTCAGGTTCGATCCTGGCTCTGGGTCACTGATCGTGTGGAGTTTGCACGTTCTCCCCGTGTTTGTGTGGAGATGTGCAGGGTAGGTGGATTGGCCACCTTTGTGAGGGTTTTGCCCCCACAACCCAAAGTTGTGCACACTAAATTGCTCCTTAATTGGAAAAATGAATTGGGTACTCTAAATTTATAAAAAGAAGAAAGATTGCCAACCAATCAGTACTCTCTTCTCATGCAGTATAAATTGTTGTTCCCATAGCAATTTGTATTCATACAAATCTATCCTGATGTGTGCAAGATGAGAAGCTTTAACAACATGTCTATTTTTTTCACCAAACCAACTCCCGTTCCACCTTGTCCAGTACTTCTTGCAAACCATGGGTATTGTTGTGTTATGTACTCTGGGATAACACGGGCTGCAACTGGATGCAGCTTTAAGCAAAAGATATTCCAGACCTTGAAGTTAGTTCAATCTGATTTATTGAACCAGTAGCACAGTTCTCTATGAGTTCGACTCTTTGCTAACCTAAGTGTGGTTACTCTGTCTGACTGAACCAGACTAGCTCTTAGCCACGTGCTGGAGGTGTGATACTGTACATACACCCTGACTCACTCTGTAGATGTTCATCAGTGGAAAGAGGCGGAGTGTGAGTGCCTCGTGCCTTTTATAGTGAGATACCACCCCTGAGTGTCCTGCCTGCTTATTGGTCATGTCCTGTTCTCTGTGTTCATTAGCGGCCTGTCTGTATATCATTATCTGCATGTCTGCATATCATGACAGGTATCAGATTCTGTCCTGACAGTGTATGATTGCAGGGGTCCCCTATACATCTTCCCAACTCTTGCTGGCATGGGCATGATAGACTGAATGGTCTCCTTCTGTGCCATAATCACCCTATAACTCTTCAAGGTTGAATACTATTGTCCGATATAATTGAATTTCACTCAATGAGTCCGCGGAGCAAGTCAATGGGGGGGGGGGAATTTCCTTGCCTCCCGCCACGTGTTTCACAGCGGCAGATCCTCCGGCCCCGCTGCTGCCTGCGAGGCTTTCCGTTTTATGCACCCCACCGCCGGGAAACCCACGGCAGGGGGGGTGGGGGGGGGCGCCGTCGGCGGGTCTGGAAAATCCCACTGGTGGGAACAGCCGGAAACTTTGGGCCAGCATTGTGAGCACCTTCATGGCGGAATAGCCAGGGGATACTGATTGTCAGAGGAAATTCACATATGGATGCAGGGGGTGAGTTTGCAATCAAATACTGGCGTTAATGAAACAACAATCTAATTAAACCCAGCACCTTCAAGAGGTGAGGGATGAAAGGATATTGACCAAAATCAGTGTCAACGAAGGAAAGGAACTCTCGCCTGGAGCAGAGACTTAACTAGGAGTCAGTGTGGTGTCAGTAGAACTCTTACGTCAGATGGTTGCTGGTTCAAGACCCACTCCAAAGATTTAAAGCTCGGCTGACACCGGTGCAGTGCGACACTGTCGGAGGTGCCGACTTACAGATGAGACAAGCCCTCAAGTAGCCATGGACAATCAGGTGACCCCATTCTGAAGAAGAACGGAGAGTTGACCCAGTCAATATTTATCCTCACAAAAACATTGTTACTTACGGCTTCTTGTCGTGTGCAGATTGGCTACTAGGCTTCCTACATTATAACAGGGACTATACTTCAAAACACATTTCATTGGCTGCAGAGAGCTTTGGGAAATTGTGAGACATTTTCGTCTGAACTTTATTGAACAAATGACTTTTTCAAAAAAAAAAGGCAGAATCATTTTATTTTCTAAAAATAATCTACTCAGGAGCACACCCTGTTTATTATGCACTGGGAGTCGTGCCAGCTCGTTGTGCAAAGGCTGCTTGTGATTTTGGCTGGTGTGCAGCATGAAACCAGGTCAGCCCCTCACAGGAACTTGCTCGTCATTAACAGAGATAATGGCCGTCGGTTGCCATTTACTGGGAATAGGGATACAACATGTTCCTGTTACTATCGATCCGCCTGCAACTGTGCAGTAAATATGCCCCGTGACACTGTTCTCGGGAGAGCATGACATTTTATCCGTGGTTTGTTTTACTGGTGGATTAGGGTTTAACTGCAGACGCCATAATCCTGCCCTCGAGTCAGTCGCAACCACAATGATTTACCAGCTACAGTATTTGTGAGGTAAACATTGGAGGTGGGCCCACCGGGAACCCAATTGTGTTTCTTTCATTGAAATTTCACCGCTACCCCCCCCCCCCCCCCCCCCCTGCTTTATTGATAGACTGCCCACTTTACAGGCAACCTACTCCAGCCAAGATAGCAAGTGGAGAAAAAAAGAACAAACAAATGTGCATTTACATAGCACCTTACAGGACGTGCGTGCACTTTGTTGATATATATTAGGGGCCGAGTGTTGTTGCCTGAAGAATTGGATGCTGCATGGCCCAACATGGGTCTCCTAAGGAGGAATGTGTTTTTTCATTCCTTCGTGGGTTGAGCCAGCATTTACCTCCCGTCCTTTAGGGCCATTAAGGGTCAACCTAGGCGGCACGGTGGCGCAGTGGTTAGCACTGCCACCTCAGGGCACTGAGGATCTGGGTTCGATCCCGGCCCTGGGTCACTGTCCGTGTGGAGTTTGCACGTTCTCCCCGTGTCTGCGTGGAGGTGTGCAGGGTAGGTGGATTGGCCACGCTAAATTGCCCCTTAATTGAAAAAAAACAACCTAATTGGGTACTCTAAATTTATTTTTAAAAAGAACAAGCGAGCACAGTTTCAGAATGAGGGATCACCCATTTCGGACGGAGACGAGAAGGAATTTCTTCAATCGGGGATCAGGAGCCTTTGGAATTCTCCACCTCAGAGAGCTGTGGAGGCCGTGAGTCCTGGACTATATCCAAGTCTGAGTTAGCCAGGTTGTTGAACCAAAGGGAGTCATGGGTAATGCCAGGGGGAGGGGGGCAGGTAGGAAAGTGGAGTTGAAGCCAGGATCAGATCAGCCATGATCGCATTGAATGATAGAGCAGGCTCAGGGCCATCTGGTCTACTCGTGCTCCTAATTCATATGTATAATATCTTCAGAAGTCCTGAGAAGGTTACGCAAAGAAAGTTTATTTTATTTATTTGTTTATTTTTTAATAAATTTAGAGTGCCCAATTAATTTTTTCCAATTAAGCGACAATTTAGCGTGGCCAATCCAACATCTTTGGGTTGTGGGGGTGAAACCCACGCAAACACGGGGAGAATGTGCAAACTCCACACAGACAGTTACCCAGAGCCACGATCGAACCTGGGACCTCGGCGCCGTGAGGCCGCAGTGCTATCCACTGTGCCACCGTGCTGCCCTAAGGAAGTTTATTTTGGCAAACAAAAGTAAAGGCCACAACGCGGTAGACAGTCCATAAGTGCCAGCCGGTACTACCGATCTGCCCGGTCCCAATCCGGGCCGGCTTTTAAGTACAAGATTGGCGATCGGCGGCTGCTGGGCCTGCCCCCCTTCATCGGGGGAGCTCGTACTCCGCCAGTCCCACAGGGAGATTAATTGGGTCATCCCCGGGGGTCTCGTGAGGGTTATTACAATACATTTTACCAAATTGGAAATAGTCTTGACCACACAAACGTAACTGAGCCATACAACAACAGCCTGCTTTTACGTAGCGTGTTTAGATAGAGTCTTTAAACTAGCGAAACATCCCAAACCACTTCACAGGAGCATTATCAAACAGAATTTCACAGCAGGCCACATTATTCGGACAGGTGACCAAAAGTATGGTCAAAGAGGTGAGATTTAAGGAGGGTCTAAAAGGGAGAGAGAGAAGCAGAGAGATTGAGGAAGGGAATTCCAGAGCTTAGGACTTTGGTATCACAGCCACCAATGACGGTGAGATGAAAATCACATCACACAAATCTAAGCAAACTCAAGTTTGGTGTCCCATGTAATCAGTTTCTATATTTTCTTCACACTCTTCTGAATTAGCTCAAGTTAAAAATGATACACGATCTATAAATCTGAATGTCCAGCTAAACAACATCCACCACATTGCATTTACCCATCAATTGTGTGACATTCTTCAATAATAAGTGTGCCAGATCTGACCTGCTATTTATAAATTCACTGATGTCAAATTACCAAGATTCCTTTTTTCCAATGAGCTACCGCTTCCAAATAAGCTCTAAGTGGTGCGGTCAAATATGGTGCTCGCTATTATCGATGGCCAAGAGCTGTCGTCACCGGCCTCTGAAGACTGCCGACTGAGGTAAGTATTGGAGTAATTTACACTTTTCAGCCTCTTTTTCCATTCTTTGGTATTGGAGGGATAGATGATAGTTGGGTTATTCTGCTCTTTTACGGGATGGACAAACTCCGGGTTTGTCTCAATACCAGTCTTTCTCTTCTTCCTTCACGCGGCTCGCCATGCCGGACGGTGGGATGGAAGATAGTTCTTCCTGTTTTGAGGGTGTGACTTGGTAGTCAGCTTGCCTTTGCGTTTGGCTGTGTGGTGCGCTGTCGTCAACAAATGGCTGCTACTCGGTTCCAGCATCGTTTGTGGCACTGTCAAGCTGGCTGAGGATTGCAGCGTCTGCTGTGTGGCCTCGGGGTTTATCGCTCTAACTGGTGTCGGAGACGGAGGTTGAGCCTCTTCTCGTTGCTGGTCCCTCTCTTGACTGTCATCTACTTGAGGTGTCATGGTAACCGTCTGAGCGGTTGGCTGGTCTGACCAATGAGGGTCTTCTGGAACCGGTAACGAAAGTGGACAAATAGGCTCTGCAAAGAGAGAAGATAATCCAGAGCTGGAGTCCCAGTCAAGGGAATCTTTCTCATCGGAGATCTCAGGGACTTGCAGTCCTGTATAATTTATGACAGTAGCTGTGGTGCCATCTGCTGAGGGGAATAAGGGCTGGACAGGCATCTCTGTTAAAGAGACATAAGACTGGTTACGGATGAAGTATGTTGCTCTGTTTACTTGCTATAAATATGGCGGTTAATAAGGTCACCTTTCTTAATCCTAATTATGAGTATGCTTTCAGAGTCGCCAGGTATCTCTAGCCACAAGGTTCAATACCGATCAAAGAGCCAATGCACCAGTTAGTTAGTTCAAAATCAATGGTAGTTATTTACACACAGTATGATTTACTCATGCACAATAACACTACAAACTAAACTATCTCTGTCACTAACACCTATACTTAACTTCGGGTGCCCACTTAGGTCAGAGGAAAATGCCCGTTGTTCGGATCTGAGGCTGTTGGGTTCGAAGAGGTAACAGGAGCACAGCTAAGGTCGCCCATCTGGTAGCGAGCGTTGACCTTGAAGTTACTTGCTTCTGGTGATGCTGGTGGAAGGGTCTCTCCGCTTGAGAGCCGAATCCAAGAGAGTGAACCTTTGGTGGGGGTTCCTTCTTATACTTGAAGGGGCTTTGCGCGCTTTTAGGCGGCCCTTAAACTTGGTCCCAATCAATTGGGCAGCTTCTTGATCATTGTCATCCATCTAAACCAATAAAGGGGCGGGTGCCTTGATGGCGGGGCGTGTCCTAGGTGGCCGTTGGCCTTGCTTTGTTTGTGTCTTTTGGTTGGGGTAGTGGCGCCGGACTGTCTGGGACAGTATCGGCTATCTGAGCACTAGTCCTTTGTTCCTCGGAGATGGGACATCAATATGTAAATTGTCCCAGAGTTTCGATTCCGTCTGCTGACTGCCTTCCAAATGTACATTGAGGCTCTGTGCCTGCTTGTTGCTTTGCATTGTCCATATTTCCCTATAGGCTCTGCGAGTGTCCATTTTATACACTGAAAGTGGCCATCCCAGATGGCCACAAGTACATCAACTCGAAGATTTCTTTCCCGCCATACCTTAACAGTTCTAGAATCTTTTTTTCTTTTAAAATATTTTTATTAGGGTATTTGCAATTTTTTATAATAATAATAACAGCGACAGAAACATGGTACAATAAACATTGCCACCCCCATCACACTCTGCACAAACCCCAACCATAAAACAACAGTCTGCCCCCCCCTTTGGCATTCTACTTCTGCTGCCATTTTAATTTTCCCCGAGAAAGTCGACGAACGGCTGCCACCTCCGGGTGAACCCTAACATTGACCCTCTTAAGGCGAACTTTATTTTCTCGAGACTGAGAAACCCAGCCATGTCACTAACCCAGGTCTCTACACTCGGGGGCTTCGAGTCCCCCCACATTAACAAGATCCGTCTCCGGGCTACCAGGGAGGCAAAGGCCAAGACGTCAGCCTCTTTCGCCCCCTGGATCCTGGCTCTTCCGACACTCCAAAGACCGCTACCTCTGGACTCGGCAACACCCGTATTTTGAGTACCGTGGACATCACCCTAGCGAAACCCTGCCAAAACCCTCAGTTCCAGAGTCATGCCCATGTCATGAACAACGCTGATGTTATCGGCAAGGGTATACAACTTGGAACACCGGTCCATGGGTGAATAGTTTTTGGAATGGTGTGAGGAGCCAAGTGAAACCCTAGTGAGAATAATCTTAGACTTCACTCACCCTATCTACAAGTTTCACCTGTACGAGTAGGGTCCAAATGTCTTGTGGCTATTTCACTTGTTTAGCAATTTTCTCAAAAGCCACTTTTGCTCTGTTGTACTGGCTGCAATTCTCTGCATTTTTAATTTGATGTTTTCTTTCTTTATCCTTTTCTCGTTCTGCCATCACTAACTTCTCCATTCCCAGAGCTGTCTCCCTTCCTCTTTCTTCCCTTTTTCTCGCTTTTTCCCACAGCTCTAACTTCTTACGGGTGACACGGTGGCGCAGTGGTTAGCACTACTGCCTCACAGCGCCGAGGACCCACATTCTCCCCGTGTCTGCGTGAGTCTCACCCCCACAACCCAAAGATGTGCAGGTGGATTGCCCACGCTAAATTGCCCCTTCATTGGAAAAAAATTAAATTTCCCAGCCTTCATAATCCCCGTAGATAAGACTTCTGCTAATTCCATCAATTTGGTTTTGGACACAGTTTTCAAACTTGCTATGGTTATATTGTCTTCTTCCAGATAAGATCGAGCTCGACCAAGAGCCACCTTCGCAGCCTTCTTTCTTGAAACAATACGTCCTTATTTGGTTCCATTTGTTTCTCATTATGTTTAAAAAGTCAAAAACTCCCCAAACACAAGGAATTAAGCTTTTTAAGATCCGGAACTCAAACCTCCAACTTTCTGTCATGAAGCAAGCTCAGGTTGTCTGCGAGGGTATCCCAACTTGGAGCCCCGGTTCGTGGGGGTTTAGTTACGTTTTGGGAGTGGTGTGTGGAAAACAAGTCAAACCCCAGTGAGAATGAGCAGCCTGTCATCGTGTAACAACGATTAAAAACTATTAAATTATAGAAAAGACAAATACACCGAACAGGGCTCCAACTCTAAGAGGGGAGACGATGGTGTTGTGGTATTGTCGCTGGCCTAGTATTCCCGAGACCTAGGATAATGACCGGGGCACCTGGGTTTGAACCCCACCAAAAAAAAATATCTAGAATTAAAGGTTTAATGATGAAATCATTGTCGATCGTTGTCGTTAATGAAACCACTGTCGTCAGGGAAATCTGCCTGGTCTCACCTACGTGTGACTCCAGAACCACAGTGCTTGACTTTGAAATGGCCTGGCAAGTCACTCAGTTGTATTCAACCGTTATGAAAACGCAAAACAACAAAGCGAGCTGGTGGTGCAGTTGTATTGTCACAGGACTGGTAAACCTGAGACCCAGGGTAATACTCTCAGGACATGGGTTCAAATCCTGCCATTGCAGACGATGACATTTGAATTCAATAAAAATCTGGAACTAGGAGACTTCCGGTGGCAAGGATCGAAGTGGGAGCAGCGGGGACCCCAGATCGGGCGGCGAAGCATGGCGGACGGCAGGGACCAGGGAGTGGAGGCTCACTGGCCAAGGGAGCAACAGATGGAGTTCTTCAGGAATTGCTTAGCCGAACTGAAGAGGGACACGTTGGACCCGATGAGAGCGGTAATGGACCGAATGGTCGAGACACAGGCGGTCCAAGAGAAGGCGCTCAGGGAGATCGAGGTGAAGCTCTCCAGCCAGGCGGACACGGTAACGGAGCTGGAGCACGAGGTGGAGGAGCTGAACTCCCGCCAGAGGAGGATGCAGGAGCAGCTTGAAGAGCTGGGGAACAGAGCCAGGAGGCAGAATTTGAGGATCATTGGCCTCCCCGAGGGCTGCGAGGGATCGGATGCGGGTGCATACGTGACGGGGATGCTCGGGGCACTGATGGGACCGGAGGCCTTCCCTCGACCCCTGGAGTTGGATGGAGCGCATAGAGCCCCCACAAGGAAGCCCAGGACGGGAGACCGACCGAGGGCCTTGGTGGTCCGCTTTCACCGGCTTGCCGACAGGGATCGGGTGCTGCGATGGGCCATGGCAGAGAGGAGCAGCAGATGGGAGAACTGCGAGGTGCGCATTTACCAGGACTTGGGAACGGAGCTGGCCAAGAGGCGTGCAGGATTCATCAAGGTAAAGGCAGCCCTCTACAAAAAGGAGGTGAGGTTTGGAATGCTGTATCCTGCGAAGCTTTGGGTTACGTTTGAGGAACTCCATCACTACTTTGAGACACCAGAACAGGTTTGGGCTTTCATTAAAGATAAGAAGTTGGACTTGGACTAACGGGCACTGAGTTTTTTCAGTGCAGTACAGTGGTGGCGGTCTGTTAACCTAACTTGTTCTGACTAGGAGTGGACTTTTACGATGCACAATCAATTGTACAAAGAATCAGGTTGTATACAACTGTGGCTTTATTGCAGTAAGATGTGTGGCCTCCCAAAGCAGCTGGAGAAATGGTTGCTAATACAGGACACGCATATGATTACTCCTCCTACTGGGCGGAGCCAGCAGGCAGGGGCTACCGGCGAACCTGTAGTACAGGTCCTACCTTACATCACCTAATACAGGTGTAACAGTGGTTTACCACATTCACCCCCTGTTAAAAATGAGTCCGGCAGGGGTGGTAGAGAATTATATACAGTAGTGAATTTATGTACAGTGTTTTATTAGGAGAGAAAAAAAATGTATTTTGAAAGTCCGGTGCCAGTTAGAGATTCAACCGGTCTGGTGCCTTGACGTTCCACTGGGAGCGACGTAACGGTGGCGGCGATATCGATGCTGGAGACATCGGTGCTGGCCAAGATGTCAGGTGACCCAGGGAGCGTGCCAAAATCCTCTTCATCCTCTTGCGTTGGCAGGGGAAGGAGGGATGGTCCTGGCGGGTTTAATGTTGGGATCGCCGGGGGAGGGGAGGTTGGTGCCGGGCCGGGGAAGTGTGTATGAGTGGAACCTGCTCGTGCCAGGTCCCTGAGGGAGACAGTATCTTGGCGGCCGTCGGGGTACGCCACATAGGCATACTGGGGGTTGGCATGGAGCAAGTGCACCCTATCCACCAACGGGTCCGCCTTGTGGAGTTGGACGTGCCTACGGAGCAGGACCGGTTCTGGAGCTGCGAGCCAAGTCGGGAGCAACCACCCGACCACAGGAGTGAACTTCCTGGGGAAGGCAAAAAGACGTTCATGGTGTGTGTTATTCGTAGCGGTACACAGTAGCGACCGGATGGAATGCAGTGCATCAGGGCGGACCTCCTGCCAGCAAGAGGCTGGGAAGTTCCTGGACCGTAGGGCCAGTTGGACGGCCCTCCAAACCGTCCCGTTCTCCCTCTCTACCTGCCCGTTTCCCCGGGGGTTATAGCTGGTCGTCCTGCTGGAGGCAATACCCCTGCTGAGCAGGAACTGACGCCACTCATCACTCATGAATGAGGATCCCCTGTCACTGTGGATGCAGGTGGGGAAGCCGAACAGAGCAAAGATTGTGTTGAGGGCCTTGATGAGGGTCGCAGACGTCATATCGGGGCAGGGGATGGCGAAGGGGAAACTGGAATACTCATCGACCACACTGAGAATATACGTGTCACGGTCGGTGGAGGGGAGGGGCCCTTTGAAATCCACGCTGAGCCGTTCAGGGGCAGGAGGCTTTCACCAGGCACGCACGGTCCGGCCGGTAGAAGTGCGGCTTGCACTCCGCACAGCCCTGGCAGTCCCTGGTAACTGTCTGTACTTCCTCGACGGAGTAGGGCAGATTGCGAGCTTTGACAAGATGGTACAACCGTGTGACCCCCGGGTGACAAAGGCTGTCATGTAGGGCCCGGAATCGGTCTACTTGTGCGCTGGCACATGTACCTCGGGATAGGGCGTCTGGGGGCTCGTTGTGTTTACCGGGGCGGTACAAAATCTCGTAATTATAGGTGGAGAGCTCGATTCTCCACCGCAAGATTTTATCATTTTTGATCTTGCCCCGCTGCATGTTGTTGAACATGAAGGCTACCGACCATTGGTCAGTGAGGAGAGTGAATCTCCTGCCGGCCAGGTAATGCCTCCAATGCCGCACAGCTTCAACGATAGCTTGGGCCTCTCTTTCGACGGACGAGTGCCGAATATTTGAGGCATGAAGGGTGCGGGAAAAGAATGCCACGGGTCTGCCTGCCTGATTGAGGGTGGCGGCAAGTGCGACGTCTGATGCGTCGCTTTCTACTTGGAAGGGCAGCGTCTCATCTACAGTGTGCATTGTGGCCTTGGCTATATCGGCTCTGATACGGGCGAAGGCCTGTTGTGCCTCGGCCGTAAGGGGTAAGTGGGTGAACTGAATGAGTGGGCAGGCCTTGGCCGCGTAGTTTGGGACCCACTGGGCGTAGTAGGAGAAGAGCCCAGGCAGCATTTGAGGGCCTTGGGTCAGTGAGGGAGGGGAAGCTCCATGAGAGGGCGCATGTGGTCGGGATCGGGACCCAGAACTCCGTTCTGGACCACATAGCCGAGGATGGCTGGGCGGGTTGTGCTGAACACGCACTTCTCCTTATTGTAGGTGAGGTTGAGGAGAGTGGCGGTGCGGAGGAATTTAGCAAGGTTGGCAACGTGGTCCTGCTGATCATGGCCGCAGATGGTGACATTGTCTAGGTACGGAAAGGTGGCCCGCAAACCGTACCGGTCGACCATTCAGTCCATCTCCCTTTGGAAGCCTGAGACCCCGTTAGTGACGCCGAAGGGAACCCTGAGGAAGTGATAGAGACGACCGTCCGCCTCGAAAGCAGTGTATGGACGGTCCGATTTACGAATGGGGAGCTGGTGGTAGGCGGATTTTAGGTCTATCGTTGAGAAGACCCGGTACTGTGCAATCTGATTGACCATATCAGATATGCGTGGCAGGGGTACGCGTCGAGCTGCATATACCGATTGATGGTCTGGCTGTAGTCCACGACCATTCTGTGCTTTTCCCCAGTTTTAACGACTACCACTTGAGCTCTCCAGGGGCTGTTGCTGGCCTCGATGATGCCGTCCCAAAGCAGCCGCTGGACCTCGGACCTGATGAAGGTCTTGTCCTGGGTGCTGTACCGTCTGCTCCTGGTGGCGACGGGTTTGCAATCTGGAGTTAGATTGGCAAAGACGGAGGGTGGGTCGACCTTTAGGGTCGCAAGGCCGCACACAGTGAGGGGTGGTAGAGGCCCGCCGAATTTGAGGGTGAGGCTCTGGAGATTGCACTGGAAGTCCAAGCCTAGTAGTAGTGCAGCGCAGAGATTAGGGAGGACGTAGAGGCGGAAGCGTTCAGCGGCTTGGACCGTGAGAGTGACCGTGCAGAACCCCCGGATCGGGACGGAATGGGATCCGGAGGCCAGGGAGATTCTTTGATTGGCGGGGTGGACCGCGAGGGAGCAGCGCCTGACCGTATCCGGGTGGATGAAGCTTTCGGTGCTCCCGGAGTCCAGCAGGCAAGAGGTCACGTGGCCGTTGATTTTTACCGTAGTCGAGGCAGTGACCAGGTTGTGTGGACGAGACTGGTCGAGCGTCGTTGAGGCGAGCTGAGGTTGGTCGTCGCTGGTGTGCAAAGATGGAGAGCGTGGAGGGCCCAGCTCGTGGAATGTTGTCGGCGTCCATGCCCCGTGGGGAAGACAAGATGGCAGCGCCCATGGGCCGCACTTGGACTGCGGGAGGGGGAAAATGGCGGCACCCACTGGCCGCGGGAGGTGAAGATGGCGGGAGGGGAGAGGGGGCGATAGCGGCGACTGCGCGGGCCTGGCACACCGCGGCAAAGTGGCCCTTTTTGCTGCAAGCCTTGCAAATGGCAGCGCGAGCCGGGCAGCGTTGGCGAG